>NW_020954719.1:451689-967165 GCF_900497805.2 Vombatus ursinus | reverse complement strand
ACACACACACACACACACACACACACACACACACACACACACACACCATGCACCATGCTCGAAAATCACTGACATATTCTTACCCTCCAAATCAGAGTCCGTACAGACTTCATAAAACATGTCATAATAGTCATACCTGATGATGGACTTGTTTTAATCAATTAGTATAGTTTATCTTGGCAGCTAGCTGTCATAGTGGATATTGTGCCAGGCCTGAGGTCAGAAAGACTCATCCTCCTGAGTTCAACTCTGGCCTCAGACACTTACTAGCTGTGTGGCACTGGACAAGTCACCTAATCCTGTTTGCCTTGGTTTCCTCATCTGTAAAATGAGCTGGAGAAGGAAATGGCAAAACACTCTAGTCTCTTTGCCAAGAAAACCCCAAATGGGGTCAAGAAGAGTTGGATACAACTGAAACAACTAAACAACAACAACAACATAGTTTACCTTATTTTAGTTATCTCAGGTCATTGTCTCCCTGAAAAATTTTAAAGACACTCTAGTATCATAAACAGCACATTAACATATGTGCTTTTATGGTGTGTTGACTTCTGCAAAATTTTCCACAATAGTATTCTGTAATTTCTCATCTATTTTATATTAAATCTTATAAATTTTATAATTGTAACATGACATTTTAGGACTATTTCTCTAAATTTTTGAGGGAGACCATATGCACTGACTTCAGAACCTATAATATTTCTCTTCAGACATCAATAGAATGCTAAAATACTTAAATCTTATTACACCTGTGTATGTTAATATTAATAGGCCATACTCTTATGCTATTTGACTCTGTAGAATTCTTCAAATTTGTGTTTTTATAGAGCAAAAGCTAGTAAACCCTTTATTAATATATTTGTATTCATACATGCTTGACATATTTTTAGTTGGCTAAGAACTGGTAGGGATGGCCAATAAATTGGATGACAAGTAAAGACTCAAAAATATCTTTAAAAGACAGAAATTAATCTTGAACTTAATCTAATAAGATTACATATGTGTCTGTATTAAATTTCAAGTGCACTTAGATCCAATAAATCAACCTCACAAGTATATCCTTGGTATCAGGAAAAATTTCCTAATAATTAGTGCTGTCTAGAAGTGGAATAGCCTGCCTTGAGGAGTGATGAGTTTTTTTAATGCAAAATCTAGACAGCTCCTTTTGTAGATGTTATAGAGGAAATTCCTTTAATGTGTAAGTTGGAGTAGATAGACACTGATGTCCCATCCAACCCTCAAATTGTGTGATTCTGAATGTCTTCTCTGTGTTTCTCTCAAAATATCTCCATAGGCTCTTTAAAGATGACAATTAATACTCAGTCTCTCTTAGAACCATCAGGAGGGGTGCCTTCCCCCTTACTTTCCCTCTGCCCCTCCCTAGCTTCAGGGCCAGCTGCCCAGACTCCATCAACCCTGCCATTTGGGAAGAGCAACATGACTGCTCACACCACCTGTATGAGATAGTATTCAACCCTTCTAATTCTTCTGGTAAGATGGAGGACTACCTGGCCTTACCATCTGCCCTGCCTCTATGCCCTCTAGAACTCTGGCACTGTCATCTGACTACTAACATAGTCTAAGAACCCCTGGATCTTGCTATCCACCCTTCTGCTGCACCCTTAGTAATTCCATGTTTCCATTCACCCTATTGTCTAACCATGTTTACCCTACTCTATACTTGTAATATTGATTTTTTTCAAAGCTAAGCATAAATCTTTATATTTAATCATATTACTCATCATCCAATTAGATGCAGCCTACCCTTTTATCATGTCAGTTATTAATTAGCACATGCCCATCAATTAGGAGTCTGAAAGAAGCAAAATGGGTTTATTTTAAAATATGTCAAGATATTGATAATAAAAATATTGAAAATATGGTTTTCCTGGCTGACATTTTTCTTGAAATCCTATGCACATATGTTTTCATCTTTGCATCTCTACTACCTAGAAAAGTGATTTGCTTATAGTAGACACTTAACTAATGAGTGTTGTATTAAAGTGGTTAGAATTTTCGATAAAGAAATGAACCCACAAAGGCGCTGAATGGATACAAGTGTTTTAAGTACGTATACATAACTACTACCAAAAATGTTTTTAGCATCTTCAGTGAGCTTATAGTAAATTATTGTTTTTCAAATCTTGTACTGAAGTAGATTTTTACTTCAGACAGTGATTTCAAAGGAGAGAATAGGTAGAGCTTCTATAGAGTAAGGAAAAATGTCAAATTCTAAATGATTAGTTTTTTTCACTTCTGTTCTCACCTACATAACAGAAAGAATTGGACAATACAGCTGGCCATAGCTAGTCAATCCAGTGCTTCATCAAGTAACACAAAACATGCCCCAGGGAAGAAACCCAAAAAGCCATCTTCAAATCCACTTTTTAGAACAACTTCTGTCAGTTGTCCAAGAGAGAAAAAACTTGAACCCTGGAACACAATGCCCTCTGGGATGAAGCAATCACTGCCCCATAGTGGTGGGATAGTAGAAGATAAGGCTTATACTATGGAGGTCACTGTTGAAGAAAAGCTCGGAATGTGGTGAGGATGTGATGGGGAGGAAACCAAGGCAAGTCATCTGGTAGCTTCCTATTTCAACTAATTATTCTTGCTAATTAAAAGCTAAGTTCCGTTGTTTCTTCTACCTGTTTAAAGGACTGTCAGTTTCCTCTGGATTTTATTACCATGAGGTGAAGCCAGTCACACTGTCCCAGTAATGACTTTGAAAACTAGTGTTATTTCCAAGGTTCCGAAACTAGTCTAACCTTTTGAGGAAGCAAGATAATATAGGAATATGTCAACTGTTTTTGCAAAATAACTGAAGAGGTAACATGGTATAGCAAATAAATAAAGAGTAAATCTCAGAGTCAAGATGATCTGGGTTCAGAGACCCACCTCTGATATGTACTGGCTGTGTGATCCTGGAGTAGTTATTTAATGACTAAAGGGAATAGTTTCATTGTTGACCTTTTCCAGTGCCCTAACGCTACCCACATACAAAAGTGAAATTGCTTTCCAGCCTTAGAATCAATCAACCAATTAATCAATAAGCATTTACTCAGCCCTTACTATGTGGAAGAACTGGGGAGAAAAAAAAAGGGGGCAAAAACAGTTCCTCCCTTCAAGGGACTTATATTCTATTGGGCATTGTCGTTTACTGGAAAATCTTCATTTCATTTAAAGATAGAATTTAGTTAAGTTTTGTGGAAGCATATTGTTGTATAGGGCAAACATACAAATTGTAGCACATTTATTTCAGACAATAAACACTAACAGTATATGCCCAAATACAGAGACAGGTTCAAGATACAATTTTGACTTTCATGGTCCTAAACAGTCAGCTAGTTTGGTTCCATGTGAAGTATCCATAGCAAGTTTTCAAATGTATTGAGGTTACCCACTGTATTCTGTATAATTACTTGCTTTCTTAGACATTGTTATCTATTTAGGGATCTTCATGATTATGCTTGTGCTCACAAAATCAAGTAAATTTAGGATCATAGGCTTAGTGCTGGAAGGTTTCTTAGTGATCTTTTAGTCTAGTTTCCTTTTTTTAATAGATGGGGAAACAGGCCTCTGAGAGGGTAAGTGAATTGCTGAAGGTCATAAAGATACTAAGTAATGGATCTTGGAGCTGAGGACAGCAAGTTTTAAAACTGGAGTGGGAAGGTATATTGAGAGTCACCTAATCCATTTAAATAAGTGATAAGATACTAAGCTCTATTATCTTAACTATGTGATAACATGCTTCCATTGAATCAAACTAGTCAAAGGCATTACAAACTAAAGGTGAAAAATTTTTTGATTAATTTAGATGTCTTTGATGAGCCATTGTATGAACTAGAACTGACGGTGGCCCAGGAAGTGCATTCAGATTAGGTGAGGTCCATGGTTATGTCCTGTGGAGCTTTTGTAAAACTAAAGAGTTAGTTCAGAACACATGAGATTTGGATTGAAGCATGCAGAGAATAGAAAGCATTCCTGCTAAACCCTTGGGAAGGAATCAGTTAGAGGGGAAGAAGAGAGGCCTGGATCTTGGACTCCTCCTCCCTCTGGAACAGAGAATGACTTCATTAACTTCGAAGGTCTGAAGAATTTCCCATCTTCCCATCACCATCCTAGCACTGTCTGGGATCAGCTGGTGGCAGTGTATGCATCAGGAGTCATAGACTGGATGCAGATTCAAGCTGAGAAGAAAGTCTACAAAATGCCTAAGGTAAACATATTGAAGACTCCAGCAAAAGGACTTTCAGGAGCTCTGTGTTATCCCTTTGCTACACATGTTCTCTGAGCTTGAGCCCAGTTTCCCCTGTATCCTATATGTGTTGTGGGAAAGTGTCACAGACATATGGGGGGATGTTTCATCCCAACCATTTTTTACTATACTACCCTAGTAATACCCCTTTTTAAAAGCTAATTGAATCTGGCTGCCTAAAAGATATTAACTAATAATCATGTCTGGAAGCACACTGGTTAGGATTCATGAACTATTAGAAGAACATTAGGAAAGACATCTTCTAACCCCTCAATACTAACTCTCGAGCCAAGGGGAGATGTAGTAGTGGTGATCCAACTTGTCAGTGGAAGTGGAAATTGGGATAATCACCTCAGAGCAAGTACATATATCCCCTGACTCCAAACCCAGGTTGCTGTTTTTTTCCATCACAAGACATTCCTTTTTGCATAAAGAGACAATACCCTTTGAAAACTATTTTTAATAGCTAAAAAAACTAAATATTTAATTATGCTCTGACATAGGGAACTTTTGAATGGAAAAGGTCAGAGAAGGAGTGAAAAATATATAGACTATAATCAAAACTAAAAATTGATTTATAGGTTCTATCAGGCAGCCCAATTCCCACATACCTAATCTAGCAAAAACCTGAAATGTGGCCCTGACCAAATAATAATCTAGAAATCCAATGAGAAACCACAGGAAATTACTTGTTCCACCCTATTCAAAAAATCAGCCATAAGCCCATGCGCTATAGAAAATGGAGCTGCCAATAAAGCCAGGCATCAAGTTCAGCCCCCCAGCATGGAGGGCCAGATATATATACATATATATATATATATATAAACCTTATAATCTCTGTGTCTGGAGGCAACAAGAGCAGCAGTCCTTGCCCAGAATGAGCCAGAGAAGTCAGAAAGTCCCAGGGTGGTCAGAATGCCCCAGGGAATGTCAATAACCAAAGCAGCATGGCCACCCAGGCTCAGCAGCACTGAGGTTTCTGACACTCTGTCTTATGACTCCAGCAAGGGCTCTTGAAGGCCCAGCATTCTGAACCTCTAAGATACAGAGGGCCCTAACGCTTGGAGATCAGTACAGGGACCCACGCAAGTCATGCAAGGTCACCCATATGACCTAACGGAAAACCAAGCAGAACCAACTACCACACCACACCAAACCAAAACCAAAAAGTACAGTCAAGGCTGAAGCCTGGCCCTGGCACAAAGCCCCAATTCTGGATCTAAAACTAGTGTGATGTATATACACAGAAGACATCAACCAGCATAAAAATTATCATAGAGCTAGAGATGCCCAAAAAAACCAGTCTTAGAAGGAGAAAATAACTGTAACTACTGCAACAGAGAGTCAAAGGAAAAAAACAGATTTTCCACAAGGCATATATGAGAAATATTTTTAAATGAATGAGATACAAGAAATTCTATATGAAATAATGAGTAATTTATGAGAAATGAAGCATGAGATAGAAAAAATGAAATAAAAGCTCTAGAGAAAAGAATTGGAAAGAAAAGTAGTAGCTAAGAAGAGAAAGTGATAAATGTTATCCAACTGACAGACTCTGTGGAATCTATGACTCCTTGCCAGCAAACATTACTAAAACAAAATCATAAGATGAAAAAAATAGAAAAAAGATAAGCTATCTAATATCAAAAACAACTGACTTAGAACACAGGATGAGTCCTTGAAAACTGATTTTTAAAAAATCTATATGTGTTGTGTAAACATAAACATTTTCAAAATACCATAAATTAAACTGCCTATAAATCTGTAGGGCAAAGTGAAGATAGAAAGAATCCACTGACCACCTCCTGAAAGGAACCCCAAAAGGAAAATTCTCAGATCCAAAGGTCACAAGTCAAAGAAAAAATACTGTAAGCATCTTGAAATAAGCAGATCAGGTACCATGGATTACAGTAAAGATAACATAAGACCTGTAGCTTCTACTGTAAAGGAGAAGAGGTCTTAGAAAATAATATTCTAAAGGTATAAAACCAGAAATAATTTCCCCTGAAAAGCTGAGTATAATCATGTGGGTAAGAAAATGGATTTTTAATAGAATAGAATAGAATAGAATAATAGAATAATAACAATAGAATAGAATTTGAGGCATTCTTGATTAAAAAAAAAAAAGACTAGAGCTGAGTAGAAACTTTGAAATACAAACACAGATCCAGAAAAATCTAAACAAGTAAATTTACTTGAGCAATTCGAAGTTGCTGTATGATGGTAGTGATAACAGTTTAATGAGAGGAGAAAAAAGAACTGTAATATCTTCAGAGGGAGTTAAATAAGAAAAACAAAAGACCTAGAGATATATTGGTTCCAGTATGAGGATTTCAAGAAGGAAAAGAGAAGGGAGGGCAAAAAGAATAGACTACAATAGAAAGGAAAAAGAATAGGATAGAAATTTATTTCTCATAATTGGGGTGCTTAATAAAAAAGAGTATATAATCATGGAGAAAGACTTGGGGGAAGCAGACATGAGATGAACCTCACTCTTCTCTGAAATAAAGGAGGACTGAATACACAGAGTTTGGTTTGAAAATATGTCAAACTGAACAGGGAAGTGAACAGGGATAGGGAGGTAGAGTTAAATGGGAAGATAATACTGAAGGGGGAAGAGACACAAGCAAAACAAACTTCCTAATTTGGGGAGGAGGGATTGGATTAAAAAGGAAAAACTGAAACACATAAACTAGAATCTAAGAGCATGCTCACCAGCAGGGGAACAAAGTGTGGTACATGAATGTAGCAGAATATTAGTGCTCAATAAGAAATGATGAAAGAAAAGATTTCAGAGAATCTTGGTACTGTGAACTTATGCAGAATAAAGTGAACAGAATCAGAACTATTTGTTTATATGAGGACAACAACACTATAAATAAAAACTACTTTTAAAGATTTTAAGAATTTTAATCAATTCAGTGACCAACAATATTTCCAAAAGACCTTTGTTACCCACCTCCTGACAGAGAGGTCATGGATTCAAGGTGCAGAAAGAAATATTTTTTTTAATATGGCCACCATGTTGAATCATTTTGCATAATTATGCTTATTTATTACCAGGGATTTTTTTTTCCTTTCTCCCAGTTTTTAGTTAGGAGGTGGTATTGGTAGGGAGAGGGGAGGACTAGCAATAGTGATACAAACAAAAAGAAAGAGGAACATTGAAACATTTTTTAAAATGTACAGAAGGAAAGAAAAAGAAGTTCAGAAAGAAGCAAAGGCAAACAGGAAAGCTTTGAAAGTAGCATGGAATTATTATGTAATTTTTTTAAAAGTAAGTACTATTAAATGGAGATTGAAAAACAATCTTCTTTCTGTTCTGTGTATATGGAAATGCTCTTTTTTGTATTTAAGTTTGGAAAAAAAATTAAAATTTTTTAAAAAATTGATTTCAAGATAGGATTTCCTGTAACTCTTCATGAGCAAATGTCAGCTTAGGCTTATGCTTGAATGTCTTAATAATGAAAATAGTACAGTTAAGGCTGTAGATTTTCCATTGTTCATAAAACCATTAACACTGAATTTGTATTAGTGTAGATCTTTTCCACTGTAATCGTGTGTTTTTCAGATCTCTCAGTTTGAAAACATTTAATATTTTTTATTCCTAAAGGACAATCTATATTCCACATGGTGTAATAGGTAGAGAGTCAACCTTTGAGTTAAAAAGACAAAGGTTAAAATTCAGCCTCTGAGACAAATTTGCTTTGTTTCCCTGGGCAGATTATTTAATCTTGTAATGGTATCCCAGGTAACCCTGAATTCATAGATTATAAGAAAAGTTGTCCATCTGCATTGGTGAAGGTGATTTTGACATGAGTTCCCTATACCAGTAACATCACAAGAGCTCTCTTTCCCAATTCCCTCCAAATAAGGCTGAAGAGAGCTAGTTTATTAAATTGACATTGGCTATTATTGTCCTTGGGCATTTAGGTGGTACAGTGGATAGAGTTCCAGGCCTGGAGTCAAGAAGATGTGACTTCAAATCTGGTCTCAGACACTTACTAGCTGTGTGACCCTGGATAAGTCACTTAACCCTGTTTGCCTCAGTTTCCTCATCTGCAAAATGAACTGGACAAGGAAATGGGAAAACACTCCAGTGTCGTTGCCAAGAAAACCCCCAAATGTGGTCACAAAGAGTCAGACATGACTGAAATGACTAAATAACAAGAAAACTTATTGTCCTAAAAAATTCAGTCATCTGATTTTTCTTATTCTTCTGACTACCACATCTGAACTTCGAAAAACTTTATATTGATATCAACTTCTACCAAGCTGGAAAGGTTTCCAGTATGAACTTTCCTAAATACTGAGGGGTTTATCACCAGCAGGTTGTCTTCCAGGTGGTAAATTTGGAGGGCATGGAAACTTACAAAAATTCGAAGTGGCCCTCAGCTCTATGTATTCCCTTCTGTTTCTCCAGTGATAGGAGCAGAATACTAGAATAGGTGGCAAAGGCTACATTAATTTAACTGCTGATATTCTGAATTGTAAGATTTTTATCTAATGGCCAGTGAATTGCTATGGACTGGAGGAAATAAACTATACTTACAATGATACTCTCATTATATGCAAAGCCAGAGAACATAAGAAGTGATAGCTCAATGGAAGGACAGCTCCGAGGCTCTCTGCAAAAGCATATAAAATTGTATATAGTGCCACGGAATCTCAGAGTTGGAAAAGATCCCAGAAGACATTTAGTCCAATCTGTACCTGAACAAGACTCCACCCTCCCACAAACCCAACAAGCTTCCTCTTGAAGATGTCCAGTTATGGGGAAACATTACCTCCTGAAACACTCTTTTAAGTAACTCTAATTGTTAGGAAGTTTTACTCTGTCTTGGGTTAAAATCTTCGTCTTTACAAATTCTACCCATTTGGTTGTTTAGGTCCCTGGATCAAAAGAGAATAGATCTCTGATAGCCCTTCTATCTATATTTGGAAGACAGCCATATCCCTATATCTTCTGTTCTCCAGGCTCAACATCTCTACTTCCTTCAATTTATTTCTGTATCAAATAGTTTCCAGTTCTCACCATCCTGGTTGCCCTCTGACCATGATTTGCTTTGTCAATGTTGTTGTTGCTGTTGTTCAATCACGTCCGACTTTGTGACCCCATGGATCATAGCATGCCAGGCCCTTCTGTCTTCTACTATCTCTTAAAGTTTTCCAAATTTTCGCTCATTATTTCCATGGCACTATTTATCCATCTCATCTTCTGCCATCCCCTTTTCCTTTTGCCTTCAATCTTTCCCAACATCAGGGTCATTTCCAATGTCTCCTTTTTTTTCATTTTTATTTCATTTTTAATTTGTGGAATAAAATGTTTCCTTATTACATGGCCAAAGTATTAAAGCTTCAGCTTCAGTATTTGATCTTCCAGTGAATAGCCTGAATTAATTTCTTCAAGTATTGACTGATTTGATCTCCTTGCTGTCCAAGGTACTCTCAAAAGTCTTCTCTAAAACCACAATTTGAAAGCATAGATTCTACAACATTCAGCTTTGCTTATACTCCAACTCTCACAGTCATACATTACTCCTGGAAAAATCATAGCTTTGACTATGCCAACCTTTATTGGCAAGATGATTCTCCGCTTTTTAGCATGCTGTCCAGATTTGCCATAACTTTTCTTCCAAGGAGCAAGCATCAATGTACTTAATACAATGTGGTATCCATAACTGAAGCCCAGTATTCTAGTTATGATATGACCCAGGGCAGAAAACAGAATTGTCAGTACTGTCTTTTTGGACACTGTATTTCTGTCAATGACACTTCAAAATGCTTGAGCTTTTTAGCTGTGATATTATATCATTGACTCATATTGAGCTTGCAGTCCACCAAAACCTCCAGATCTCTTTCATAAAAACTTTTATCTAGCCATACCTCTTCCATCATATACTTGTGCATTTGATTTTTTTTAATGCAAACATAAGCACTTTACATTTATCCCTATAGAATCTTATTTAATTAGATTCACTATTCTTTAGTACTATTTTTATAGAACTGTAACTTTTTTTTATATTCAAGTACGTGCTGACAGACAGATACATGGTTAGACAGATAGATATTTCTATGTATGTGTGTACTGTTAAACATTCCAGTCTATCGGTAAGTTCCCTATGTATCCGTATACATGTCTCTTTAAACAGCTTACCCTTTTCTTCTCTACCAAAATTGTTTGTGACATCAGAATTTCATTCTTGAGAATTCTTCTTCAGCTGATTTATCCAGAAGAATTTAAGTAATGAAATTTATCCTTTCTTTGAACTCTTTCAAATATGTTGTCCAAAAATCTAGAGTATATACCAAACTATGAACAGGTTTCCTCTTCTCATCTATCATGAATTCTACATTGACAAAGTTACTTCCTTTCCAGGTTCCTATCGTTTCTAGATCAGCAACCTATAGCTTCTCATTGTTCTGAATTGGGACCAGTTTAGTCAAATCAACAAGTGTTTATTAAATGCTTATCCTGTGCCAGGCACTGTGCTAAGTGCTAGGGATACAAAGGGAAAAAAAAGATAAAAAAAGAGTCCCTGCTCTCAAATAGCTCACAGTCTGATGGGAGAGGCAACCTGCAAGCAACTATGTAGAAACAGGATATACACAGGATCAATTAGAGGTAATCTTAGAGGGTAGGTGCTAAGATTAAGAAGGGCTGGAAAAGCCTTCTTGAAGAAGCTGGAACTTTAGTTGAGATTTGAAGAAGTCAGAAAATTCAGGAGGTGGAAATGAAAGAGAGTTCCAGGCATGAGAGTCAGCTACTGAAAATTCCTGGAGTAAAGAGATAATGTCGTGTGTAAGATAATATAAGGAGACTAGTGATCTGGCTCTATGATCTGAATCATAGAGTATATCTGTGGAAGGGGCTAAGGTGTAAGAACACTAAAAATGTGATAAAGGGCCAGGTTATAATGATCTTTAAAAACCAAACAGAGGATTTTATATTTCATCCTGGAGGTGATAAGATTCCAAGATGCTGATTATAAATGGTAGATAGGTGGTATAGTAGATAGAATACTAGATCTGAAGTCAGGAAGACTTATCTTTATGAGTTCAAATCTGGCCTCAGATGCATACTAACTATGTGACCTTAGGCAAGTCACTTAGCCCTATTTACCTCAGTTCCTCATCTATAAAATGAGCTGGAGAAGGAAATAGCAACTACTCCAGTATCTTTGTCGTGAAAATACCACTAAGAGTCATGAAGAGTCAGAATGGCTGAACACAAAAACAAGCCGCACCTTAACAACAATAGAGCTTAGCACTGGTTAGCAAGAATAACTAGTTAAAATAGGATACTATTAGATCAATTCCTTCCTCAACCTATTTCCCTTTCTCCCCTCAAAACTTCGCCAATAGCAACATTGAGTCAGTGTCTCAGAGCCTCTATCTCCTCTCTGCCCTATCAAGCAACACCTTCCTCCTTCAACTGAAAGCACCATTAATGCCATTTGCCCCAAGTTCAGTTTCCAATCCTTGTACTGTGCACAAAGACTCCTACTTATGGCCATGCCTTCAAGAGAGGATTTATTCTTTCTGATACTTTACTTTCTCTTATAATGAGACCACTATGCAGACTCTGATGAATCTGGAGGAGAGAGTGAGACTGATGACTTTGCACCTCCCTGCCTCACTTAAATCCAATTCACTTGCAAATCAAGACATCACCTTCCCTCTGAGAACAAAAAATGAACAACAATCTCTGAGAAGTAGTAGCTGCCCCACTGGGGACCCAACTGGCCAGTTCCAGTTGGGCAATGCTGCTGTTTTCTCCCTCCTCCTTTTCCTTTTCTTCCTCCTCATCCTCTGCCTTCTCCCTTCGTCCATGTGAGGAATCATACCCTTATATATGGTTGCTCTGTCTAAAGGAATATAAATTTTGATTGCTTATGCTTCACAAGGTATCTTGGGATTTGGGGACTAAATTTTTTTCCTCCTTATTTATTTACTTTATCATTAAAATAACTGGGACAATTAACTCTTTTGTCTCAAGTAATTTTCATGTATGATTTCTTGAAATATAGCTCTGGTAAACCAGGCTTTGATAAAGCCCATTGGGATTCAAATGGAGCTACTTGACTATGCCAAATCACTCTGGCTTATACTGATTGGTCAATAATGAGCCCAAGACTCACTTGCACATTGTTTGGGTTTAGATTGCTCAGAGTGAATGTAAATAGCAATTGTTTCTGTTCTGCCAGAAACTCTGAGGGTCCTTCCCCTCCCAGATTGATCCTTTTGTGAAGGCAAACTAAGCTTAGCTAGCCTTTAGTCACTGAATGGGTGTTATCTCAGACAAACTGAGTCCTGGGAAAGACCTGAGCTTAAAAATGCCAAGGTCCCCGACTGCATCTGGGGCCATCCCAGATGTCGTGACCTTTGTCTTGCCACTCGGCTTTGATGACTCTAGAGGAGAGAGTAAGGCTGATGACTTTGCACAGCCTTGCCTCACTTAAATCCAATTCACTCACAAGACATCATCCTCCTGATGTTGTTGGTCAACATCAAAAAATGGACATCAGAAGATGAACAACAAGAACAATAATGAGAACAAACTGCATTTTGTGATCATATAGTGTTTTTTTGGCACTAGTAAAACCACAAAAATGGCATAATCTCTTCATGTCATAGGAAAATTCCTCTTGCTGTTGATGCTTTCTGAAAACAGAATCTCCCAATTTCTCTCATTATTGCTGACAGATTTTATAGTTAATTCTCATGGCTAATCACTAAAGTAAACTTCCTATTTGCCACTCCTGCTCACTGTGCTCTCTTGCTGACAGCCCCTGAGTAAAGCTTTATGTATAGAAATTTGTCTTGCATAATCCTTCAAACTTTCTTGCTTATTCTCAGATATTAGACTTCGTGATCACCTATTCCAAAATTAGAAGATTCCTGCCAATGCCTTAGCACAAATTGTAGTTGCCCTATTGTCTGTGAAAAGGTCTTCCATATAAAGTAAACTTTGAGCTGCCTCTTTTTTACCTTTTTATGCACTCCTTTAACCACTAATCACATACTTTGGACCTTTTCTTGCCTACTTCTTACCCCTTTTCTGTAAGACTTTTCTGTAAATCTGAAAATAAGTGTTATTATTTTTTGAAGGGGAATTTATCTTAAACCTTTAATAAATACCGATATTTTATCTTAAAGTTAAATTCATCCATAATAATAGTAGTTTACATTTATGTAAAGCTTTATGTTTACAAATTCTTTGTGTACATTTTCTCATTTAATCCCCATCATAACCCTGTGAGATAAAGTATAACTATTATTATTACAGTATTCCCATTTTTTACAGAAAAGGAAACAGAGAGATTAAGTGACTTGCTCATGTCACACAATTAGGAAGTAGCAAATTCAAGATTAACACTCTCATCTTCTGACCCCAAGTACACTGCTTTTTCTTCCATGCCAAAACCTTGTCCTCACCTTTCTCTCTTTCTTCCAAGACTTTCATTCTTTATTCTCACTTGTTTCACTTTTTTTTTTTTCCTGATCCTAGATTGGAACCTGAAAGCATATATTACTTGGTCTACAACTTTCATCAATAATCAGATTTGAGGGCTCTGAAACAGGAAAGATATAATCCAAACAATCATACAGAGATTTATAGAGATGTGCAACATAAAAGACTTTACCACCATGTTAATTTTTAACAGTACTGTAGAATTTGAGAGCAGAGTATTTTGGAATTCATAAGATTACTAGGTCATAGGATTTGATACTGAAATTGACCTCAGAGTTCCAGTAGTCCAACTCCCTTGTTTTAATTAAGAGAATGGGAAGGGTGCTGCTGAGAAGGTTGAATGACTTG
Organism: Vombatus ursinus; assembly: GCF_900497805.2. NCBI lineage: Eukaryota > Metazoa > Chordata > Mammalia > Diprotodontia > Vombatidae > Vombatus > Vombatus ursinus. The sequence continues at coordinate 953,084 of NW_020954719.1, read as the reverse complement.
CCTCAAATTAGCACGTGATAGGATCAAATAAATTCCTAGAGATTTGGTGAATGGAGTTTAGGGGAAGATGGAAGGATAGTGGGTTCCCTGACTTGCATCTGAGAATTTCTGGCTTTGTGAAGTTTCTTCCCCCCCCCCCCACCCATATTTAGTCTACTTATCTAAAGTCAGCAGAAACAACTTTAACTTTATGTTTTTATTATGCTCCTTTAAAGTTGTGTTACCACGTTTGTCCAAATAAACTGGGGCAACTATATTTCATTTTGTTCAGTGAATTCAAACACATAGGGTCAAAACATTCTGCTGAGAGTGAAATACAATTCTGGCCATAGAGGAGCTAACTGTCTTAATAGGAAGAAGAAAACAGGGCATGTATACAAATAATGCAGTAAAGAATACTTTTCTTTTTATATTGTATTCCACATCCAAGTGTCATAATGACCATTCCATATTAATCATGCTGCTAGCCTCTCTTGATGCTTCTATCCTCTTTCTTAAAGCCATTCATTGATGGTGTAGTAGAGGAAAGCTCACTAGATTTGGAGTCAGGACCTGGGCTTAAATCCTTGCTCTCTGTTGCTTAATACCTTTGGGCATTTGACAAGTCACTGAGACTCTTTGAGTTTCAAATACCTCATCTGTAAAAGTTGTTTGGACTACATGACCACTAAGGGTCCTTCCAGTTCTAGAACCTGTGAGGATATTTGTTATTCTAATTGCATGCAAGTTTTTAATAAATAGGTACATTTACAAGGAATAGGGCTCTGGAGACAAATGAAGTTATTAAATTGATTCTTTATTGAATTCAAAAAAGTTAAGACCCTTGTTTTTTCTTTCATTAATACTTCAAGAAACTTCTGCTGAGCATTAGATTGCTAGTAAACATGTAATAATGTACTTGAGAAAAGACTTAATACTGATAAATAGACTTTAGGGAGGTAAAGGTTCAGTTTAATCAATATTAAAAATTTTAAATTCCAGAACCACCAGATGTTTTAGCAGTATTTTTACTTATAAAAGTAGCTGCTATCCTTTTCGTTAGAAATATAAAAAAATTAAAAAAGAAATATCAAAACAAAAATATTTAATAAACATTTCTACCAGATTAAGACTCAAGTACACATTTATTCCTCACTAAATCTCATCAGCTGCTTACCATGTAATGCTGTTACTAACACCTTGCTCTGTCATCTCTGTGTATATATGTCTAATTTATCAGTTTCTTATAGATTGTCAGCAGCCTGCTGCCTCCATATCGCCACAATGCTCACAACTAGCCAGGAGGCAAGACTGCCAGACTGTCAGGTAATGTTTAGATAAATTCTTATTCCATTTAGTTTTGTTTCAGATCCATGCACCACTTAACCATAACTTTGCCTTAACCTTACATATTTGATTGTATTTTCCTGCAATATATACTCAAGCAGGGGCTCAGTAAACACTAATTGAGGGAAACAATCTAGACAGGAAGAATGGGGATTACAAAAGAATCTGAGAACTGCAGAATAGCAGCTGCAGCCACTAGGTGGCAGAATAATACTTGACCAGGTATTTTAGAAAACCATTCTTATTTCATCAGTATTCAAGTAGCTTTTGAATTATATTCTATACTGAACCTTTATCTTCTTCATCTATGGAAATATCAATGCTGCAGATATTAACATGTTTCTTATTTTTGTGTTAGGAATATACGTCCCATAAAAACAAAGAAAGATATGTAATGTGACTTCTGTGACAGTTCTTTAAATGTTTTGCTTCTAGTTTGAGTTCTGCTCTTTCTTCTTATCCATAAAACCTGAAAGCTGGTATAACAGTAGACTGGTACAACAGTAGGGACACTAACATTTAATTTAGGACTTTCTCATTAACTTGTAAACAATGTCGATCAACTTCTAGCCTGGTGCATGCTGGTCAATGTTTAACAACCAACTTGGAGGGAGTGGGGGGAAGAAGGTGCCTGTGACACACTTTTACTTTTAATCTGCATTGATAATATTTTCTCTATCACTTTCTTAAGTCTCGATAATCAACCAAAAAAAAATCAAGCCCTGATTTATATTTAGCATTTGCCAATAATTTTAACAGTCAGCTTTCCTGAACTGGCAAGAGCTGTCTCCAGCACACCTCACCTCTCCAACCTATGGGTCAAAGGTCCAATTGTCATAATTATGGAAGGAAACATTTTAGGAATTTAAAGAGTAGAAAATTAATCTGCTGTCCCTATGTTATGTGTCTGTGGCTTATTCCACAGCTAGATTCTTCAGAATCAAAATGGAAAAATGGAACTCATTTAAAAAAAAAAAAACTATCTAGGAAAGAGTCAAGAACAGATAGAATTAAGGATGGAGTAAGGTAAGGGGAAACAAATAAAACTAAATTTAAACAACCTTTTTCTCATGTTGGCCTACCATATTTGAATCTCATTCTGTTTTCTGGCAGAGGTAAGTAGTATGATGCAGTTCTCCAAAATTCAAGTATTCGATCTCATACAGTTTGTATCCTGTAATGACCCATTTTCAATCTTTCAAGTCAGTAGTATATCTTGGGACTCCATCTGATTTTAATTTAATGAGACTGAGGAACATATGCCAGGTTATGAACTTTCCATAGACTTGAATAGAGAAAATTTTACATTGCAAGAGAGTTATTCTATTTTTCAAAAATTGAAGCTCTGTCTTTTTAGGAAATCATTTTGTACCCAATTAACCAACCAAAATTTTTATGAAGATCCTTTCCCCTTAAAGTCTTCTTATCAGTTTTAAAGGTAACTCCCTTAATGTATTGATCTATTTTATTAAAGAAATTGATTTTTTTAAAGGTCAGCTCAGTGCTCCCTCAGAACAATCTCTGAACCCACCACTTACAACTTTAATTTAAGAATCAAAATAAACTCAAACTGTCAGATATGAGAATTTCACTGGAGATGAAACAAAGCTAGATCCTTTAGAATAAAAAGGGGAAAATGTAACTAATTTTTAACAGATAACTGATTTTACTAAATAACTCAAATTTAATTTTTATTAAATATTTTATCATATAACTTATTTTTATTAAATGTAAGTTTTATTAAATGACAAAAAACTTTTAAAATGGAACTCATTTTTAAAAAATAAAAAATAAGAATTGCATATAATGCTTGTTATTGTTCAGAAGTTTCGCTTGTAGTTTATATGACTTGCCCCCCACAAATTCTTGCTCTTCTGGAAGGAGAGAGCCAGTTTGCCTGTATGTGTTTAGTTAGAAACATCATGTTTTGTTTTGGTTTTTCTGCAGCATAAATTTTTTCAGGTGTAGTTGTTGAAGTCAATCTCAATGAGATCTTAAGTTAGGGAAAGATATCGCACAAGCTGAAAAGTAACATGGTGGATTAAAGGCCAGTCTTAGAATCTAACAAGACCTGGGTTTGAATCTTGCTTCTTAGACTATATGTGACTATGGGCAAGTTACTTAACTTCTTAGTGCCACTGACAATTCCTCAAGTTTCAGATAAGTTGTTGATATGCTTGGGTGAAAGGAGATTCCACCCTGGGAATTCCCTACATGGAAGAAATTACAGACCACAAAAATCAACAAACCAAGTAAATGTAGATCTAAGCATGAAATTACCTTTTGACTAGAAAACCAGAAAGAATTAAATTACTCCTACCAAAAACCACCCCCAAAAAGTTTACCTCAGATAATGAATTGAAAGGTTGTGAAGAACCTTCTCTGTCAGTATGTCAACCAGCTTTTCAAAAGTACCTGCTGTAGTTACTGTGCTAAGTGTTGAGGATACAAAGAAAAGCAAAAGATTCCTGCTCTCAAAGAGCTCACAATCTAATGCAAAAATATTTGCATGTTGTCTCCCTCATTTACTTTTTCTCTCTAAGATAAACTTTAGAATGTTTTTTTAAAGGTTTTGTTTTGGAACAGCTAGATGGTGCAGTGGATAGAACACCGGCCCTGGATTCAGGAGGACCTGAGTTCAAATGTGGCCTCAGACACATAACACTTACTAGCTGTGTGACCCTGGGCAAGTCACTTAACCCCATTGCCTAGCCAAAAAAGAAAAAAAAAAAGAAAAGGTTTTGTTTCGCTTTAAATAGGTGAAGGGGGGCGCAGTTAAGAAAGCATTTCTCTTTTCAAGTAGTTTGACTAACAAAAGTAGTCTACAATTCCATTTCTTCTCAAGATTTCCATATTGTCATACCACAATTACCTTCTTAGTTATTTCTTAATGTTATCTATATCAATATCACGAATTCCATGAAGCCATTGTTGAATCAGGAAGAAGCTTTATTAACAACCTGGGAAGACCAGGCATCCCACATGTTTACACATGTAAGAGCATGCATGTGGGAGCACATGTATTGACAAATGCACACCTTTTTATTCCCTATTCCTTATTCAAATTTCCTTCCCTTGTTTCCCTGTTCGCTGTGTACTATAAAGGTGACAGCCTATCCAAACGCCTAATTTTCCCATGTTAGTCTCTGCCCCTAATTACATCTCCTACTCCCCACAATTCAGGTAACCTAGCCATTACTTGAGAATGCCCCTGTTATGTTAATCTATACCTAACCCCTGGACTGGTTTTCCACTGGTTAGTCTATTCACTACCAAGAGTGTTTTCTTATTCTAATACAACTCCCTTTGTTCAACTTCCACCTAGCTCCCAGACTGCATTCCTTTCCACTAGACTTTTGTGGAAATAATAATTTAAAAAACTATTTTTCACATTCCCTCCCAGTTTTAAACTGACTCTAACCTCTGATTGAGTGATATGCAGAAGCACCATCTACATATATTCCACATTAATAACAATATTTTTGCATTTCTATGGAGCTTTCTAATTTTTATTTGATTCTCACAACAACCCTATGAAATAGACAAAATAGGAATTATTTTTCCCATTTGGCAATTAAAGAAGTTGTAATTCAAAGTGTAGATGACTTGCCCAGTGTCATATCTTTAAATTCGGCATCTAATTACAGATTGTTTGGATTATTTATATTGCCAAAATTAAATTAAATTTATCTCTAGATTAAGAGGAAGTATTTCATGGGAAAGGCAGAAAAGAAATGTACAATCATTTTCTGCCTATTGATGCCCATCTCTTAAGCTTTTTTAATTCTATAGCTCCTATATGTGAACATCTGTCCTGAGATTACCGCCACACCCCCATCATATTTGATTTACTTGATCAGTCATTCAGTTACTAAGTATCTGTTTTGTGCCAGGCATTGTGCTAAGTGCTCAGGATAAAAAGAAAGGCAAAAGACAGTCCCAGCTCTCCAGGAGCTCACATTCTAATGGGGTTACTCAGACTTCTTATTACAGTACAGTATAACAACTTAGAGGCAAAAAACCAATTCATTAATATGTCCTTTTTCAGAAGCAATGTTATTAGATTGGCAAAAGATGAAGAGGGGAGAGGAGTACATGTGTCATCAGGGAGGGAAATGGTCAAGGAGAAAATGAGAATATGTATTTCCATGGAGTTCAGAACTGACCAGGATATGGTCTCTGAAAGTCTGCTGTAGAGGGTGAAGTTGCAACAGGAAGCATTACAGAAAAATGACTAGGGTTAGGATGAGGACCCATGGTCTGTCGCAAGGAGTTCAGAGCTAAGCAGCTTAGTTCCTCCTGGGCAGTGAACCTATGTTTGAAGAACTTTGTTTTAAAGCCTTATAGCCTGTCTTTTAATCCTGCTTCTGTCACTTCTCAGCTGTATGATCTTGAGCAAATCATTTAATTTCTCTCAACCTCAGTTTCCTCATCACATATTATGTAAGAATAATAACAATAATGATCATAATAATAACTAGTATTTATATTATGCTTTAAGGTTTGCAAAGTGATTTACAAATATTATCTCATTTTATCCTCACAACAACCATAGGAGGTAAATACTATTATTATCTCCACTTTATAGCTGAGGAAACTGAGGCAAACAGAGGTCGAGTAACTTGCCCAGGCTCACACAACCATCTGGTAGTGTCTGAGGCAGGATTTGAACCCAGGTGTTCCTGATTCCAGCTCCAGCACTCTATCCACCACATCATGTAGGTGTTTCAAAAATAGGCATAAAGGTTATTGTGAGGCCCAAAAGAAATAATGAAGTTTTTTTAAAAATTTGTGGAAAGAAGAGTCTGAGAAATTTATAAAGAATGAAACTAAGAGGGGGGGGGGAAAGACTGTCCTTGCAGAGCAAAATAACTTATATAAGTGATTTTTTTCAGCCATCCTACAGGTATCCCATAAACAAATTTGGAGTAGCTCCCATATTGGTAATTTTTTTTGGCAGATTGTTTTAGGTACCAGAAAAAAAAAAAGAAATTTTAAAAATACTTTTGTGGTGTTCACACTGCCATTCCGAACTAAAAAAAAAAAATTTTCTGAAGACCCTCCTCACAATCAGATTTTTTAATAGTCAAATGAATTACTCAGATGTCTTTGGATCCATCAAAGAAATGAGTGCCTGCAAGAACTTTCTTAGTATGGCTAAATATTAATAAAAATGGATGACTTTGAGGGAATAAGAGAAAGAAGGTAAGATGAGGGAAGATTTAATTTTTTTTTTTTTTTTGCTGTGCACATTTTACTTTCTTTAGGACTCTCCCAAGAAACTCGGGTTTTTGGGGCATGCTTTATATTTAAGTAGACACCACCCCAAATGGAGTCATGACGAGTTGTACTTGACTGAAAAATGATTCAACAACAATAAGACTCCAAAATAAAATTTCCATGGCTATAACAGAAAATTATGTAAACAACATTGATTTACCTGATCTTAAGATTTGAATATGAGATTTGTGCTAAATGTATTTATTTAAAGCATGATTTGCCATTCTGCCTTGTGCATCATACACCTTTCTTACTGCTCCTCTGTTCTGTGTTTCCTTTTCAGTCCTAATGTCATTCTTCCAGAAGAGCAGCCACATTCCAGCTCTCAGTGTGCCCCTCTCAACTGTCTCTCCCAGCCTCCTTATCCCTAGTCTTCATCTTCAACGGAAAAAAATAATGGAATGGAATTTGTACAACTATTATGCAGGCTACTCCCCAGCATCCAGCAGGCATTTCTGCCTAGTTGGTAACATGAATAAAACTTGTTTTATTTCTACACTACTGGAAATTGAGAGAAGGTTGAGAAATGAACCACAGGCACAGGGGCCAGTCTGACAGGACGCTTGATGGCTTCTCTGATCGCATACAAACTTAGATAAAGAATGTTTAGTGATGTGAACTTTAAAAAAACAAAATTCTGTTTCCAGATGCTTGGTTTTATCTTTTAAATCAGAGGTACTTAAGTCAATATAAAATATATGTTAGAAAATCACAAAATCCTATCCTCATTCAGCCACAGAATTCTGATTCAGATATTTTTGCAGTCAATGGTATTTATTTATTTTTATTTTATTTGCACCACAATTTGTGTTAGTAAAATGTAAACCAATTGTAAAACTTTTTGTATTTAATTTGTTTATGTTTAAATAAGCAAAATTAGTTGAACTAAGTTTGATTTTAATTATTTAAAATTGGCCTGAATTTGGCTATTTTTATTGCACAAAATAAAAATCTGGTTCATTGGAATATTCATGTTAACTTTGTATTTGCACTGGTTGTATTTATGCACTTATTTTCTAATTAGTTATTCATTAGCTTCTGATTTTATAACAGTTTTCCACTGAAAACCAATTATTAAACCTAAGAAAGATCTTAATTATGATCATTTACTTTTATTCAACTATTTGATTACATGCTTTTCTTTTTAGGATTTCCGACACGTAGATGAACTGGTGCTGTTCCATTTTTATGTGGTTACTCATAAAAGAGTGCTAGACAACTTGAAGTAAAATCATGTGTTCATTTAATTTTCTTTTTTCTCCAAAATTCATGGTCCCAATATGAGTGAAAAGATTATAAGTACAGATGGCAAAAGATATATATGCATAAAGGCATCTTTTTAAAAATTAGTTCACTTAGGTAGGGTTAAAAGTTTGGGATAAAGTTGGTACGACAAGGGTGATCTTTTTTTCTGCAAAATTTCCTTGCCAAAAACAATAAATACTAAACCTTAGTGCATTGTCAGCTTATGACAAATACTCAGGTGCCTATGAAACACAGATTATCTTTGACAGTCCAGTGTTCCTAGCTAAGTTACAGATTCTCTTAGAAAGCTTCCTAGGACATAATTTAAAGCAGTGAATTTACATAAGTCAAAAATAACTGACTTTATTTTGCACAATAACCTGACAGACAAGGAAATTAGCTAATTGACCTGTAGAGTAACAATCTTGGGCTCCTCATCCACCTATTAAGTGTTACCCATTAATTGCTCTTAGCCGTAATTCCTTGCTCTTAGTCAGGTGGCCTTAATTTATTTAGAGAAAAAAGGGTTTGATATTTTCATGTGATAATATCCATGACTTCTCTACAAATGCCGCACTAAAAATAGTCCACACTTTTCATAGGATCATGGAATTAGTGATGGAAGGTACCTTTGAGAGATCATCTAATCCAACTCCCTCATTTTACACATGGAAAAGTCAGGCTCAGAGAGATAAAGTCACTAGCCCATGTGCACACTGCTAGTACATGCCAGAGGCAGGTCAGGGTCATTGACAACAGAAGTCAAACAAGAATTATTCAGGAGTTTAAGGGAAATCAGTCAAGTTCAATGGTTATCAAATTCTAAGGCATAAAGTACATGTTCTTTTTTTTCTTAAGAAAGATGCACCTGTCACGTGCTAATTAAGAAGCAGCAACCATCATTTCCAAAACAACTAAAGAATTTACATGTGTGGCATGTGCAACAGTGCCACTTACCAAATGTAACTTCAGGTGAATGGTGAGATTGTGCACCAAAACAAACATTAAGGTTTAGGTTCAGAGAAAATTAGAAAACAAATCTTCATCAAAGTGTGACCACTGCAATATAACTCTCTGCTCTGTTTCTCAATGCATTTCCAAGCTGTCCCTGAACATTTTTCTTATCTTATTTTACCGTGGCCACCCAGTGCCATACATAAACAGTGTATGCATTTTTATTACAGGTCAGTCAGCATTTTTATCATGCTGTTTGGACCTGAGATGTAAGATAGCTGCTACATAGTTTTTTTAAATAAACACTCTTGTGCCTGAGGAAATATTTGCCTTTAAAAAGGACCTCAGAACACCTTCCTAGATTTCCTCATTATTCTCATGTATGGTACTGGGAATACAGTGGGAAATACCATTCTAAAATTATGTGAATATGTGTCAGTAACACTCAGTTGCATATCTGGATACCTGAACTGGATTTATGACCCAGTGAAAAACCAGTAGAAAGTATAAAAAACATTTCTTCCCTCTCAGACAAAATATCTCTAATTCTATAGCCTATGTTTGATATTAAAAGTTTCTGTTTTAAATTCTAAGAATTTAAATGAAAAAAGAAAAAAATGAGTTTGCTTTGAAGTATTTATGAGATCCTTATTTTAGCTAAAACTTGCTAGAATGTAAAAACTTAGAAATGAATTATCTATGTCTCCACACAAAAGCAGTTGGATCTGAAAGCAGTTACTAAAATCATAGGATCTTAACCATCATCTAGTACTGCTTCTCTTTATAGCTGATCATACAGGCCCAGAAATTTTCTGTGATTTGTCCAAATGAACCACACCGCCAGAAAGAGCCAGTGTCAGCATTGAAAGTAAACTTTAAAATTGTAAAACTGATTACAAATAGCCTGAGCCTCAGTAAGGACAAGGGTAGGGTAACAGCCTTGAAAAATAAAAATAACACACAGCAGCAAAAAAAAAATTAAAAAAGCATTGACTAAGTAAAAACAGAAAATATTTCAATATTGCAATAGCTAAAGATGCTGTAGCTGCTTTGTTACTGTTGTTATTGTTGTTGTCGTCTGTTATTGTTGTTGTTTTAGAGAAGCACAATAGTAGTGTCCATTAATAGGAGTAGATGAAGCAAGAATCATGAGATAATTGTTCATTTACTGAACCTACTGACTTTTGCAGTTGAGTGGGTTCTAGGCTTCACAGTCAAGAGTATTGTTCGGGATGCTGAAAAAAATAATCATTAAATATTGAGAAAACGACTGTTAAGGAAGTTAAAAGAGTAGGAATAGTTCAGCTAGGAGAAGAGAAGGAAGATTCTTCAAAGAGAAGAACAGTTTTAAAAAAAAGGTAACTAACCATTTTTTGTCTCTCATCACTGAGAACAGAAGAAGAAGAAACGAGGATTAAAGATTTAGGTTAGCTGGGAAGTTTAGGTTGACTAAAAGAAATACTTTTCAAATAAATATTACATTAAAATGGATTATTATGAAAGTTTGTGGAATCTCCTTTAGAGTAGAGGCACAGTTGTTTGGTATAGTTTAAGTACCTTAATTCAGGGTATTATGCCTTAAAATGTCATAGCTCTAATATTCCATAAGCACACAATTCTGTGAAAATCTAAAATAAACAAATACTTTAAATTCTCAGATTGGACATAAGGACACATAGTAACCTTTGAAAACAGGTTAAGAGTGTTAGCATTTTTCATGGTATCTAGCAAGAATTTTCTTTTTTGAAAAGCAGACAAGGATAGTTTTGTTCTATCAAGCAATACTCTATACCGTATTTTTTGTAATTGTTCATAACACTGAAATTAATAGGCAAAAACCAACCTGATTATCAGAGGACAAAAAAACAAATATACTCAGTCATACTTAGGAAACCAATGGTGAACATTCCCCTACAAAAACTTTTAAAATCTGTTAATTTCAGAAGAGTGGTTTGAGCCTACAGCCTTGTAAGCAGCTGACTGGATGTGAATACATTTACTCTTTTCCATGTGTTAGAAAAGTCACTCATTTCCAAACATGAATTTAACATTGATCACATAAGGACAATGATGAACATATGAATCAAATGACTTGCTATACAAAAAAAATGAAAATTATAAAATGTGAGAAGGAGGAACAAATAAAGGAAAATGTATCTTCTACTAGAATATGAATGTCAGTTTCCATGTCTGACTGTATAATTGTTCATTGCTAACCGCATAAGAAACAGTGTCTTTCAGAAAGACTTATCAGGTGAAACCTTCTATGGATTTTGAATTGATTGAACTATATGCTAGTACAACATTTTATGGCCACAAACATATTTATGAACTGTCGAAATGAAGTAGGATTCAATTTGAAGGAAACTTTTGGGAAAAAAACCAATGTTTTGGCTGCTTATAAACATAGGACAGTAAAACTAAATTGCTATGTTTAAATGTTTGAAAATGGGGGAAAAAAACACTTGAAGAAGCTGCTAACTTAGGGTTGATAGCATAACCACTAGTAATATAAGACTAACAGAGTCCTCAGTTCCTTTTTTTTTTTTTTTAACAAATGTTCAGTGGTCATTTGGTATCCATGATGAATTGATTTATTTCACAAAATGGGGACACTGAAACCTGAACACATGAAGTCAACTGATGTTTTACTTTTGCAGCCTGATCATGTTAACACCTGAAACATTATAGCTGCCATTTATCTAGACTTTCTTCCCCTATTACACAGAGTAGTATATTCAGTGTTCAAAAATATTTCCCTATTGATTATTTGTCCTTATTTATATTCTATTTAAAAAGAAAATTTAAAAAACACCTTAGCCTAAGGGCACAGCTACATATAAATATGCAATATCAAATGTTTGCATGAGATTATTTTTGTCATGTAAGTTTTCTCATAGTCATCATATAAATGCTTTAAAATTCTTATTTCTCCTGTGATTCTTTCTCCATTAGAAATGTGATACATATACTTGTTTCCCTTTACACAAAGAAATGCATGGCTTTAATCTTCAGTTCGTTTTGAACCTCTTTACTGTGGAGTTATTTAAAATTTACCTATTAAAACTAAAAACTAGATAAACTGCTGGGCCAACTCACTTTTTGTGTGATTGGTATTTATTGGCTGGCTGCTAACACATTTATTTTTTAATTAACTTTTTAGAATTATCTGTTAATCATTGTTTCTTAATGCAAACATTAGAAAGTTAATCTAATAGTCCTCCCTATGAAGGTATGACTTTTTAAAGCAATATTTATATGTAAACATTTGACACCAGAGACCCAAAAAAAGGTAAGGAAAATATTGAAAATCAACTGGCCAGTCTTCCAAAAACCCATAATTTGTTTATTATAAAAAAAAAAATCATTCTCCTCTTTTGGTTCCCAGTTATGATTGCAAAACCGACCTCTGGGGACATAAATTACCTTTAAACTATTGCCACAAATTTCTAACATAATTTGACTGTTAGCCAATTTATTAAGCCTTTGAAAATTAGTTTTATGACTTTTTTTCATTTATTATGCTCTTTATTTGCTTGTTATATATCTAATGAACCATTGATGATTCTAGTATTATCTTTCTTTATAGGATTAACATTGGGGCAATTTGTGGCAAACTGGTTTCTGTCCTGTATAATTATTGCTTTAATGCTTTAACTTTTCATTGAAAATTTGTTGTTTTGCCCATTCAGAGTTAAATGATGTGGAATTTTTCTAGATGGTAATAATCCCATGTACTGATTGATTTCAAAAATGATATAAAAATTCTTGTGTTGCAAATTATTTTAAAATTCAGGTGTCAAATGAACTTTGTTATCAAGTATGTATGTATTTGTTTTAAAAAAGAAAATATTTTTCATGCAAATTTATCATCCCTTGTTTTATTTCTTTTAACTGTGGACAATCTTAGATGAATGTCTTGTGAAGGATTCATATAATATGTGTTTGTATTTGTGTAGATCTTGCGTTGAAATGGTTGGAAAAGCGACTCTAGAGCTAAGAAAATAACAGGAAGCTAATTATATTGATTCTTTCCTCTTTGTTTCTGTTACCAGTTGAATGCAGTGTAACATAGATAGCTCTTCCAACAGTAAATAAACTGGTTATCTTTTATTCATTTCATCTGTGTTACCTTTTTATCACCTTAAGCAAGTTCTCCTATAAGCCCTTTTTTGGTCTTCACTATTTTTAAATGCAGGTTAATTTCCACAAATTGAGAATTGTACAGGTCAATGAATCTGATTATTTATTTAGTATTTGTTAACATTTGAACTCCAATTAAATTAAAAACTCAATATTTTTCCTTAACCAATTCATATTACGTGATATTCAACAGTTGACATGGCTTTCTACGTAATTCCACCTTTGCCATTTTCCACCAAAACAATATGAATGGCCATAAAGTGTTTTAGGATCATAATTTTGGAGCTGGAAGAGATCTTAGATTATCTGGTCCAGTTTCTCCCTACTCTCATTTTATGAATGAAGAAATTGAAGACCAGAGAAGCAAAATGACTTGTTCATGGTTGTATAGGTAGTAAGTGGAAGAACCAAGATTTCAGTCCACATTCTCTAAATGTTGCACAATTACCATGTTGCTGTTGTCATCTATATTTGAAAACAGGGCAGACAGGAGGTTAGAAAAAAACTATAGACAAGCCAAACATGTGGCTGGTTGGAATTTAACAGATCTCTGACCTAATTTCTACTCAATTCCTTGCCAGGAGAGAGAATAATAATTGTACTAATTCCCAAGATTCCACTAGCATCCAGTGATGCCTTCCTGTCAGTTCAAGTTTCTTGTGTATAGAATACATTGGGGTATACAGGTAATACAGAAAGATGAGGAATACACAGGGATATGTGTCTGTTAGCTTGATTCATTGGGGTGAGTAAATAGAATCAGATTTGGAGGGGACCTCAGGTCATCTAGTCTAATCTGTTTCTGAATTAGAATCCTTTCTGCAATACTACCCAAAATTGGTCATCCAGCATTCACTGGAAGACATTCCATCTAAGACCCCCTGAAACAGCTTATTGCATTTTAGGACAACTCTTTAAGGAAATTTTTCTTCATATGGGGCCTAAATCTGTTTCTACAAATTTCATCCCTTGTTTCTCTAGGTTTGCCTTTTAGAGCCATGCAAATACATGCAAAACAAATCTTCCATGTAACAGGCCTTCATATATTTGTGAAGAGAGACCTCCCTCAGTCTTCTCCAATCTTAAGTATCTTCATTTCTTTTAATTGATTCTCAAATCATTTGATATCTAGTCCATTCATTACCCCAATTTAGTCCTCTGCATAACACCGTAACTTGCCAATGTCATTCCTAAAATGTTGCACCCTGAAATTAAGTTCAACAAACACATCTTTATTAGGTGCTTGCTATGCATAAGGCAGTGAGGAGATACAGATGACAACTCCTAACCCGTGGAGTCCCCATTGGGAAGGGGAGCAGAAAGAGTGGAAATGACATATACAAATAAGTGTGATACATGGTATACTATGATAAGGTCAAAGAAGAGCCAAACAAAGGAATAATTTGAATCACTAGGTTTAGGACAATTCTTGTTGGACTTTTTGTTTCTCCTAACACTGAGACAGACAGAATAAAGGTGCAAGTGAATATTAAAGATGAGTAGTAGAAACCGCCGACTCCACAATGTTCTAAAACCACTGGCTTTATGTGGAATACATGGTCAAGATCTTAATTTCCTACATAAAGTTTTATTGATATGTGAATTTTTTCCTGCATATGCTCAGAGTATGGCAAGAAAAAATTTTAGGTTTAGGGAAATGCTTCTAGTTGCTAAATTGAACTAATCTTCAGTTTTTAATAGAACAGTTTCTGAAAACATCCTACTCATGGAGAGAGTTAATACACCCTTGATCTTTGCAGCGTCCATTATAGGATACGTAATTTGTCAAGGCATTAACAGGTAAATATATGATTATGATGTTAATGTTAAAGGTGCTAGGAATAACAATAGCAGCTGATTGTGCTCCTCCAAAAATATATACAACAAAATAAGATCCTTATAGATGGATAAAAGATGAAAATTTTGATTGAAACATTAGAAAATGTTTCACTGGTGGCATAGAATATTTTAGTTTACATATTATTCCTTAGTAACTATTAATGAAGCTTAATACAAAATAATTTGCAAGTCTACAGTTTTAAAAACAATCGTCTGGGTGATGTCTTTGGATGCATCTGTAAATTGAATTTAAGTGAGGCAGAGTTGCACACAATTGTCAGCCTCACTCTTTCCTCCAGAGTCATCACAGTCCAGTGGCAGAACAGAACCAAGATGACCAGTGATGGCTCAAGATGCAGTGGGTGACCTTGGTGTCTTTGATGTCTAACCAAGCTCTAAGCACTCCACAGTACCTGCTTCAGCTGCCTTCTTGGCTGTTGGAACAGATTGTTCTCATCCACCCATTCCACCAGGGGAGGTCTTTGGAGTAGACACCCCCCTAACTCATCAATGGGTTTGAGACCCCTTGGTTACCCAACCTGGTTTAGCCCACCTGCTAAAATGGTTTACAATTCTTAAGATATGTAACATTAGATTCCCTTAAGTACTGACCATCTATAAGTTATTGCTCCCTTATACTTTTGAGTCTTTGTTCTTCAACTGCCTATCAGCAACTAGAATTTGACAATTTCTTTAAGAAGAGCAAGGAAAGTATTCAAAGTGTCATCAGAGCAATCATTTTGCCTACCTCTGCTTTCTTTTCTGATTCGTTTAGGACAACACATTAAATTTTAAGCCACAGTTGAAGTGGGGTTAGCTTGCCTGATTGAAAAGCAGCCAGATCAAGGATTCTGGTATGTCTTTTGCAGGGAGCATAGATATTCACCAAAGAAGTCACTGTGTTTCTTTAAAACATCATGCAACAAGTATACCAACATGTACCAAAGGATGAAAGGCTTCTATGTATATGATCCAAAGTGAAATTGAAATCTGGCAGTTATCTAATTAATTTTTAAAATCCTGATGGGTTAACCAAACTTACACTGTGAGATTTTAATTATCTAATTTGGCTGTTTGCACTGCTCAAATTAACCAGATAATTTCTGTATCTCCAATTCATTTTGGGTAAAGTCTTGAAATATGTAATCTTTTTTTGAATTTCCAATAATAGTAGTAATAATAACTAACATTTCTATAGCACCTATTATGTGCCAGGTACTGTGTTAAGTGTTTTACAAATCTTTTCTCATTTCATCTTCACACAACTCTGGGAGGTAGATGTTATTATTCCCCCTTGATTGATGAGGAAACTGAGGCAAACAAACAGAGGTTGTCACTTGCCCAAGGTCACATAGCTAGTAAGTATCTCGGTCTGGGGTGTAGGGTGTGTTCAGGTGAAGGCTAGTGTCTCTGGTGGGAAGGCTGCTAAGCCCTTTTGAGGGCTGCTTTCCAGCTTTGGTGTCCAGCTGTTCCACCTAACTCTCTCCAAGAAGCTGTAGCATACACAGTGGTCACACCCCAGTAAACCATTTTAGCAGGTGGGCTAAACCAGGTTGGGTAACCAAGGGGTCTCAAACCCATTGATGAGTTAGGGGGGTGTCTACTCCAAAGACCTCCCCTGGTGGAATGGGTGGATGAGAACAATCTGTTCCAACACCCATGAAGGCAGCTGAAGCAGGTACTGTGGAGTGCTTAGAGCTTGGTTAGACATCAAAGACACCAAGGTCATCCACTGCATCTTCAGCCATCACTGGTCATCTTGATTCTGTCCTGCCACTGGACTGTGATGACTCTGGAGGAAAGAGTGAGGCTGACAGTTTTGTGCAACTCTGCCTCACTTAAATTCAATTTACAGATGAATCAAAAGACATCACCCATAGCGTTTTACCATTTTTACCTATCTCAAAGTCCTGTGGCGACAAGCAAGTAATGAAGCAGCAGGTGAAGATACAGTGGGAGCTGCAGTCACAATCCTGCACACAGGCATCCCAGAGGACTGTCTTTTTACTGGAAGCAGCAGTAGGATTCGGCAGCCCCCTGGCTGTCTGAGCAGCTTTTAAAGGATTGCACTGCTCACCTCCTGGTGTGAGGAAAGGGCTAGAAAAGGTGCCCTAAAAATTGTCTGCTTACACAATGCTGGCCTGATTACCTCAGCAGTTAAAACACCCTGCAGTTAAAACACACAAAAAAAATGTACAAAAAAGTCTGCAAAGATGATTCCACTCACCATCAGCACATGGAACATGCACACACTTATAGACAATTAAAAATCCAATAGACCTGAAAGATGAACAGCTCTTGTTGCAAGAGGTCTCAGCAAGTATTGTATCCAAATAGCAGCCTTGAGGCTGGCAAATGAAGGCCAGTTTATTGAAGTTGGAGCTGGATACACATTTTTCTGGAGTGGCCACAGTGAAGGGGAGCACTGTGAAGTTGGTGTAGGTTTTGCAATCAAAACTAATTTAGTCCACAACCTTGTATGCCTACCAAAAGGAGTGAACAACAGGCTCATGACAATGTGATTTCCACTTTTAGGAAAATGTTCCACCGCTGTGATCAGTGTCTATACTCCCACCATGACAAACCCTGATGAGGTCAAAGAAAAATTTCATGAAGACCTGGAGACCCTCATCATCAATGTGCCAAAAGAGTTCAAACTTATACTTCTAGGTGATTTTAATACAAGAGTAGGCATATATTATCAGACTTGGCAGGGAGTCCTAGGGAGGAATGAAGTTGCAAACAGCAATAGCAGTGGTCACTTACTACTGAAGACTTGTGTATCTCATGACCTTCTCATCACCAACACTGTCTTCCATTTACCTAAATTCAACAAAACTTTGTGGATGCACCCTTGCAGCAAACAATGCCATTTAATATACTATGTAATTGTAAGGAGAAGAGACAGACAGGACATGAGAGTGACAAAGACAATGTGCGGCACAGAGTGCTGGACTTATCCTCTCCAAGCTAAATATTCACATTCAACAAAAGTGGTGTCCCAAAGGCAAAATGACTATCAGAAGACTTTATGTCAACAAATTAGACCTTTTCTTTGAGAGGGAACAGTTTGTCGTTAACTTGGAGGGAAAGTTGAGCCAACACAGGGCTATTAACAATGGAGCAGAAAGAGTGGGCAACTTTCAGAGGTTTGGTGTACAGACCTGCATTTGCTTATCTGGGTCTGAACACTGACAAAGACTGGTTTGAAGAAAATGATGGGGAAATTTAGAAGCTGCTAAATGAAAAACGAGAACTCTGTAGGGTTTACCAGCAGAATATTTCATCCACCTATAAGAAGGCAGCATTTAATTCCATCCAAAGTGCATCCCAACTACTCAGTGCTGATGGAGCCACATTGACTAGTGACAAGGACATGATCCTAGAGAGATGAGCTGAACACTTCCATAGTGTTTCAATAGACCATCATCAATCAATGATGAAGCCATCAACAGTTTCTCAGGTTGAAGTCAATCCCTCCCTAGCCAAAGTTCTAACTGAAGAAAAGGTTTTGAATGCCATTAGGCTCCTTTTGTGTGGCAAAGCACCTGGTGCTGATTCTATTCCAGCTGAGATTTACATAGTAGGGGGTCCATTGCTCATACAGAAGCTGACTGTAATTTTCCAGGTTATATGGCAAGCGGAGGTTATCCCCCAGGAGTTCAAGGATGCCTCCATTATCCATCTCTATAAAGGTAAAGAAAATAGATTGTCCTGTGACAACCACAGGGGGAGGGTTTCTCTCTTAGTCATTGCTGGCAAGATTCTTGCCAGAGTCCTCCTTAATAGGTTGATCCTTCACCTGGAAGATAAGTATCTACCTGAGAGCCAGTGTGGCTTCAGAAAGGGCTGAGGAATGATCAGTATGGTGTTTGCTACCTGACAATTCCAGGAGAAATGCTAGGAGCAGAACAGAGGTCTGTACACAACATTTGTAGATCTAACCAAGACCTTTGATACTGTCAGTGGTGAGGGCTAATGGAAAATTATGTCAAAATTTGGTTGCCCAGAGAAGTTCATCAGCATTGTACATCAATTTCATGACAGCATGCTTGACTGGGTTCTGAATAATGGACAATATTCTCATGCTTTCTCAGTTACCAATGGAGGAAAACAAAGCTGTGTGCTTGCTCCTATGCTAATGATGTTTTCAGCCATGTTGTCAAATGCCTTCAATGAGGGTGAACATAGTATCAAAGTCAGCTACCACACTGATGGTAAATTCTTCAACTTGGAAAGACCACAAGCCACAACCAAAGTAGAGGGAGCGTTGGTGCGTGATTTCCTGTTTGCAGATGATTGTGCACTCAATGCAATCTGTGAGGCTGACATACAACAAAATATGGATCGATTCTCTCCTGCTTGTGCTAATTTTGGCATAACACCAAGAAAACACAGGTGCTCCATCCATAATCATATGAAAAAATGCTCCAAATCACTATTGATTAGAAAAATGCAAATCAAAATGACTCTGAGGTACCACATCACCTATCAGATTGGCTAACATGATAAAACAGGAAAATAATAAATGTTGGAGAAGATGTGGGAGAAGTGGAACACTAATGCATTGTTGGTGGAGTTGTGAACTGATCCAACCATTCTGGAGAACAATTTGGAACTATGCCCAAAGGGCAATACCACTTCTAGGTCTGTATCCAAGAGAGATCATAAAAATGGGAAAAGGACCCATATATGCAAAAATATTTATAGCAGCTCTTTTTGTGGTGGCCAAGAACTGGAAATTGAGAGGATGCCTATCAATTGGGGAATGACTGAACAAGTTGTGGTATATGAATGTAATGGAATACTATTGTGCTATAAGAAATTACGTGCAGACAGGCTTCAGAAAAACCTGGAAAGACTTATATGAACTGATGCAGAGTGAAATGAGCAGAACCAGGAAAACAATGTACACAGTAACAGCCACATTGTGTGATGACTGACTTTGATAGCCTTAGCTCTTCTCAGCAATGCAAGAATCTAAGACAACTCCAAAAGACTCATGATGGAAAATGCTATCCACATCCAAAGAAAGAACTATGGAATCTGAATGCAGATCAAAGCATACTATTTGCTCTCCTTTTCTTTTATTGTTTTGTTTTGTTTCTTCTTTCTCGTGATTCCTCCCATTAGTTCTAACTCTTCTTTACATCATGAGTAATGTGAAAATATGCTTAATATGAATATATAAGTAGAATCTGTATTGGATTGCATGCCATCTTGGGGAGGGGCAGGGAGAAGAGGGAAGGGGAGAAAATTTAAAATTCAAAATCTTATGGAAGTAAATGTTGAAAATAAAAAATAAATAAATTGTTTTTTTTTAAAGAAAGAATCCACCAATCACTTCCTGAAAGAGATCCCAAACTGAAAATGCCAAGGAATATTGTAGCCAAATTCCATAATTATTAGATCAAGGAGAAAATACTGCCAGCAGCCAGAAAGAAACAATTTAAATATTGTGGAATCACAGTCAGGATTATGCAGAAACTTGCAGCTTCTACATTATATGATATTCCATTAGGCAAAGAAGCATGGATTACAACCAAAGATCAACAACCCAGCAAAATTGAGCATAATCTTTCAGAGGAGGAGATGTATATTTAATTAAACAAGGGACTTCCAAACCTTCCTGATGAAAAGACCATAGCTCAACAGAAAATATGACTTTCAAATACAAGACTCAAGAGAAGCATAAAAAGGTAAACAGGAAAGGGAAAAAAACAACATGTTATTCAATAAGGGCAAATTGTTTACATCCCTACATGGGAAGATGATACTTGTAACTCTTGAGAACTGTATCTTTAGTATGACATTTAGAAGGAATAGACAGAGGTGTGGGTCTGAATTGATTTTGATGTGATGATAAAAAATCCAATTAAGTGGTGAAAAAAAAAGGCGTGGGAGGGGAGACTGACTACTAAACTGAAGTTCTACAGGGGTGTTGTATTGACCTCATTGTTGTATGCCTGTGAAGCCTGGACAGTATACCAGTGCTGTGCACCATGCCAGGAAACTGAATCATTTCCATTTGAATTGTCTTAGGAAAATTCTAAAGATCACCCGGCAGGATAAGATACCAGACACTGAGGTCCTTTCTTGAACTAAACTGCCGAGCATTCAAATACTTCAGAGAGCACAACTCTGATGGGCTTACCACATTGTTTGAATGCAAAATGTACGCTTGCCAAAAAGAGTATTTTATGGAGAACTGACACGCTACAATTGTTCAAATGCTGGTCAGAAGAAACAATACAAGGACACTCACAAGATCTCTCTTAAGAACATTGGAATTGATTATGTGACATGGGAGACCCTGGCACAAGATTGCTGCTATGTATATTCATTGTGGATCTGGCATTTGGTGGGGAGTCAAGCCTTGGATATATAGTCTTGGGGCACTTCTTTCCTGTTAAGAGATGGTGATCAGGAGGGTAGCTTGAAACTAAAATTTGCTTCTCCTACAATAACAGTATTTAAGGGAGCAGATAGATATTATTACTCCTGATTATATCCAGTAGCTACAACAATTAACAGTCTCTTGTAGGGAGGAGGGAGAAAGTAAAAAAATATCCTAACTACTTCTCCCCACAGTCCTGTCTACAATTCCTACTATTTTATATTTCATAGTCCTTCATACGCTACCTTTATGGTGACTATGTTAAGTCATTCAATCCAATACAAGTCCATGGACGTGTACATTATCAATTGTGTTGTCCTATCTATACCTGGCTGGGGAGTGTTCCTGCACTAGATATGCTCATTATCCATAAACATTTCATGA
This sequence comes from Vombatus ursinus, assembly GCF_900497805.2. NCBI lineage: Eukaryota > Metazoa > Chordata > Mammalia > Diprotodontia > Vombatidae > Vombatus > Vombatus ursinus. The sequence goes on along the minus strand of NW_020954719.1, from coordinate 931,516 downwards.
TGATCTACCCCACTCATATTAATGCAATCCCTCCAAATTATAGATACACTGGGATGTCTATATACATATAAAACAAGCGTAAGTTAGGATAATATCACAGATAATTATCACAACTAAATAGTACAGTGCAAATGTAGGTACATAATGCATTAGAATTGCATTCAGCAATCATGAATGCATACAGAAAGGGAATACATGACACACATAACGTGTCTATAACATGAAATATAGATATAAACTACATATACAAAAATTGAACACTATAGATCAAACATACAGGTCATAAACAATACAAAAAAAAATAGCAGCCTAGCAGAAGCCAATATGGTGGGGTAAGCAGTAAATCGCTGTAACTCTCCCATATTTAAATAACCATAAAGTAGTGCCACAAAACAAATCCTGGAATAACCATAAATAAATAAATAAATAAACAAACAAACAAATCCTGGAACAGCTGAACCAGCAAAAAGACAGGGAATCTTTTAGCCCAAGAAACTTGGAAAGTTGTCAAGAAAGGTCCATCTAGGGACAGCCAGGTGGGACAGTGGATAGAGCACCAGCCCTGGAGTCAGGAGGACCTGAGTTCAAATCTGCCTCAGACACATAACACTCACTAGCTGTGTGACTCTGGGCAAGTCACTTAACCCCAATTGCCTCACCAATTGCCCTGTATCCTCTCTCTCTGAGGACAGCAGAGTCACTAGTTTTTGGCCCCAACCTCCTGACAATAATCTAAGTGTCCTTTGGAGAAGGGTGAGGTCAACAGACACTAGAGATATTTATTCTTGCCTAACTATGAGTCACAACTAAAACAGCTGCTGAAAACTTGTTGGACAAACATATTGGTTATGCCATTTCTTAGGAAGGAGACACAGGAGGGCTTCTAGCACCTTTCTCACTAGTAGGTTCACTTTTGATCCAGTCAGACAGGAAGACAGGGATGGAGTCATAATAAGGGGTTAAATAAGCTTACTTTATTCTTGTCTAGTCTTTTCAAAGGGAGTCTGCTGATAATGGGAGCACCACCTCCTACAGCATTCCCTAATGACCCTTTTTGCTGGGGCCGGCATGAAGTGGGGGCAACTACCCCTTGTCTTGATGTAATCAGTTGAGATCAGCAAAACTTGTGTGCTCCCCTAAATCCACTCAAGCCTCAGTGGAGGCTGGTTGAGGCAAACATACAGATTCCCCTTCCCAAGCCTTGATGGGGACCGATCAAAGTATGCCCAGCATGTAGCCTGCACATTCACCCCCAAGGGTCCCCAGTCACTGACCAGTGCCCAATTGCCTTATGGGGCAACAGACAAAGAAGGCACATTGCCAGCAATAACCACAATTTTACATCACTTCACCCCTGTATCTACTGTGACTGCACAGTAGAAACTGTTTTGAACCATCATTGTGAGAACTCATATCTAACACCTAAGAAGTAGAGATTTTGGGGCAGCTAGGTGGCACAGTGGATAGAGCACTGGCCCTGGAGTCAAGAGAACCTGAGTTCAAATCTGGCCTCAGACACATAATACTTCCTAGCTGTGTGACCCTGGGCAAGTCACTTAACCCCAACTGCCTCACTAAAAAAGTAAATAAATAAAATATAAAAAAATAAAAAGAAGTAGAGATTGTTATGGCTATGGATCCTGGGAAGAAAACTCTAAGAAAGAGTAACAAAAAATTCACTTTACACACACTGAAATTTGTCTTACTTAAGATACCAATGAAGAAAGTCATGTGTGATGCATGGGTTCACAATAAGTTGTTTATCTCAACTGGACCCTTACTGCTGCACACCAAAATTTTTTACTCTTTCCTAGTTGATTTTTTTCTTTCTTTTTTTCCTGCTTAACTTTCTAACACACTCTCCATAATAGTTGTTCCTAACCTACCATTCCTCTCTTTCAACAGGATAAAACCCTGCCCTTCTTTCTATGTAGACTCCTTCTAATTGCCTTAATAATGATAAAATTCTTAGGAGTTACATGTATCATTTTCCCATATAGGAGAGTAAACAAATTAACCTTGAGTCATTTATGATTTCCCTTTCATGTTTACTTTTTTATACTTCTCTTGAGATTAATGTTTGAATACCAGATTTTCTTTTCATTTTTCTTTCATCAGGAATGCTTTAAAGTCCTCTATTTCATTAAATTTCCATTTTTCCCCCTGAAGGATTATACTCAGTTTTGCTGGGTAGAGTGTAATCTTATCCTTTACCTTACAGAATATCATATTCCAAACCCTCCACTCCTTTCATGTGGAAGCTACTAAATGTTGTGTGAACTTGACTGTGGCTCTAGGATATTTGAATAGTTTCTTTCTGGATGCTTGCAATATTTTCTCCTTTAGCTGGGAGCTCTGGAATTTGGCTGGGAGTTTTCATTTTGGGATTTCTGTTAGGAGGTGGTCAATGGAGTCTTTCTATTTTTATTTTACCCTCTGGTCCTAAGATAGTACAGCAGTTTTCCTTTATAATTTCTTGAAATATGATGTCTAGGCTTTTTTTGATCATGGCTTCAGATAGTCCTATAATTCTTAAATTATCGGACTACCTGAATTATTAAATTATTGGACTCCTTGGTTTATTTTCCAGGTCCATTGTTTTTCTGATGAAATATTTCACATTTTCTTCTATTTTTTCATTCTTTTGATTTGATTTTATTGTTTCTTGATGTTTTATGGAGTCATTAGCTTCCACTTACCCAATTTCCATTTAGCCAATTCTGCTTTTTAAGGAGTTCTTGAGTGAATTTTTGTACCTCCTTTTCTATTTGACCTATTCCGCTTTTTAAGGCATTCTTTTCTTCAGTGAATTTTTGTGCCTCTTTTACCATTAGACCAATTCTGTTTTCTTAAGGTGTTATTTTCTTCAATATTGTTTGTGCCTCTTTTACCAAACTGTTAATTCTCTTTTCATAATTTTCTTGCATCACTCATTTCTTTTTTCAATTTTTCCTATACTGTTCTTATGTCCTTCCATAACTCTTCTAGGAATTCTTGTTGGGCTTGTGTCCAATTAGCATTTTTTCTTTGAGGCTTTGGTTGTAGGTGTTTTCACATTGCTGTTTTCTTCTGAGCTTGTGTGTTGATCTTTCCTGTTACTGTAGTGGCCTTTTAATGATCAAGTTCTTTTTTGATTGTTTGTTCATTTTGCCAGCCTATTTCTTGACTTTGAACTTTATGTTACAGTTGGGCTCTGCTCACCTGAGATTGGAGAGATACTGTTCCAAGCTTTAGGCTTTTTCATGCTACTTTCAGAGATATTTTCAGGAGTCTGCAAGTTTTCTGTGCTTCCACAGTGATGTGATCAAGGGCGAGGTGTGGTCATTGCTTTCCTGGTCTGTGCTATGGTCTTTACCCAAAGGAGAGTCATTTTCCACCATAGCTTCATGCTCCTCTCTGCCCTGGAACTATCATCCAGAACTGTGACCCAGAACTGGGTATGGATAATAGAGTTGCCAAACAGCAGCAAACCTTACACTCAGTGCCATCAAAGAGTCCCCTATAATCTCTTTCTGACCAGTCATCTGACCCCCCCTTGCCATCTCTAGGTTGAGAGTTCTTGAAACTGCTGCTGCCACTATTGTGGCTATTGCTCCAGATGCCACAAACCTCTCTTGCTGACCTCCTAAGTTGTCTTAGTCTAGAAAAATGTCTCACCCCAACCTTTTGTTGGCTCTACTACTCCAACATTCAATTTGAGGCATTATTTTAAAGTTATTTGCAGGGAAATGTTGGAACGTTTGACTGGGTTGCTGCCTCTACTCTACCATTTGGCTTTGCCCGCTTCTCTCCCTTATTTTCAACCTCTCCTCCACTGATTCCTTCCCTGAAGTCTAAAAATATGCAGTATCTCCCTCATCCTTAAAAAATCTTCAGTTGACCTTTTTATGCCAAATTCCCTTGGAAAAGCTTTCCATATTTTGCTTCTTCCTTTTCCTCATATTCCATTGACCCCTTGAAATGATTTTTAACTCTACCACTCAACTAAATCTGCTCTTTCCAAAGGTTACCAAAGACCTTGCTATATCTAATATCCTTTCTCAGTTCTTACCCTTAACCTCTTTCAGTGCTGACCATCACTTCCATATGGATTTTTTTTCCTTCCTGGATTTTTGTGATATTACTATCTCTTGGTTTTCCTCTTACCTTCTTTGCTGAATCACCATCATATTCTGCTCACTTTCTGTAAGCTCCCTAGAGCTCTCTCCTGAGCCCTTTTTTCTTTATATTCTCCCATGATGAGCTTATCAGATCCCAAGATTTCAATTATCTTCTCCACACAGGTTATTCAAATCTATACCTCTCTCTTAAGCTCTAGTCCTATTTCACCAACTGCCAGCTGAACTTATCTACCCAAATGATCAAGAGGGGTCTGAAAGTCATCATATCTAAAACAGAATTCACTTATCTTTCCCCCTAAACTCATCTTTTTCCTAACTTCCCCATTTCTACTGAGGATACCACCATCTTTCCAATCACCAAGGTTTGAAATCTTATTCCCCTTTTAGACTGTTAGCACCCTATGAGAAAGAGGCACTCCCTCACCCTGAGAGATGTAACTTCTCAGAGACAGATTACTACCACCCCGCTACATTCAAACTCTCTAAGGATCCCAAGGATAATCATATTGAGAAAAAATACACCCTCTCTCCAGTCCCCCATACTCATCACTCTAGCCCTTGAAACCTCATTGTATTTACCATTTACACCACCAGCTACTTACAAGGTAACAAACACATTCACATAGTACACGATATTTACTCAACTACCTATTCACAATAATGACATTTTTAAACATTAGACAAGTATTTATTTAACAATATAGCAAAAGAAATAATAACATCATAGAAAGTCCTATTAAGGCAAATACATAAATAATAAAATACATCACAAGGGTCCCTTCGGAACCTTAATGTCTTCAAAGGGTATTTAGGGAGATAAAATCAGAGGTCTGAGGAGGTAGATTTGTTCTGTTCTGCGGGTTTGAAAAAAGAAAAAAAGAAGCAAGAGTAAAAGAAATACAGTAGAAAGGAGGAAGAAGGGGATGGAACTTGCTATCTCTCATAATTGGTGTAGGTGGAGGAAGGAGTGGGGACAGTGGGCATTAGGTGAATCTTATCTCAAATACAAAGGCAGGTTGTTGGTGTGAAACTACATCAAACTCAACAGAGAAACAAGTATGTGTGGGAGGAAACAGTTAAAGGGGGAAATTAAGAGGAATGATAATACCCAGAGAATGAAGAGTTAAAGCAAAATGAGGAAGATTCCTTAGATTGTTTCTAATATGATTGAAGAATAGCTGAATAAATTGTGGTATATAAATATATATGTCATGGAATATAATTGTGTTGTATGACAGAAGAGACCGTTTCAGAGAGTCCTATGTAGTATGAATTTATGCAGCATGAAGTGAGCAGAACCAAGAGTTGCTTTGTATATACAAAGCAGCAACTTCCTGAGGGACCTATGATTAAATGTGTTACCCACTTCCTGAAAGAGAGGTGATGAACTAAAGGTAAAGAAACAGATTTTTTTTTTGGACATGGCCAATATGTAGACTCATCTTGCTTAACTATCCTTATTTGTTATAAAAAGTTTCTTTCTTTCTCGTGGTTAATGGAAGAGGAGTGAGGGAAGGAGGAAAGTTAGCAATAATGATTCCCTACCACCACAAAAAAAAGAGGGCCCTTGAAACATTTTTTAAAATTCACAGAAGAAAACAGGAAATTCTAAAAGAAACACAGACAAGCAGGGTTATTATGAAAATAATATGTAGAATTTGTTAGAGGATTTCCCCAATCAAAAGCAGACAGTATGATATAGAAATTCATCATTTCATGGAGATTCCTCTTTTTGTGTTCGCTATGTGTATAGAAATGTTCTCCTTTTTTTGGAATTTGAGTTCATAATGAACAAAACAAATTTGAAAGTATCTAGGATTTGTCAAATCTTTTGCAAACAAAAACCCAATTCTCTAGCAATACAGGACTCCTTGACTATGGTTGCTTTTGCAATAAAAACTTGGTTTTAGAGTAAAACTACCAAATAGTTTATGTAAATAAGTATTAGCTAAATAAATTTCCTTTCAGTAAATACTAAATGTAGTACTCTCTGGTTCATTCTTTCCAACTCCCATTCAAAATCACAGTTTGGATCCCCAGAGAGCAGCTGACAACTTATTTCTGGATTCTAGGAGTAACCTGAGGCCACGGGACTGTTGCTCAATGCCCTGATCTGGTATGCTCTCTTTTCAGTCAGACTTAATTAACTGTTAGAACTCACAACCTAGGCATCATCCTCAACTCCTCATTTTTTCTACCCCTCCTCCTCTATATATCCAATCTCTTTCCAAAGTTATTGATTCTACCATCACAGCATCTCTTGGATACACCTCCTTCTCACTTCTGGCATTGCCACTGCCCTAGGCCAAATCCCCATCACCTTATGACTGCACTATTGCAATAGCATGGTTACCCTCCGTGATTGATGTCTCTCCCTACTCCAGCCCATCCTCCACTCAACTATCAAAGTGATCTTCCTAAAATGTAGGTCTGACCTTGTCATCCCAGGATCAAATTTTTTAAAATCCTATGTGTAGTTTTTAAACCCCTTTGTAACCTAGAACCCTCCTACTTTTCCAGTCTTCTTACACTTAAATCCCCTCCACAGACATACTCTGTGATCCAATAACACTGGCCTCCTTGCTGTTCCTTGCACAACTCAGTGTATTTTCATTGGTTATCTCATACACCTGAAATTATCTCCCTCCATATCTCAGCCTCCTGGCTTTCCTGACTTCCTTTAAGTTTCAACTAAAATCCCACCTTCTGTAAGACACTTTTCCTATTTCCCCTTAAAGCTAGTGCCTTTCCTCTGTGATTATCTTCAATTTATCCCATATACATCATTTGTACGTGTTGTCTCCACCATTAGATTGTGAGCTCCTTGAGGGTAGAGACTATTTTTGCCTTTTTTTGTTTAGCCAATGCTTACCACAGTGTCTGGTATATAGTAAGCACTTGACTTGACTTGATAATATCAGTTAGTGCAAAAACATTCCACCAAAAGTCAAGGGCATATTGCCACATATACTTTTTCCTACTTTAGTCAATTCTCCATTCAGTTGTCAGTTATTTCCTGAATTGCAGGTCTGATCATGTCACCCCCTACTATGTACACACTCAATAAACTTTGTGACTCCAGGATCAAATATAAAATCCTGTTTAGGGTTCAAGACCCTTCATAATCTTCCCTTCTCTCCCCATTTTCCCAGTCTTCTTACACTTTACTGAAAAGGCACCAGGAAATATTTTGTCCAGGCCTCCAATTAGATTGTACTGCATGCTAAAGTGAATCACGACAGAGTTTTCACCCAGGACAGTTTAGGTTTTCTCTTGAAGGGTTGGAAAGACTCCCAGTTGGCTCCAGTTTCCTTGTCCCTATGAGGAGAGGTCCACATGATCTGGGCGTTCTGTAGGGACTAGGTTTCCCTCCATGAAGAAAGGCTTGATTTTCCTTTCCTTTTTCTTTTCTTTTTTATTTTAAGATTGAAGGATGTCTTCTGCAAGCACCAAAATAAACAGTAACCTAGGAGAATTTTATAAAATGATATTTATATGTTAAGATATATCACCATATATTTGGAACTATAGAAGAATGCTAATTTACAGATTTGTTTATAAAGTGTGCCACAAATATTTTTTCTAAAACTCTTTAATACAAGGACCTGAGAAAGGCATTTAAAAAAAGTAATTCTGAACCTTCCCAAGTCACTAAGAACTTCTCCAGGATTTGGGACTATGGACTTTATCAAACTCATTCCAGTTTATTAAAGGAAGACAGCAAATATTTAACTAGGGGTAGGGGTGGAGGGAGAAAAAGTTTAAGGGTGGGAGAGAAACTTCTTACCCTTATATATATAAAAATAGAGGGCCCAAAATTCTTGAATGAATGTATTAATACGACAAAGGCACAGTTAAAAAAACTTGAGTTAAAATCCGGCCTCTGACACTTACTAGCTAAGTGACCCTGGGCAAGTAACTTAATTTTTGTTTGCCGAAGTTTTCCTCAACTGTAAGTGGGGATAATGATAGCATCTACCTCACATTGTTGTTGTGAAGATTGTATGAAACAATATTTGCAAAACATTTAGCACAGTGCCTGGAACATAGTGTGTGCTTAATAAATGTTTCTTTCCTCTGTCCCTCCCTCCGTTCGTCCTTCCTTTCTTTCTTCCTTCCTCCCTACCTTTATAGCATCTTTTTGTAGTAGCAAAGAACTGGAAACTATGAGGGTGCCCATCAATTGGAGAATGACTGGGTAAATTATGGAATATTAATGTAATGGAATACCATTGTGTGTAAGAAATGATAATGTTGTAGAGACAATTTTTAAAAAGTGCTATGATCAGCATGATGACCAATCATGATTCCAGAAGAACGATGATGATCTGCTACCCATCTACTGACAAAGATAATGGACTCAGAGGGTAGAATGAGACATATTTTTTGCACATAGACAATGTGGAAATTTTTTTGCTTGAGTACATATTTATTATGTACTTTAGGCTTTAGTTTTCTTTTTCTTTTAATTGGTATAGGAGGGGGAGGCTAGAAATTTTTATTCATTGAAAAAATAAAATAAGATAAAATAAAGAATACGGGTCTTTAGATAATGGATGATGAAAGATGGATGATGGTCCATCACAGGAGACTGAGAAGGGATAGTCAAACATGTAGGGGAGGACTAAGAGAGAACAGTATCACAAAACTCTAGGAGAGAAAGAAAAGCAATTTTGAACAATGCGAAGAAATTGAGAAGGAAAAGAAAGGAGAAAAGAACATTTGGTTAACTACAGTATTATTATTTTAGGGAGCATTTGATATGATCATAGGATCACAGATTTAGAGCTGAAAGTGACTTTTAACTCCATCTAATCCAACCCCCTTGTTTTAGAAATGAGGAAACTGAGGCCTAGAGAGATAAAGTGACTTGATTTTGAAGAGAGGAGAGGTTTTTTTAAATTGAATAATCATCTTTTGACTATTATGAAGCAAAATAACTTTTAAAATATTTTAAAGTATTTTATTTCAAGAAATCAGAGTCTTAATGGGTCTATGAATTGAATAATATCTAATTTTATTTCCTAATAAGGCACTTCTATTTAAAAGAATAGATGCAATGATCCTTGGAATCTACAGTGTAAAGCACCTAGGTGGCATAGCAGAATGTTCTAGTTGGAGTTAGGAATAGCTAATATCAAATCCTGCCTCTGAAACACACTAGCTGTGTGACTCTGGGAAAATCATATAATTCCTCTCAGTCTGTTTCCTCATCTATTAAAATGGAGGTAGGAGGCAGTTAAGGGGATCAGTGGATAGAGTGCTGGGACTAGAATCAGGAAGACCTAAGTTCAATTCTGTCCTCAGACACTAGCTGTGTGACCTTGGACAAGTCATGAAACTTCTGCTTGCCTTAATCCACTGGAGAGGGAAATGGCAAACCACTCCAGTATCTCTGCCAAGAAAATCCCATGGACAGTATGGTGCATGGGGTCACAAGAGTCAGACATGACTAAATGACTGAACAACACCACCAAAATGGAAATAATAATAGTACCATCTCCCAGGATTGTTGTGAAGACTAAATGATCTTCATTTGTATATGTAAAGCACTTTGCAAACCCTAAAGTGCTACATAAATGCTATAGCATATGTATGTATATATATATATATAATATACATGCATGTGTGTGCATCTGTATAATAGACATGGTATGTGTATATGTGTGTGTTTGTATGTGTCTATGTGTATAATAGACATGGTGTGTGTGTTTGTAAGTGTATCTGTGTGTGTGTCTGCATGTATAGCATTACCTCTGGGATATTCTCACAACATGCATTCACACTTGCTGGTTGGCTTTCCAGAGGTTACCCAAGTTAGCCTCCTTGGGTTCTAAGTGAAACCCTGTGGTTATACTTACTATTGTATCTTATAAGCCCCTATCATGTGCTTCTAATTCATAAGCATCCCAGTAAACAGCTTTTTATTTTTTAAATTTATTTTAAACTTAAATACTAAAAATTAAATACACAATAAAAAAGAAATAGAAACATATTGCAAACTTAACTACAAAATAAAATAAAAAAGCATTGCCACATGCACAGCGGAACATAAGAGAGGATTCAAAATATACAGCAATAAATTTCCATTGAAGCCTATATAATAAATACTACACATTGCATTCCAAACTGTCTGTCTTTTCTTTGCTTCCTTGTGAGTTTTCTTTTGTTCTCTGCTGTGCACATTCACTTTGTTCTTTTTTTTCTCCCTTCCTCCTTTTCCCAAGAAGGCTACAATTAAGCACAGATATGTGTATATATATATCTGTGTGTATATATATATATACACACACACACACACACACACACATATATGCATATATACATAAACATACATACACACATACATATACACAAACATATATATACATATATACCTACATACACATTCTTATTTACACATACATATAGTTAGATACCTATAATCATACTCATATAGACATATACATTCATATGTATCTATGTTAGGCCGTACTATACTTGTTTGTCCTCTGTTTCTCTGAGAGTGGATAACATCTTTCTTCATAAGTCTAAGTCTTTCCATATTTTTCTAAGTCCACCAACTTATCATTTCCTATTCCATAGTGATATTCCAATTTATACTGTCTAGCTATTTTAAATAGTCTAAAACAATATTGATTAATATAGCTGACATATAGTGTAGTTCATGAAGTCACAAGAGTCAGACACGACTGAATGACTGAACACCACCACCACCAAAATGGAGATAATAATAACACCATTTCCCAGGATTGTTGTGAGGATTAAATGATCATTACTTATATATGTACTTTGCAAACCTTAAAGTGCTATATCAATGTTGTAATGTGTGTGTATATGTTTTTAGATAAATATGTGTATGTCTGTGTCTGTATATATAATAGACATGGTATGTGTGTGTGTGTTTGTGTGTGTATATCTATTTGCATAACATTCCCCCTGGGATACTCACACAACGTACATTCACACTTTCTAGTTGGCTTTCCAGAAGTTACCCAAGTTGGCCTCCTTGGGTTCTAGGTGTAACCCTACTTCATCTTATAAGTTTCCACCACGTGCTTCCAACTCATAAGCATCCCAGTAAACAATAAGCTTTTTAGCAAAATTGCTTACAAAAATGATATAGTAAAAAACACTTGATCTAAAATCTTTCCCCTTTCCCCCATAAACCATAGGCCACACTCTTCCACAAATATACACAACATCCATTCAAAGGGTGGCCTTAAATTTAGGATACAATGGTACTGAGACAGTAGAGAAGGATATAAGTGTGGGAAAGAGAAACTCACAACTCTTTTATGACCTAGGAATACTTTCTGTCTTTGTAGATTCTTCTCCTTGAATGTAGCATCTCTGCTGGACAGATTGCTCAGCTGACCTCCCAGGCTCTTCCTTTTTGACTCCATAGCAGCCTCCCCTCTCCTCCATTTCTTTGTATATGTATTGGAGCTTGGATGTGTCTATGCTTCTGACTAGCCAGCTTTGTTTTCCATCATAACTGTAGCTATGATGGCATGATTAATAAAAGTTACCCCCTCCACCTTCAGGAATCTCCCTCACAAAAAGTTCCTGGACTCTTGAAGTGAAACACAAACTCCAGAAGTTCACCCATCTATTTAAAGCCCACAGGGGTATGGCTAGCTTTCTTGCTCATTAATTGTTCCCTTCTTTACATAATTAAGGAGGTTCACACCTCATATAAATGGGCAACTTTTTTACACAAATTCTCATTATATGTGACATTATGTGTAGATTATTCAAATGAATAGTTTCCCTTCTTGCTCCCCCAACACACACACATTATTATTAGAATCAGATCCTCCTTCTCTAACATATACATACATACATACACATACATACACACACACACACACACACACACACATATATATATATAAGATGTCTGTTAACAAAACACTAAAAGAGGCATCCATCTCTGTGGCTCAGACTCTCAACTGCACAGAACCGAACTGACTTTTGTAAGCTATGAAACATTAAATGATTTAACTATGGTGCTCTGGAAAGAGTATTGAATTTACAATGGGGTTGAAGAGGTGTAGGGGTTTTGGGGTGCTCCTACATGCAGACGCACCCTTAGATCATGACGCGAGTCTGCCTGAATGAATTCAACCCAAATCTTCTTCCAGCCAGAGAAATAGTTTATTAAAGATAAAGCATATAGGCCAGACTTCCAAGGAACCCAAATATCAGTGATCTAAATGGGGGCTAGAGTGGATAGGCCAGGTGACACCTGTGAAGACGAGCAGGCATAACGTCTCAGCCTGTAGGCGTGAGAACAGCTCAGCATCAGAATGGGGCAAAGGTGAATCTTAAGTACAGAAAGACTGTGGGAGGGATCTAGGAGTGGCCAAGTAGTTTGGAGTGACTAGAGGAGGGGTCTAAGGAGATCTGGATGGGAAGCTGGGGTGAACAGAACTCCTGGGTCCTGGACCTCGTGGCACCTAGCTAGGATTAAGGGTGGGAAATGGCCAAAGGCCATAGGAAGGTAAAACAATGGGAAAGGCCAGTTGAAGGGGGAAAATGGTTGAGAAAAAAGGGTCCAGGTGTTTGGAAGGTCTGAGAGATTTGAACACACAATGAGAATAGATAATGAAGGGAACTGGAAGGGGGAAAGTTTGCTTTCAAATGGAGCTAAAGAGAGACACACAGGAGCCAGGTTCTTTTCAGGGCCAGGGAGGAAAGGTGAATATCAAAAGGTCAACAAATGGGAGCCAAATTCCTTTTGGCGAAAAGGGGCAAAGGTAAACCCCTTCAGGGTGACCTGGATTTGAATCTTGGCTCTGCCACTTAATATCTGTTACCTTACCAAATAACATCACTTCTTGGCCTCAGTTTCCTCATCTGTAAAATGAAGAGTGGACTAGATGGTTTCTGATGTCACTTTTAGCTATAGAATGATGAACATTTTAGGCATCGTGTCTGCTTTTATATTTAACTTTAGTTATGTATTATTTAACTAAGCTTGTATGTTTGGCAGACTTCTGAACATATGGAGAAGGGGGGGGGTGGATTCTACCATATGAATGAAGTAGAAAGTCCCTATTGTTAAAAAGATTCTCCTTCTGCTTATAAAGAGAAAGGCGAACTTTCTTGAATGAACCTTGTTATTAATTATTAGGAAGTCACTATAGCTATGAATTATTGATATTGATATCAAAACTTAATGTAATTTCCTCACAAATTAAATTCTTCTATGACATTGTGGCACATTTTTCTAATGAGGAAATACAGTTGGCTATTCTGTAGCAATTTTTCTAAGAACTTCTTTAAAAGCATTCAGATACTTATTTGATTCATAAACTGTGATTAGACTTTATCTTGGTAAATGGATAAGATTATTGGTCTATGCCCGGTTTCTGCCATACTGCTTTTCAGTTTTCCCAACAATTTTTACCAAATAATCAATTCTTATCCCAAAATCTTAAGTTTTACACTTGTCAAATACAAGGTTATTATGTTTCTTTCCTGCTGTAAATTGTTTGACTACCCTATTCCATTGATCTACCTTTCTATTTCTTAGTCAGCACCAAATAGTTTTGATAATTACTGCGTTATAATAGAGTTTAAGATCTGGTACTGCTAAACCTCCTTCTTTCATACTTTTCCCCATTATTTCCTTTGACATTCCTGATATTTTTGTTTTTCCAAAGGTACTTTGTTATTTTTTTTTCTAATTCACATTCAAAGTTATAATTACTATTTGTGAATTTGCCTCTATCTTATTTTCACTCATTATTTTCCTTCTCAGCCTCTCTTTTCACTCTATCCATTACCTTATCTTCTTCCCTTACCCTCTTATTCTTTATTTTAGCCACCCTTCTAAAAGTCCCTCCCTCACTCTATTTCCCACTTCTCTCACCTCTCTAGAAGTTCAGAAGACTTCTAAACCTTTTCAGATACATACTTTGCTCCCTCTTCAACCCAGATGAGAGTTCAGTTCCAATACTACCAGCCCTCTACTCCCACTGGGTGGAGGAACCAAAAGTTGCTTTTTTTATGCCCTGTTTCCATGAGAAAATTCCTCATTTTAACCTTTTCCTACCCAATTTTATTTTTTAGAATCACTTCATCATACACAACTCAGCCCCTACCTTTCTTTCAAACTACTTAAGAATTGATAACAGTTTTAAGAATACTATTACTTCTAATAATAACTAATAAATAATAATATTAATAACATTTTCATATATCATAAGTAAATAGTTTGACCTTAATTATTGCCTTATAATTTGTCTTTAATGTTCTCCTTGTAGTTTTTCTGGATCTTCTGTATTGAATTTTCCATTGAGTTATTTTTGTTACAAATACCTGAAAATTGATGTGCTTCTGGGAACTAAGATGGAGAAGTAAGCAATAAGTTGCTCTCACTCTCCTTTATTGTCCACAAAACCCAGAAAATATTGCCCCAGGAAAAATTCTGGAAAAGAAGAGCAAGCAGAAAGACAGGGTACATCAGTCTTTTAGCCTGGGAGGGTTGGGGGATTAACAGGAAAGGGCCCTCTTGCTCTGGTGGAAGGGGAGCAGTACAGAATGGGAGGCATCCCAGCAAGCCAGTGGCAAACCTCACGTCAGCAAACCGGTGGGAGATCCTGAGCCACAAGGTAATGCAGCAGGCAAATGCCAACACCAAGACCCCCACATCCCTTGGCAGAGGCAGGGGAACTGGCAAACTCCAGCTCAGAGAACCACCATGTGCACCAGTGGGCAGGCGTCCTTCAGCAGCCGAATTTCCTTGTACTTCAGGACATGAGTAAGCAGACATCGTCCAGGGGCCATACCCCCATGGCCTACCCCAAGAGATTCAGTGTAGCTCAGTGGAAATGCAGAAAAATCCCAACTGGCCTCAGCACATGCCAACCACCACCACTAGGACCCCAGCTCAGCACCAGGGAAGCTGCCAGACCCCTACAGACTCCACTTGCCAGTACCTGAGGCCCTACCACACAGAGCCAGGGACCAAGCCTCTGGGCCCCAGCACAAGAAGCTTGGGAGAATGACCCCTGTGCTCCAGCAGGAGAGCTCAACTTCAAAAGCCAGAAAACAGGCAAAGATCATGAGCAAAAGTCAGAAGCAGACAATGACCATAAATTCTTTCTATGGGGAGAGGGAAGATCAAAACACAAATTCAGTAGAGGACAATACTGTCAATATACCCATATCCAAAACCTCAAAGGGGAATATAAACTGGTCTGAAACCCAAAAGGCCTTCTTCGAAGACTTCAAGAAGGATTTTAAAAGTCAAATAAAAGAGGTAGAAGAAAAGTTGGGGAAAGAAGTGACAGATCTGCAAGAGAGTCAATAGCTTGGAAAAGGAAGGACAAAAATTGACTGTAGAAAACAATTTCTTAAGAAGTACAATTGGCCAAATGGGGGGGGAAAGTCCACTGAAGAAAACAAGTCCTTAAAAAGTAGAATTGGCCAAATGGAAAAGGAAGTAAAATAGTTAACTGAAAAAAACAGTTCATTAAAAATTAGAATTGGACAAGTGGAAGCTAACGACTCTATGAGACATCAAGAATCAGTCAAACAAAATCAAAAGAATGAAAAAATAGAAGAAAATGTAAAACATCTCATTGGAAAAACAACTGATCTGGAAAATAGATCCAAGAGAGATAATTTAAGAATTATTGGTCTACCTGAAAGCCATGATCAAAAAAAAAAAAAAAAAAGCCTGGACAATTTCTTTCAAGAAATCATCAAGGAAAACTGCTCTGAGGTCCTAGAAACATAGAATAAAACAGTTATTGAAAGAATCCATCTATCACCTCCTGAAAGAGATCCCAAAATGAAAACGCCAAGGAATATTGTAGCCAAATCACAGAATTATCAGGTCAAGAAGAAAATACCGTAAGCAGCCAGAAAGACCTAGAAGCTTCTACATTAAAGGAGCAGAGGGCTCGGAATATGATATTCTGGAAGGCAAGGGAGCTTGGATAACAATGAAGGATCAACTACCCAGCAAAACTGAGCATAATCTTTCAGGGGAGGAGATGGATATTCAATGAAATAGGGGACTTCCAAATCTTCCTGATGAAAACAGAAAATTTGATCTTCAAATACAAGACTCAAGAGAGGCATAAAAAAGGTAAACAGGAAAGAAAAAAAAAAACATGTTATTCAATAAGGGCAAACTGTTTACATGCCAAACATGGGAAGATGATACTTGTAATTCTTGAGAACTGTCTTTATTATGACATTTAGAAAGGGTATACATAGACAGAAGGTGTGGGTACAAGTTGACTTTGATATGATGATAAAAAATGTAAGAAGTAAAAAGGGATTGCACTGGGAGAAGAGGAAAGGAGGAGGCAAAAAAGGGTAAAGTACATGAAGTGGCACAAAGACCTATTTATAGAGCAAAAGAAGGGAGAGAGATGAGCGTTGCTTGAACCTTACTCTCAGCAGATGTGGCTCAAAGAGGGAATAACATACTCAGGTATAGAAATCTAACTTACCTTGTAGGAAGTAGGAGGGGAAAGAGGAAAGGGGAAAGAAAAGGAAGGGGTGGATAGAAGGGAAGAAAGAAGAAATAGGGGAAAGCAAAAGAAAAGGAAAGGCGGGAGATAAAAGGGAGGACAGATTGAGGGATGTGGTGGTCAGAAGCAAAACACTAGGAGGAGGGAAAGGGAGAAAGGAGAGAAAAAACATAAAAGGGGGGAAAATAGGATGGAGAGAAAGTCACAGTTAGTAATTATAACTGAATGTGAATGGGATGAACTCTCCCATAAAATAGAAGTGGATAGCAGAGTGGATTAAAAACCAGAATCCTACAATATGTTGCTTACAAGAAACACATCTGAAGCAGAGAGACACACACAAAGTAAAGGTAAAAGGCTGGAGTAGAATATATTATGCTTTAACTGAAGTAAAAAAAAAAAAAAGCAGGGGTAACAATCCTGATCTCAGACAAAGCAAAAGCAAAAATAGATCTAATTAAAAGAGATAAAGAAGAAAACTGCTAAAAGGTACAATGAAGTAATATCATTACTAAGCATATATGCACCAAGTGGTATAACATCCAGATTCTTAGAGCAGAAGTTAAGGGAGTTACAGGAAGAAATAGAAAGCAAAACTATACTAGTGGGGGACCTCAACCTCCCCCTCTCAGAACTAGATAAATCTTACCGCAAAATAAACAAGAAAGAAGTTAAGGAGGGAAATAAAATTTTAGAAAAGTTAGATGTGGTTGACCTCTGGAGAAAATTGAATGGGGATAGAAAGGAATATACCTTTTTCTCAGTGGTACATGGAACCTACACAAAAATTGATCATGTATTAGGGCACAAAAACCTCACAATCCAATGCAAAAAGGGAGAAATATTAAATGCATCCTTTTCATATCGTGATTCAATAAAAATTATATTTAATAAATGGCCATGGAAAGATACACTAAAAATTAATTGGAAATTAATCCTAAACAATGACTGGGTCAAACAATAAATCATAGAAACAATCAACAACTTCATCCAAGAGAATGACAATAATGAGACAACATACCAAAACTAATGGGATGCAGCCAAAGTGGTTCTTAGGGGAAATTTTATATCTCTAAATGATTACGCGAATAAAATAGAGAAAGAGGAGATCAGTGAATTAGGCATGCAACTAAAAAAGCTAAAAAAAAAAGTACAAATTAAAAATTCCCAATTAAATGCCAAATTAGAAATTCTGAAAACCAAAGAAGAGATTAAAAAAATTGAAATTAAGAAAAATATTGAACTAATAAATAAAACTAAGAGCTGGTTTTATAAAAAAAAAACAAACAATAAAATAGACAAACCTTTGGTTAATTTAATTTAAAAAAGAAAGAAGAAAACCAAATTACCAATATAAAAAATGAAAATGGTGAATTCACCACCAATGAAAAGCTAATTAGGAGCTATTTTGCCCAACTGTACGCCAATAAATTTGGCAATCGTAGTGAAATAGATGAATAATTACAAAAATAAAAATTGCCCAGATTAAAGGAAGAGGAAATAAAATATTAACCCCATTTCAGAAAAAGAAATTGAACAAGGCATCAATGAACTCCCTACTAAAAACATCTCCAGGGCCAAATGGATTTATAAATGAATTCTATCAGATATTTAAAGAACAATTAATGCCATTACTATATAAAATATTTGGGAAAATAGGCAAAGGAGTCCTACCAAATTCTTTTTAAGATACAAATATGGTGCTGATACCTAAACTGGGAAGAGTCAAAACAGAGAAAGAAAATTATAGACCAATTTCCCTAATGAATATAGATGCAAATATTTTAAATAGAATATCAACAAAGAGATTACAGCAATTTATTTTGAGGATAATACACTATGACCAGGTGGGATTTATATCAAGAATGCAGGCCTGGTTCAATATAAGGAAAACTATCAGCATAATTGACCATAAATTAACCACAAAATTAACAGAAATCATATGATTATCTCAATAGATGCAGAAAAGACTTTTGACAAAATACAACACCCATTCCTAGTAAAAACATTAGAGAGCATAGGAATCAATGAAGTCTTCCTTAAAATGATAAGTAGCATCTATCTAAGCTATCAGCAAGCATTATATGTAATGGGGATAAGCTAGAAGATAAGATCAGGGGTGAAACAAGGTTGTCCATTATCACCACTGTTATTCAATATTGTACTAGAAATGTTAGCTTTAGGAAGGAGAAGAAAAAGAAATAGAAGGGATTAGAATAGACAAAGAAGAAACAAAGCTATCACTCTTTGCAGATGATATGATCGTATACTTAGAGAATTCTAGAGAATCAACTAAAAAACTACTTGAAATAATAAACAACTTCAGCAAAATTGCAGGATATAAAATAAACCCACATAAATCATAGGCATTTTTATATATTACTAACAAAGCCCAACAGCAAAAGGTAGAAAGAGAAATTCCATTTAAAGTTACTGTAGACATTATAAAATATTTGACAGTCTACCTGCCAAGACAAACCTAGGAAGTATATGAACACAATTACAAAACACTTTTCACACAAATTAAGTCGAATCTAAATAATTGGAAAAATATCAGTTGCTCATGGGTAGGCTGAGCTAATATAATAAAAATGACAATTCTACCTAAATTAATTTACTTATCAATCAAACTACAAAAAATTATTTTAAAAAGATAGAAAAAATAATAATAAAATTCAACTGGAAGAATAAAAGTCCAGAATGTCAAAGGAATTAATGAAAAAAATGCAAGGGAAGGTGGCCTAGCCATACTAGATCTCATAATGAAATAAGAAATAAGAAATTTAATAATAAATAAATAATAAAGAAGCAAAATAATAAAGAAGCAATCATCAAAACTACTTGGTACTGGCTAAGAAATAGAGTGGTGGATCAGTGGATTAGGTTACAGTAGTCAATGACTATAGTAACGTACTATTTTATAAAACCAAAGACCCCAGCTTCTGGGATAAGAACTCAGTACCTGACAAAAGTTGCTGGAAAAACTGGAAAATAGTATGGCAGAAACTAGGAACAGAACAACATTTTACATCATATACCATATATCACATACATCAAAATAAAGTCAAAATGGGGTTTAGATATAAAGGCTGAAACTATAAGCAAACTAGGAGAGCAAGGAATAGCTTACCAGTCAGATTTATGGAGAACAGAAGAATTTATTACCAAACGAGATAGAGAACATTACTAAATGCAAAATGGATATTTTGATTAAATTGAAAAGTTTTTGCACAAACAAAACCAATGCAACTAAGATTAGGAGGGAAGCAGAAAGCTGGCAAATAATTTTTACAACCATTGTTTCCAATAAAGGCCTCATTTCTAAAATATATAAAGAGCTGAGTCAAATTTATCAAAATATAAACCATTCCCCAATTGATAAATGGTCAAAAGATATGAACAGGCAGTTTTCAGAGGAAGAAATTAGAGCTATCTATAGTCAGATGAAAAAATGCTCTAAATAACTATTAATTAGAGAAATGCAAATCAAGATGACTCTGAGGTACCACATTACACCTATCAGATTGACTAACATGACAAAACAGGAAAATAATAAATGTTGGAGAAGATGTTTGAAAATTGGAACACTAATGCATTGTTGGTAGAGTTTTGAATTGATCCAACCATTCTGGAGAGCAATTTGGAACTATGCCCAAAGGGCTATAAAACTGTGCATTCCCTTTGACCTAGCAATACCACTTCTAGGTCTGTATCCCAAAGAGATCATATAAATGGGAAAAGGACTCATGTCTACAAAATTATTTATAGCAGCTCTTTTTGTGATGTCCAAGAATTGGAAATTGAGGGGATGCCCATCAATTGGTGAATGGCTAAATAAGTTGTGGTATATGAATGTAATGGAATACCATTGTTCCATAAGAAATGATGAGCAGACGGACTTCAGAAAAACCTGGAAACACTTACATGAACTGATCCTGAGTGAAGCGATCAGAACCAGGAACAAATTGTGCACAGTAACAGCAACATTGTATGATGACTAACCTTGATAGATTTACATCTGAGCAAGGCAAAGATCTAAGACAACTCCAAAAGACTCGTGATGGAAAATGTTATTCACATCCAGAAAAACAATGATGGGGTCTGAATGCAAATGGAAGCATACTATTTGCTCCCTCTCTTTCTCTATTTTTTCTTCCTTTTTGTGGTTCCTCCCATTGGTTCTAATTCTTCTTTATAATATGACTAATGTGAAAATATGTTTAATAAGAATGTATATTTAGAGCCTATATCAGATTGCATGCCTTCTTGGGAAGGAGATAGTGTAGGGAATGGAAGAAAATTTAAAACTCAAAATCTTATGGAAGTGAATGTTGAAAACTAAAAATTAATTAATTAATTAAAAAAAAACAAGCATGTCCTTTGGTACTTAACCTACCAATTGTGTCTGGTTTCCAGTCATATTTGTATCCATGGGTTTTGCCAGTTGAACAGCTTTTGGATTGGTCAAAGTCTCTTGGCAGTCTTAGCATGTTTGGTGACCAGGGCCAAGCAATATTTGTAAGGATATTCTTTCTAGACTTTGGATGATAATGAACTGAGCAAATGAAGACTCAGCTTGCATTTTGGCAGGTGTATTTATTATGGAGAAATAATGATAGGATGAAACCAATGAAATCATTGCACTTGAGTCCTTCAGTCACTTTGGATGATGAGGTCAACTTAGTCTGTTAGATTTGTTCTGTACTGTCAAAATTTTAAATGAATGTGTTCCCTGTATATGATTTCTCATTAAATATGCTTCAGGTGGCATTTTAAAAAAATATTAATAATCACTGGTTGGGAAGAGTCTGTATGTAATATTTTAGAGCTCTTGAGTAAACCACACTGGTGGCAACCAATGTTTTCTTTAGGAAAGGTCTCATAATTCTCATGTATTTTTTGTTTTTATTTATTCATTTTCTTTGCTTTGGCAATCAGGGTCAAGTGACTTGCCCAGGGTCACACAGCCAGTAAGTTTCAAGTGTCTGAGGTCAGATTTGAACTCAGGTCCTCTTGACTCCAAAGTCAGAGCTCTATCTCCTGCACCACCTAGCTGCCCCTTCTCATGTATTTTTCAAATACAGTTTACTAGTTATTACTCCATTTGATCTGTGGCCATTACAGTTAAAATAACAAGTAGTCTTCCATTTGTAAAAAGTTATACTAAGATGATGATGTAATGAAAAAAATACCTGAAAGTCTTTCAGTTCATCAAATGTCCATTTTTCTTTCATTCAGAATTATACTCAACTTTGCTGGATAAGCAATTCTTAGATGCAACCCTAGCACCTTTGCTCTTGAAATATAATGTTCAAAGACTTACAGTCTTTTAGTGTAGAAGCTACTAGGTCTTGTGTAATCCTGACTGTTTTTCTACAATATTTAAAATTTTTTTTCTTGTTGCTTGCAATATTTTCTCTTTAACCTGGGAATTTTGAAACTTGACTATGACATTCCTGTAAGTTTTCTTCCTAAGATCTCTTTCAGGTGGTCAGAGGATTCTTTCTATTTCTACTTTACCTTCTTGTTCTAGAACTTCAGGGCAATTTTCCTTAATAATTTCTTGTAATTTTATATCCAGATTCTTTTTTTAATCATAACTTTCAGGTAGACTGACAATTCTTATATTGTCTTTCCTCGATCTGTTTTCCAGATCAGATTTTTTCTATTGGATGTTTCAGATTCTTTTCTATTTTTTCTAGTTTTATTATAACTTGATGTCTTATAATGCTGTTTGATTCCACTTACCGAATTCCAGTTTTCAAAGAGTTATTTTCTTCCTTGAGATTTTGCATCTCCTTTTCTAATTGATTAATTTTCTTTTCATAATTTTCTTGAATTGCTTTTATTTTTCCTCATTCTCTCTTATTTGATTTTTAAAATTCCTTTTAAAGTTCTTCCAAGATTTCTTTTTGGGTTTGTGACCATTTGATGTTACTCTTTAGGATAGGAGTGGCTTTTTTTTTGTGTCACTATCTTCCTCTGAATATGAATCCAGATTCTTTTTTACACCAAAGTAATTATCAATGATCAGGTTCTTTTTCTTTTGCTTACTCATTTTTATTTTTAATTTGTCTTATTTTATTTTTAGTAGCTTAATATTATTATAAGCAAGTTTTAACCCCAAATTATGGGTAATGTGGCCCTAGGCCTCAGGTCTTCCTTACTTTTATTTTCTGAATTCTGTCCAAGAGCTCAACCTCAAGGACTCCTCTCTTCCTCTCCTAAGCCACAGCCCCAACCACACTGTCCTGAAAATGTTCTTTCTCTCTGTAGTACTATACTTACTTGGGCTTATGTTCCCTCCTCCTCACCCACAGTCACAGCCAGAAATCACAACTGGTCAGCACTGCTGGCCTGATTCCAGAAACAGCAAGGGGTCCTTCAATCTTCCTTCACTCAGCTGTCTGCTGTTCTTTAGATGAAAGTTTGTGAGGTAACAGTTAGTGAAGCAAAAATTCCTAAGGCTGTGAGATGAAAGTTCCTGAGGTAAAATTTCTTGAGGCAGTGAATGATATGAAAGTTGAGGTGAAATTTCTTGAAGCATCATCTGCTTCTCTCAGGGTCTAGTGTTTGTTAATTCAGTGGAGTCAACCTAGAGGTGTTTACACTTCACTCAGGCCAAACTTCAGCCTCTGGAGTCTTCTCTGAAGTCCTCTCAAGATGTACTAGGTGGACAACTGCTTTATCCCTTTATTTTTGCTGCACTATGTTTATTTCATGGTGATTTTCTGTCTGTTCTTAGGGGAAATCTGAAGAGCCTGGAAATTTCTAACCTACTCTGCCATCTTCCCAGAATGTCCTTAAAATGGATACATGACTTATGTATAAAGAGAGATTTTACAAGAAAATTAGAAGAACGTGGAACATATTACTTACCAGACTTGTGGATAGGTGAACAATTTATGAATAAACAAGAGATAAATAGCAAAGTTAGGTGTAAAATGGATACTATAGATTACATTAAATTAAAAAGGTTTTGTATAAATAAAACAAATGTAGCCAAGATCAGAAGGAAAGAAAAAAATTGGGGGAAAAATTCTATAGACAGTTTGTTAGATAAAGGTCTCATATCTAAAATATATAAAGAATTTTGTCAAATCTATAAGAATATGAATCATTCCCCAATTGATGAATGGTCAAAGAATGTAAACAGGCAGTTTTACAAAGAAGAAATCAAAACAATTTATAGTCATATAAAAAATGCTTTAAAATGATTAGAGAAATACAAATTAAAACAGCCTCAAGATAGCACTTTATACCTATCATACTGGCTACAATAATAGAAGGGGAAAGTAACAGATGTTGGAGGGAATGTGGAAAAATTAGGACACTAATTCATTGTTGGTGGAATTGTGAACTGATCCAATCATTTTGGAGAGCAATCTGGAATTATGCCCAAAGGGTTATTAAACTGCCTATACCGTTTGACCCAGCAATACCACTACTTAGTCTTTTTCTGAAAATAATTAGGGAAAAAGGAAAAGAACCTATGTTCTTAAATGTTCTAAAATGTGTATAGCAGTTTTCTTTGTGGTGGCAAAGAACTGGAAATTGTAGCGATGCTCATCAATTAGGGAATAGCTGAACAAATTGTGGTATATGATTGTGATGGAATACTATTGCACTTTTAAGAAATGATGAGCTCAATGATTTTAGAAAAACATGGAAAGACTAGCACAAAATAATAAAGAATGAAATGAACAGAACCAAGAGAACATTGTATACAGTAACAGTAATATTGTTTGAAGAAGAATTTTGAGCAAATAAGTTATTTTGACTATTATAAATACCCAAATTAACTATAAAGAACATATGAAGAAAGATGTTATCTACATCCAGAGAAAGAACTGATAGATAGAAGTAAAAATAGAATAATTTTACAAATATACACCTATTTGTGTCTAATGGTAGCCATTACTAAAGTGGGGGTGGGAGAAGGGAAGACAAAAAAGAAATTTACATGATAATTTTGTTGTATATTTGAAAGGAATAGCAAGTTGTGCATAGATTTGCAGTTGTATGTTCAATCATCATATTAATTGTACTGTGTTATGGAAATGCTTGTTTTATTCCATAAATTAAAAATAAGATAAAATAATTATATTCTAACAGAAAAAATAAACTGTGGTTAGAATATGTCCTGCTATATTGTATCATATGCATAAAATTGCTGCTACAAAGTTATACATCTTCTTGTCAGATTCACTACACTTACATAATCATAGAATCTTGAGCTATAAACAACTTTCTATTTCATTAAGTCTGTCCCCCTCATTTTGATTACAGAAGAAACTGAATCCTAGAGAGTTTAAATATTTTTTCCTGAAGTAACATAGACATTAACCCAAATCCAGGCATTTTTTTTTATTACACTAGGAATCACTATTTTCTTCATTTGAAGAAATATAGATCACATTTATGTAATCTGGCCCTCAAAAGGTTCTTCCCCAACTCCACTTACATTAACAATCCAGTTACCTAGAAGGCAGCTGACTACTCCTGACTTTTGGAAAGAGAAGTTTTCATTGAACAGCAGAGTTGGAAATAGAATTGCAAGGAGTGGTGAAATGGGATATTTGATATTTATATTTCTGCCACAATCAAGGAACTCTTATCTGTGAAGTATTAGATGACATCCCTCCTGAAAAAGAAGGTAAAGGGAACTGAAGAATGCTTCTCTAAAGTCCAGGTTGTAAGGGATAATGAAATATCCTAATGGAAATACAATCAAGGCTTCTATGTGAAAAAGAGACCTGAATTAAAGCAAAGGAGACTTGACTTACCAGGATGCTGAAGAGTGGAAGAATGTTATACAGTAGAAAAGGAAGGAAAAGGATAACTATATAATTAAAGCTTAAAAACAGGTTCAAGGTGTAACTTCTGGTTAAGATGGCAGCACAAATGATAACAGACATGTAGTCCAGCTCTACACAATTAGAAAGCGGAATGTACAGACTCAGTGAAAGGGATCCTGCCAGGGAAGCCAACACAAGCTCACATAAACAAGGCTGACACTTTGCAAAGCTCTGACCAATGACACTCTAGGGAAAGTAAGGCCCACAACACTCTGACATCCTTGCTGCAAGGATGCCACAAGAGCCCAGAAATCTCGTGTTCTGACTGGGACTTCTTTGGGGGGGATCTGCACTCTCTGACTAGGGTTATTCCTGGGATGAGGCAGGAAGAAACTGAAGTCTGTAGCTCTGATCAAGATGCTGTAATAGGTCTTGAAGTCTGCTAGTGCTCTAAGGGAAGAAACACTAAGAGCAGTGAAGGCCAGCAGCAGAAACTGTAGAAATCAGTAATAAACAGTGACCAGCAACCACATCCAAGATTGTAGGAGGGGATAGAGTCTGTCCCTGGTACAAATTCCTAAATTAGGAAGTGAGGTTAGAGATATAAGTAAACAGAATAAAATATCAAACACTACAAAAATACTCTGGGTTAAGAGGGACCCAAGAGATAAACCCAGAAGACAGAAATTATGGAAACAAAAAACAAAAAACAACAAGCAGAACCACAGAAAAGAAAAGAAAAACCTCAGGTACAAAGATTAATGAGAATATGTGGAAGAAATGAAGCAAGCAATTAAAAAAATAATTTAAATCAGAATTGAAATAAGATCCCTAGAGGAAATATTAGGAAGGAAAACAAATAGCTTAGAACAGAAGATAGAAAACTTTATTCAAGAAAAGGTTCAAGTTCTTTGAAAAAAAGAATGGAGAAAAAAATCAACTCCAGGAGAAAATATTAGAACAAAGTCAAAGTAATTTTTAATAGAAGAAAAACAAAAAAGTATGTATTATCAAAAAGCAATTATGTGGAAATCAAGCTGATTTAGGAAAGCTAGTTTAACAATCATCATTTCTCTGATTATTAGTGATTTGGAGTATTTTTATATGGCTACTGATGTCTGACTTTCTTCTTTTGAAAACAGCTTATTCATAGCCTTTTCATGTGGCAATTGAGAGCTTGGATTTCTTTTATTTTTATAAACTGCCTGTTCATATCCTTTGATCAATCCAGGGATGACTTTTATTCTTACATATTTGATTCAGTTTGAATCAATTCCTTCAAAATGAGACCTTTATCAAAGAAAATTGCTGCAAAGCTTCTCTCTCCCGACCCCTGTTAACTGTTTCCCTTCTAATTTTAGCTGCATTGACTTTGTGCAAAACTTCTTTACTTATGAGATCAAACTGTCCATTTTATCTTCTATGATCCTGTCCCTTGTTTGGTCATGAACTCTTTTCTCATCCATGGATCAAAATTGCAATTTTTCTTTGTTCCACTAATCTGTTTTTGATGTCACCTTTTATGTTCTGTATCCATTTGGCATTTATCTTGCTATATGATGTGAGATATGTCTATATCTAATTGCTTTCCAATTTTCCCAGTAGTTTTTGTCAAGTAGTGAGTTTTTTCCATAATAGACAGATCAAATGTATTTATTTCTTCTTTGTGTTGCGATACTAATATATTCCATGATCAACATCTCAATTTTTTAACCAGTATCAAATAATTTTGATGATTACTGCTTTGTCATATAATTTAATATTTGGTACTGCTAAGCCCCCTTTTTTTCTCACTTTTTTCAGTATTTCTCTTGAGAGTCTTGACCTTTTTTCTTCTATTTGAATTCCATTATTTTTTCTAGCTCTATAAAATAATCTTTTGGCAACTTGATTAGTAAGGAACAGAATAAATAAATTAATTTAGATAGCACTGCCCTTTCATTTATTTAGGTCTGCCTTAATTTTCATAATGTTTGTAGTAGCACTTATATGGTTCCTCTGTGTGCCTTGGTAGGTAGATTCTCAAAGTACATTATACAGCTAGTCTGCTTTTTAAAAAGAGGAAAACAAAATGACCAATATAAAAAATGAGACAGGAAAGTTCATACTGAAAGAAGAGAAAATAAAGGAAATGGTTAGAAATTAGTTTGCCTAATTATGTGCAAACAAAATTGATGACTTAAAATAAATGGATTGATATTTGCAAAAATGCAAAATACTCAGATTAACAAAACAACAAATAGAGTATCTCAAAAAAAAGAAATCGAACAAGTTAAAAGAGAACTTAAGACAAAACAAAACAAAACAAACAAACATCCAGGACCAAATGGATTTAAAAGTGAATTCTATTGAATAATCAAAGAAAAGTTATTTTCAAAATTACATTTTATTTTCAAAAATGTAAAAAGAATAAAGACTACCAAGTTTCTTCTATCAAATAAATATGGTCTTGGTACCTAAACCAAGGAGAAATAAAATATAAAAGAAAACCTGTTTAACCAATATGAATGAATGCATGGATGGATGGATGGCTTAAAAAGCATTTATTAAGTAATTTCTATGTGGTAGAAACAGTGCTAAGCAGTGAGGATACAAATATAGGCAAACAAGATTGGGTAAAGATGACACATAAACAGACACTCAAAAGCAGGGGAAGAAGTATGAATGTGTCAGAATGGTTTGAAAATGGCCAAGAAGTGGAGTGATGACCTAATTCTGGGCAAGAGAATGTGAAAACTAATGAATCAGAGGCTACATTTCCAAGGGGCAGAGCTCAAGTTCTGCTGAGAAGGGAATAGAGAGGATAACCATAGTGCTGCAGTCATGGTTTATAAATGGCTAGAAGTGTGATATTGGTCTAATTCCAGGCAAGATAGGGTGAAAGCTCAGCAGTCAAAATACAACCAATATCCCTTTTAGAATTTCTGTTCTGCTATTTAATTGAGATTTTTGTTGTTGTTGTTGCTTTTGAAGTTATTTTTATGTGTATGCTCAATTAAATGTCTTTTAAATTTATTTTGATGAAAGTGTTTAGATATATAAATTTCATCCTAAGTACTACTTTGGCATATTTTTTTCATTGTTGTCATTCTCTTTTATTAAATTATGAGTCATTTATATTATTTGTTTTTTCTTCAGGGTTAAATTATTTAGTCTCTTTCTGTTTTCAAATCCTGAAGTAAGTAGAGGATATACTTAATACTTCTACCTTTTTGCACTTGTTTATTAGGTTTTTATGCCCTAGCATGTGATCAATTTTTGTAAAAGTACCATGAACATCTATTCCTATTCCATAATCACCAGAAATCATAATATCCAATTTTTCTAAAATTTTATTCACGTCCCTAACTTTTTTCTTATTTATCTTTGGATTATAATTATGTAGTTCTGAAAAGGTAACACTGAGGTCACCAACCATTAAAATTTTCTTTTTGCCAAATTTTCCCAGTAATTCTATTAATTTTCCCTTTAAATTCTTAGATGAAATGCCACTTGAAGCATATATATTAAATATTGATATTATTTTACTCTGCATGGTGCCTTTAAACACAATGTAATCACCAATTTATTTATTTTAATCATGTTTACTTTTTCTGTTGCCTTATTTGAGATCATCATTGCTACCCTTGCTGTTATGAATTCCCTGAATCACAATAAATTTTGCTCTCTACATTTTAACTCTCTGTAAATCCTTATGACTCAAATATGACATTAAAAAAAATCATGACATGTTAATTGTCAATCTATTTTGCTACCATCCTTCATTTTATGGGTGAGTTAATTCTATTCACATTCTTTGTTATGATTATTAGTTGTGGATTTTCTGTGATAATGATTCTAGTTCCTTGATACTTGAGCTTTATTTTCCTGGCTGCTTGCAGTTTTTTTTTTTTTCTTTGACCTATATACTCTGAGACTTGGCTATGCCATTGCTGTATGTTTTTAGTTTATGATTTCTTTCAGGAGTTTGGCAGTGAATTCTTTCTATTTTTACTTTGTACTCTGTTTTCAGTAGATCTGGGCAGTTTTTTAATGATTTTTTGAAACATGGTATCTAAGTCTTTGTTTGTTATGTTTTTCAGGGAGTCCAATTATTCTTAGATTATTTCTCAAATTACTTTCCAGGAGAGGCAGAGCCTAGATGGCAGAGAAAAGGCAGGAATTTGTCTGAGTTCTTCCCAGTTTCCCTCAGAAACAATGTTAAATCAAGCATCTAAATGAATTCTGGAGTGACAGAACCCACAAAAAGACAGAATGAAACAATTTTCCAGCCCAAGATAATTTAGAAGGACTTCAGGAAAGGCCTGTCTTGCTTGGATAAAAGGAGAAAGCAGCCCAATGCAGATGGTGTCTGTGCAAGCCAGAGGGAGGCTCTTAGTCATAGCACAGATCAGCAACTAAGGCCCCATGGTCCTGGCTCAGCAGCTCAGTGGCACAGCAGACCAGCTGTGAGGGCTCCAGCCCTCAGCACAGCAGGCAAACTGGCAAGCCTGGAACCCCAGGCACAACAG
The DNA here is from genome assembly GCF_900497805.2 of Vombatus ursinus. NCBI lineage: Eukaryota > Metazoa > Chordata > Mammalia > Diprotodontia > Vombatidae > Vombatus > Vombatus ursinus. The sequence goes on along the minus strand of NW_020954719.1, from coordinate 901,589 downwards.
GCATGACTAGGCCAGGCCACCTTAGTGCAGTGGGCAAGCCACCAGCCCTGGAGGCCCCAGTGCAGAAAGCCAGTGACCAAACCCCTGGTAGCCAGCCCACAGTACAAGAAGTTTGAGAAAGTGCCACCTGTCCTCCAGGAACAGAGCTCATCTTTAAAAGTCACAAAGTGGACTAGAAAATGAGCAAAAAGTGAAAAGAGCCCAGCCATAGACAGGGACAGGGAAGATCAAAACAGAAACCCAGAAGAAGAAAGCAATGTCAAAATGCCCATATGCAAAGGCTCAAAGAGGAGTATGAATTGATCTCAAACCCAAAAAGTCCTTTTAGAAGATCTCAAAAATTATTTTAAAAATCAAATAAGAGAGTTGGAAGAAAAATTTGAACAAGAAATGAGAGTTATGCAAGAGAATCATGAAAAAAGAGTCAACCACTTAGAAAGGGAAGCACAAAATTGACTGAAGAAAACAATTCCTTAAAAAATAGAACTGAGAGATTAACTTCTAGAAGCCAAGATGGCAGAGTAAGCAGTAAATTACTGTAACTCTCCCATATTTACCTCCTAACAACCATAAAATAGCACCCCAAAAACAAATCCTGGAACAGTAGAACCAGCAAAAAGATGGGGTAAAGCAATCTTTTAGTTCAAGAAACATGGAAGATCAATAAGATCTGTCTTACTTAAGTAAAAGGGGAGCTCAGTCCAGGACAGGAAATGTCCCAGCAAGCCAGCAGCAAGCCCCACCTCAGCAAACGAGAAGATCCTGAGCCCCAGTGTGGTGCAGCAGGCAAATGCCTCACTGTAGCCAGGTGAATGGACAGGCTCCAGTTGGAGAATCACCATGTGCTTCAGCATAACCCTGGGAAAATAGGCAGCCTCCTATGGCCAGACCTCCATGTGCTTCAGTGTAGCCCTGGGGAAATGCAGAAACACCTCACTGGCCTCAGCACACAACAGGCACCACCCACAGGACCCCAGGTCAGCACCAGGTAAGCTGCCAGATCCCTACAGATTCCAGAAGCATCAACCACCACCCATCCCACCCTCTCAGCACCCTCTCAGCATGAGAGAAAGCTGGGAAACAATCTTTATAGCAAGCATCTCTGATAAAGGCCTCATTTCTCAAATATGTAGAAAACCGAGTCAAATCTATAAGAAAAGCCTTTCCCCAACTGATAAATGGTCAAAGGATATGAATAAGCAATTTTCAGAGGAAGAAATCAGAGCTATCTATAGGCATATGAAAAAGTGCTCTAAATCACTTTTGATTAGAGAAATGCAAATTAAAACAACTCTGAGACACCACCTCATACCTATCAGATTGGTTAATATGACAAAAAAAAGGAAAATGATGAATGTTGGAGAAGATGTGGTGGGACACTAATGCATTGTTGATGGAGGTGTACACTGATCCAACCATTCTGGAGAGCAATTTGAAACTATGCCTAAAAGGCAACCAAACTGTGTATACCCTTTGATCCAGCAATAGCACTGTTAGGTCTGTATCTCAAAGAGATCATAAAAAGGGAAAGCAAAAAATATTTATGGCAGCCCTTTTGTGGTGGCAAAATATCAGAAATTGAGGGGATGCCCATCAATTAGGGAATGGCTAAACAAACTGTGGTATATTAATATAATGGGATACTATTGTACTATAAGAAACGATGAACAGCAAGTTTTCAGAAAACCTGGAAAAAACTGTACAAACTGATGCAAAATGAAGTGAACAGAACCAGGAAAACATTGTACACACTATTAGCAACATTATGTGATGATTAACTATGAATGACTCAGCTCTTCTTAGCTACAGAATGATCCAAGACAAGTACAAATGACTGATGAAAGAAAACGCTATCCATATCCAGATAAAGGACTGATGGACTCTGAATGCAGATCCAAGCATACTTTTTTCACTGACTTTATTCTTTTTCATGGTTTTTTTCCCTTTTGATCTGTTTCTTCTTTCACTTTTACTTTAATATGAAAATATGTTTTACGTGATAGCAAATGGATAAACTATATGAAATTGCCTACTGTTTTCACAAGGGGGTTGGGGAGTGAGGGAGAAAAATTTGAAACTCAACATTTTGTAAAATGAACGCTAAAAATTATCTTGATATGTAATTGGAAAAAAACCCCAAAATACTATTTTTTTAAAAAGTCAAATTGGCCAAAAGGAAAAGGAGGTACAAAAGCTAACTGAAGAAAATAATTCCTTAAAAATCAGAATTGGGTAAGTTGAAGCTAATGACTCTATAAGACATCAAGAATTAGTCAAACAAAATCAAAAGACTGGAAAAAATTGAAGAAAATGTAAAATACGTCATTGGACAAACAAGTGACCTGGAAAATAGATCCAGGAAAAATAATTAAGAATTATTGTACTACCTGAAAGCCATGATCTAAAAATGAGCCTGGACAGTATCTTTCAAGTAATTATCAAGGAAAACTCCCCTGATATCCTAGAACCAGAGGGTAAAATAGGCGTTGAAAGAAACCACTGATCACCTCCTAAAAGAGATCTCAAAATGAAAACTCACAGGAATATTGTAGTCAAATTCCAGAATTATCAGCTCAAGAAGAAAATACTATAAACAAACAGAAAGAAACAATTCAAATATCAAGGAGCCACAGTCAGGATTACACACTTAGTACCTTCTACATTAAAAGATCAGAGGTGCTGGAATATGATATTCTGCAAGGCAAAGGAGCTTAGATTACAGCCAAGAATCAAATACCCAACAAAATTGGGCATAATTGCTAAAGGGAAAAAATATATATTCAATGACATAGGGGATTTTCAACTTTTCCTGATGAGAAGACCAGAGATGAACAGAAAATTTAATCTCCACATACAAGACTCAAGAGAAGCACAAAAAGCTAAACAGGAAAGAAAAAAGTGTTATTCAATAAGGTTAAACTGTTTACATCCCTACATGGTAAGATACTTGGAAATCTTAAGAATTGTATCTTTATTAGGGCAGTTAGAAGGAGTATACAGAGACAGAATATGGATATAAGTTGACTTTGATGTGATAATATAAAAAAATTAAGGGATGAAAAACAAAATTGTACCAGGAGAAGAAGAAATGGAGAGGCAGAATGGGGTAAATTATATCACACGAAGAGGTACAAAAGACCTATTACACTAGAGGGAAAGAAGGGAGGGAGGTGATCTTTGTTTAAACCTTACTTTCATCAGTTTTAACTCAAAGAGGAAATAACATTCAGGTGGGTATGGAGATCTATCTTACCCTATAGGAAGTGGGAGGAGAAAGGGAAAAGAAAAGGGGGGAGGGCTGAAAGAAGGAAGGGCAAATTGAGCGATTTCATGGTCAGAAGCAAAACATTAGCGAGAAGGGACAGGGTGAAAGGAGAGAAAAAGAAAAGTATAAACAGAAAAACAAGATAGAGGGAAATACACAGTTAGTAATCATGACTGTGAATGTGAATGGGGTGAACTATCCCATAAAATGGAAGTGGATAGCAAAGGAGATTAAAAATCAGAATCCTACAATATGTTGTTTACAAGAAACACATTTCAAGCAAGACACACACAGATTAAAGGTAAAAGATAAGCTGAATATATTATGCTTCAGCTGAAGTGAAAAAAAAAAAGCAGGGGTAGCAATCCTGATCTCAGACAAAGGAAAAGCAAAAATAGACCTAGTTAAAAGAGATAAGGAAGTAACCTACATCTTGCTAAAGGGTACCATAGACAAAGAAGAAATATCAATACTAAACATGCGTGCATCAAATAGTATAGCATCCAAATTCCTAAAGGAGAAGTTAAATACATTACCGGAAAAAATGAGCAATAAAACTATACTAGTGGGAGACCCCTCAACCTTCCCCTCTCAGAATTAGATAAATCTAATTACAAAATAAACAAGAAAGAAATTAGGGAAATGAATAGAATTTTAGAAAAGTTAGATATAACAGACCTCTGGAGAAAACTGAATGGGGCTAGAAAGGAATACACCTTTTTCTCACTGGCACATGGCATCTACACAAAAATTGACCATGTATTAGGGCATAAAAACCTCACAATCCAATGTAGAAAGGCAAAAATATTAAATGCATCCTTTTCAGATCATGATGCAACAAAAATCACATGTAATATGGAAAGATAGATTAAAAATTAATTGGAAACTAAATAATCTAATCCTAAAGAATGAGTGGGTCAAATAACAAATCATAGAAACAATCAATAACCTCATCCAATAAAATAACGAGACAACACACCAAAAGTTATGAAATTTAGCCAAAGCAGTATGCAGGGGAAATTTTATATCTCTAAATACTTATAGCAATAAAATAAAAAAAGAGCAGATCAATGAATTGGGCATACAACTAAAAAAGTTAGAAAAATAATAAATTGAAAATCCCCAATTAAATACCAAATTAGAAATTCTGAAAATCAAAGGAGAGATTAGTAAAATTGAAAGTGAGAAAATGAACTAATAAATGAAACTAAGAGCTGGTTTTTTGGGGGTGGGGAACAATCAGTAGATAAATCTGTGGCTAATTTGATTTAAATAAAGAAGGAAGAAAACCAAATTACCACTATCAAAAATGAAATGGGCAAATTCACCACCAATGAAGACAAAATCAAGACAATTATTAGGAGCTATCTTGCCCAACTGTATGCTAATGAATCTGACAATCTTAGTGAAATGGATGAATATTTACAAAAATATAAATTGCCCAGATTAACAGAAGAGGAAATAAAAATACTTAAATAACCCTACTATTTTAGAAAAAGAAATTAAACAAGCCATCAATGAACTCCCTAAGAAAAAATCTCCAGGGTGAGATGGATTTAGAAGTGAATTCTATCAAACATTTGAAGAACAATGAATTCCAATACTATATAAACTATTTGGGAAAATAGACGAAGGAGTCCAATCAAATTTGTTTTATGACACAAATATGGTGCTGATACTTAAACCAGAAAGAAACAAAACAGAGAAAGAAAATTATAGACCAATTTCTATAGTGAGTATTGATGCAAAAATTTTAAGTAAAATATTAGCAAAGTGATTACAGGAATTTATTACCAGGATAATACACTATGACCAGGTGGTATTTAAACCAAGAATTCAGGGCTGGTTCAATATTAGGAAAACCATCAGCATAACTGGACATATCAATAACAAAATTAACAGAAATCATATGATTATCTCAATAGATGCCAAAAAAGCTTTTGATAAAATACAGCACCCGTTCCTGTGAAAAACACTAGAGAACATAGGAATAAATGGAGATTAAAAAAAAAATGATAATTACTATCTATCTCAAATTACCTTCCAGGTCATTTGTTTTCAATAGCAGATACATTGTATTTTCTTCTATTTTTCAATTTTTTAAATTGTGTTCTAACATTTTCTTTTGTGTTCTGGAGCTACAAAGTTCTGATTGTTCCATTCTGTTATTAAAGAAGCGTATTGCTTGGGTAAAGTTTCCCACTTGTTATTTTTCCTCCTCTTGAATTCTTATTTTGATTTGAATTTCAGTTTTATTTCTTGCTTCTTTTCTCCCAATTCTTCTTATAGCTTATTGCCAAGGCATCTTTTCTGAGTCTTTGTTTATGCTTGTGGGAATTGTGTGAACCAAACTGACTCCAAGCTTGTAAAACTGACTCCATTTTGAGACTTGTTTCATTTTCCGCTCTCCCCCTCCTAACTGTGGGAATTGAGTGACATCTTGTTTCACATCTGGGAAATTCCTGAAACTAAGTTGGGCGAGACCCTCTCCCAACTTGGAAAGTCCCTTATCTTTTCTCCAGTAAGAAATCAGATTACCTAATCTTATATCCTGCTATATACCCTGTTTATTGTTTTATATGATGTATAAAAATCTGTGCAAAATCTTTATTCAGGGTCCAGTGCCTTTCTGAGGTGACCTGACCCTGACAACTGCACACTTGCCAATAAATTGATATGTTCAGGAGCTCAAACCTTTGTTTCCTCAGTTTTTGCAGATTTCACTTGCAATACTTTTGACCCATGGTTTATCTTCAGTGTTTCATATTTTCTTTGTAATAGGTCTTTTCCCAATATTTACTGACTTTAAATGCCTTTACTATGATTTTCTCCAATTTCCTTACTGTGGCCTATTTCCCATCTTCCATTAGGCTCTCATCATCTTTTCAGTTAGTTCTTGATTGGTTGGGGAAGTTCTGGTTTTCTTTTCACTGTAGTGTGTGGAAAGGCTCTATAACCTTCATATTATTATCTTAAATGCACATATGAGATGAAGGAGTAGGAAACAGGATGGCTAGTGCCTAGCTGTATCACATCTTATGCCTAGGAGCTAGTGGGAGGGGGTGAGGTAACAGCAGCTTAATCCCAGCTATGCTGCCTTTTTGTACCTGCTAAGGACCACAATAAGCTTCAAATGGATACGTGAACCAGATATAAAGGATCACTTAACAAAGAAAGTAGAGATGGATAGAAGGACAACCCTTTCACAATTCCAGATAGAGGAAATGTTCTCAAGGACTAGAGATGATCACAAGAGATAAAATGGAAACATTTGAGTAGATAAAATTTGTATGAACAATATCAGTGTAGTTAATATTAGAAAGTAAGAGTTAATTAGGAAATATCATTGCAGCAGCCTCTTCTGATAAAGGTCTGATTCAAAAGAAGTAAGTATCTCCTCCTTGATATTCTCTTCTCTATGGGTTTTTGGGATACCATTCTCTTCTGTTTTTCCTCCTACCTATCTGACTATTCTTTCCCAGAATCTTTTGCTGGATCCTCATGCCGAACACACCCTCTAAGCATAGGTATCCTTCATGGTTCTGTTCTGGGCCCCCTTCTTTTCTCCCTTCATCTTTACTTGGCGATCTCAGCAGCTCCCATGGATTTAATCACCATCTCTTTTAATTAATTGATTTTTTTTGCATTTTTATTTAAAGTTTTGAGTTCCAAATTTTATCCCTTCCTCCCTCTCCCCTCCCTGAGATGGTAAGCAATCAGATATAGGTCACACATGTGCAATTATGTAAAATTTCCATGTTAGTTATTTTGTTCAAAAAGACTCAAATAAAAGAAAAAAATGAAGAAAGAAGGTGAAAAATAGCATGCTTCACCCTGTATTCAAACAGTATCAGTTCTTTCTCTGGAGGTAGATAGCATGCTTCATCATTAGTCCTTTGGGATTGTCTTGGATCATTGTATTCCTTGGAATAGCTAAGTTATTCACAGTTCTTCATTGAACAATATTACTGTTACTCTGTATAATGTTCTCCTGGTTTTATTCACTTCACTATGCATCAGTTCGTATTAGTCTTTCCAGGTTTTTTCTCAAATCATCCTGCTTGTCATTTCTTATAGCACAATAATATTCCATTACAATCATGTACCACATCTTGTTCAGCCATTCCCTAATTGATGGGCATCCCTTTGATTTCCAGTTCTTAGCCACCACAAAAAGAGTTGCTATAAATATTTTTATACAAAGAGGTCCTTTTCCCTTTTTTGAAAGTCTTTGGGATCTAACCTAGCAGTTTTGTTTTTTGTTGTTTTTTTTTTTTTTAGTGAGGCAGTTGGGGCTAAGTGACTTGACCAGAGGCACACAGCTATTGAGTTTTTATGTGTCTGAGGCCAGATTTGAACTCAGGTCCTCCTGACTCCAGAGCTGGTGCTCTATCCACTGTGCTATCTAGTTGCCCTGGTATGCACAGTTTTATAGCCCAGAATGGTTGGATCAGTGCACAACTTCATCAACAATGCATTAGTGTCCCAATTTTCCCACATGCCCTCCAACATTTATCATTGTTCTTTTTTTTTTTTTTTTTGGTCATATTAGCCAACCTGTTTAATCGCCATCTTTATGCTGATGACTCTCAAATCTACCTATCTTGCCCCAACCTCTCTGCTGACCTCTATTCTCACATCTCCAACTGCCTTTCAGACATCTTGAACTAGATGTCTAGTGGACATCTTAAAATAAACCTGTTCCCTTTAAACCCTACCCCCCTCAAAACTTCCATATTCCTGTAGAGAACAACATCATCATCCCAGTTCTTCAGGCTCACAAACTAGGAGTCATCCTTAACTCCTCAGTATCACCCACCATATCCAATCTGTTGTCAAGAGCTGTCTATTTCACTTTTGCAATATATCTCAAATATGCTCCTTTTTCTCTTTTAATACTGCCACTACTCTTATGTAAGCTCTTATTACCTCATAGACTATAACCTACTGATGGTTCTACCTGCCTCAAGTGTCTTCCTACTCCACTTCATCCTCCATTCAGTCACTAAATTATTTTCCTAAAGCACAAGTCCAATCATGTCACCCTCCTACTCAATAAAGTTTCCTATCAGCAAAAATACAGAATTGTTTCATTTGGACACAGCTCCCTTTCTTCCACATTCACCATGATAGTATTCCTGGTTGGAAAAGTTGGTTGTAATAACAGTGGGAAGTCCATCAAGCTTAAAAATACTGCCTACCAGTTTGCTAAACTTTCATGTCTTAGGTGACTGGGAAGCTATGATAACAGTTTGAGCCTTAGGCCTTTGGACCAATTTAGTCTTTGAGGATTATTTCATAGTCTTTTGAAGGAAAAACTAGCCTAAATGACAAGGATCTTCCAATCTTACTGCTGTGAGCCATTTCCCTGAGGTATATGAAGTCCTCTTACGCGGCTAGGCAATTCCTAGCAGGGGAGGGAATGAAGACAGCCTGGAGACAGCCACCCAGATCAATGTCAAAAACCAGTCCCTCCTGGTTGAGTAAGTTTTCTTGGAGGCCAGATGCAAGAAACTGCCTCAATAAAAATCCTTTCTCCTTCCTAATGTGCCCCCTGATCACCATGGAGACAGCTTCTGGCTAGTCAGGAGTGGTCAGGAGCATGAAGATGAATGAAGATATTGCTTTAGGAGTGTATTCCAACTTTTGACTCCTCCAACAGCTCATCCTTTCCTAGATGACAATTATGGGATTGATTACTTGGTACAATACTGGAATTAATATGTAGGGACCTTATCAGTTTCTTGATAAAGTAACCAAAGGTTGGGCCTGTATGCTCTGTTGCCCATAATGGTGTCTGCATCACTGCTAGTATTGATTATTATGTCACTGTCAATGCTGCTACCCCTGTTGATGCCTTTTTTGATGGTTGCACTACCTGTGATAGTGTTGCCTATATTTATTTCTGTATAGCTGAACTTACCACTTTCTATAAGCCAGGATATGGTTCCTTTGCCCTTTCCATATTTTTTACCCCACTGGATAGAGTTAGACTTATGAACGACTGAGTAAATAAAGGACATCAGGATATCCAAGTATAACATAAGAGCTTTCCAAAAGCTGAAGGGTCTAAAAAGCACTTAAGAGCACCAAAAGGCATTTTCCTTCTTAGACTATATGGAAGTGAACCGCAATAATCTGCTCTGGACTATGTCGGAAATTATCTAGGTTCTTCCTCATGCACTATCTTCTCCAAAACTTGACTGAGTGGGTTGGTTTCTGAATTTTCTTAGGATTGCTCTCCTACCTCTTGTCCTTCATATGGTCATTGGTGTAGTGGTGGACAACAACACCCTCAGGAAGTGAGACTTTTTTCAAATCTCTGCCCAACAGACTATGATAGTAGGAGGGAAAATTGAAGTAGGCTTGGGAAGGGATACTGAAGGCATTCTGAACTCCTTCCCAGATGAAGGCAAACTGTTATTGACTAGTCTCAGCCACATGAATGAAGAGAAAAGCATTAGTGAGATCGACAACATTCACCTGGGGTCTGACTGGGCTACCTAGTTCACCACATTGATGAGTTCAATAACGGCTACTGCAATTGGTGTGGCAACTTTGTTGTACTCCACCGTAAACTTTCAAGTGTCACCAGTCTTCTTTATTAATAATAAAGAATTGCTGTAAGAGGAGCTAGCGTAACAAAGTACTTTAGCCTCCTTTAACTCCATTACTAGGGAAGAAATAGATTTTAACCCTCCCAGGACCTGATTTTTTTTGGTGTTAATTACACAGGCTGGCTCAGGAAAACCCTAGGGATTTCATTTGGTCTTACCCACACTCATTGGCATGTTACTACATAATAATGTGAGTTCCTTGAAGACAGGAACTGTTTCTGCTTTTTCTATATGTAGCATGACTGCCTCCTACCCCCTCTTCCTAATGCTCCCCAAATCATTTCCCCAACCTATGCTAGCAGGTTGGGTCATCAAAGGGGTTTTATGCGGTACAATGGAAGACATTTACTCCAAGCAGTTGGCAACTCTGTGGGCTTCAATGTCCTTTATCTTTCTCAGGAATTGTCCTCACAAAGTTCATTGATGGGCATGGCATCCATGTTGAACTAGTGTCTGTTGTTAGTGTTTGCTGTTTTGATACAAGGCTCTGTTGCTACGCTAAGAAATTCCACTCTTGGCCCAGGATTTCCCGAAGCTTTTCCAGTTTTGGACCCGTGGCGAGGCTCTGAGAGATTTCCTTCTTCAATGCAGAAGGTGGCAGTACAGAGAGGTATATAACCCCTGTTCAACTAGGTTCTGAGATGGTCTTTGACCACCCTTCTTGGTTTCAGGGGCTGAGTCAAATCTTCAGCAAGAGACCTCACTCTACCTCTACCTTTATAGGCCATAACTAGACAATGGTTATTTATCTGACAACAGCAACATAATTCTGGAGTCCAGGTTTCCCAGTTTTTATTTCTAAATTCACCTGTTGGTCTTATGCAGATGAACATCTAGAACACAAGGTATTGAGGTAATCTTTACCCTGGGTAAGTGATTCATTTCTGGACAGTTGCTCTCTTAAGTATTTTTCATTTGAAAGTTTCACATTTGTTTTTGCCTCATTTTTTTTTTGTCCATCAGCAAAATTACCAGCCTCAGCCTTACATTTATATCCCCAGAACTTAGCACTGTGCGTGGAACATAGTAAGCACTTAATAAATACTTGTAGATTGATAGAGGTTCCCTTAAGTGCCCTACATAGGCAGTAACTCCTAAGAGATCATGGAATCTATTCATACAATATCCTCACCATGATTGATTACCACCATAAGCGTGACCTACATAGAGCTTTTTCCACCCACCTCCATTTCAGCAAGATTGTCCTTTTATTTGGCGGTCTGTCCCAAAACTCCTGGTGGAAATTGGTTATTCTGGTGAACCTGTTGGGTGGTCTCTGGCATGAGTATATGAACATTGCCTCTGTAATACTTGTACTAACCGATTAAATATGCTATAGCTTCCCTTTTTTTTTTTTTTTTTTTTTTTTTTACTGGGGAACCAGACAATGGAGTAGCACAGCAACTAGCCAATTAGCAGGACCTCGGTTGCCCCCGGCTGCTTGACATACCAGTGATCCTTTGTGAAGTAAACTTTAGCTGACTACAGAGATGCCTGCAACTGCTGAAACCAGCCTTGACCAGCTCAGAGAAAAAAGCAAACATCTTGGTTTCTGACTTATAAGTCAGGAAGGGAAGCAGACATCTAGGTTCCTGACTTATCCAAAGAGCAGCAAACATCCTGCTTTCTGATTCATTGTATTTATAGATATCTTCTCCCTAGACCCCCACTTCATACCTGACTTCCCAATTATTTTATTTCTCCCTTAATCCTGACTTAGCCATGTATAAACACTTTATCCTTTCCAACTCCCCGCTGAGCAGATGTGAACCTTATTTCACTGTTCCAGTTTGTAAGCTTCTTCTTCTCAGGCAACAAATGCATTTATAATCTTTGCAAACTGTGATCAGACTCTGGTCCATTACAAGCTCTGCTTTTGGACCTGGGGTTTCTTCCATTTTAACAGTTCACAGGCTGATGGTGTCCAGCAGACCCTTACATATTTGGTAACTTACCCCCACGCACCCTTCCTGCCTACTATGATTTGGGCATATGACCTCGCTACAGTTCTATGGTTAGAACATTGGAATTCACCTTAGGAGAAATCATACCAGAAGTCCCCCAAGTTTGGATATAGGAACTTGGATAGCTTGGGACTTGCAAGAAACTTTAGGGAATGCTTTAAGGACAGATGGTGCTTACTGCCCTGATTCTGGATGTACTACAGTTTTACTAGCACTCCCATAGGTTGGTGATTGATCTTAACAACCTTGTATTTCAGAAGCCAAATCCCATGATCCTTGAGGGGAAGGGTATTATCAACCTCTGCCCACCACCAAGAGGGGTGGTGGGCCTTTACCATCATTTTTGAAGACAGCTGACTCCAACTGTCCCAACATCCGCTTGGATTTTACTAGTTGGTCTAGCAATACCACAAAGTCATGGTACTTTGGTAGGGAAGGCCCTTGGCTAAAGCCTGATACCACTTGGGTGGGGCTCCACCTAGAAGATGAGATTTCACTGGTCCTCATGCTGGCTAATTATACTGCAGAGGACTGTGGTGAGGTGGTATAGAAGCAAATCCAACAAACCAATCTCTTTGATTTCTCATGTCCTCCCTTGTAGATCCCTATCAGGGAATCATCTGCAAAAGGAATCCACTCTTACTGGGGCAGGTAAATGCAATCACCAATCTTAGGAACAAAGGACAGTCACCATCTAGGGTCTCTAAATTATTTAACTGACTTTGCAAAAGTGAGTCTTTTGTGACAAGCCAATGGTACTCTGAAGCCAAAAGGACCTTCACATTCACCCACCTCATCGAACCACATGCTCAACAACCATTATTAGTATTATTTAGTATTAATAATAATAAACAGCAGCATATACATATATATGTGTACATAATGTTTTAAAGTTTGCAGAGCACTTTATACATATTTTATCTTCACAACAACCCTGGGAGGAAGATGCTATTATCATGCACATTGAGGTAGAAGCTGTAGAAAAGGGTGCTGGGGGACTCTGCCCTGTGGCAGTGGAGGTGGCTGATGAAGCTTTAAAGCTGTAGCCTGAAAGCAGTCACCACAACTGCAGATAACTGCAACTACTGCAGGAAGCCGAATAGAGCCAAATACGGTAGAAAGAATACACTGCCTGGAACACAGTGTGTGCTTAATAAACGATAATCGATTGACTGTATAAAGGACGCAGTTGAAGAAAACACTTCAAATAATGGGCAGTATTAGCCTTGTAATTATGCCATGGAAGGGACAATAGCTTGGTTCAATACAGTGGTGCCTCAATTAGCAAATCATCTGAGAACAAATCTTTTCAAAAGAAAGGCCTTGGTTAAGTCCTGGAATCTAAGGCAAGTTTCGGTCTCCTCGGTGCTCTTGAGGACTTGCTGGAAGACCAAGGGCATGAGCCTGAGGGAAGGCCTATAATCTTGGTGCTCCAATTTTAGTGTGTACAGGTGAGTCTGAAGTTGGATAAATTCAACCCTAGAAAACTGATGTATTTTAATTTAACCTCCATTACAGCTTGTAAGGTGTTCATAAGCAATGTTTTTGGATTTATGTGGACTGTGAAAGAGAAAACTGAAGAATCTTGGTTAATATGAAAAATGGAAAAGTAGCCCCAAATATTCGATTTCTTTTAGTTCTGGATCTTTAGATTCCAATAGAGTTGCAAACAATTAAGAGAGAAAAGTGAGGGGAAAATGTTAAAGATTTTATTTTTTACTCTGTCTCAATCTATCTTTACATTATTTTTTTTAAACTTTTCTGCCCTCCAATTCCCAGTGAAAAAATGAGAACATATTGTTCTTTTCAAAGAGATGATTTTCACTCAATAAATTAACTGAATGATTAAAAAGAGCCAAGCTTAAGCAGCCTTTTAATAATTTTTGCAGCATTCAATCCTTAAATCCCTGGGAACCATTTATATTTGGAAAGCGTCCATACCGTATGTTTCCTTTTTCATCCTGGATCTCTACAGGTAAGTATACCTGTGAGTCTTACAGGTAAGTAACAAGGGGTTGTTTAGACATCCTCTTAAGTTCCTTTCAGCTCTAGATCTACAATCTTAATGGTTCCTGTGGAACAGGTGAGAAGCTTATAGGTGAGCTGCCTGCTGGGCAGCTGGGCAAATGGGAGACACTGAGGCGGGGCTAGGCACGTGTACGGGAAGAACCTGAGCTACTCGTCCTGGAACCTTCTTGCAGTTTCAAGAATTCCTGGCCAGTGTAAGCAAGCAGCACTTTGGGGATACTCAAATAGGCCGGATCCTTTGCCCTCCGTTGGCTGGCTGCTCACTGTTTCTGAAAAAAGAGAGAAAAGTAGAAACTGTGGGAAAGGGTGCTGTGGAACCCAGCCCTGTAGCAGTGGAGGACGCAAGTGAATTTTAAAGCTGAGCTTTGGAAGCAGGCGCGACAACTGCGGCAGCAGCTGCAGCTGCCGCAGGAATTCAGAGCCAAAGTTGGGCTGCGGCAGTGCGTCTGTGCTCCGGGAGCTTCCAGCAAGCTCCCGAGGAAGAAGAAAAGAGGGAGGGAAGGAGGGAGTGTGCAGATAAGGCTGGGAATGCAGAGGGTCGGACCCGAAGCAGGAGCCAGGGGGTTCGGTCCTTATCTGTAGTGCGTTATGAGATAAATCATAGCCGGCAACAAAGTAAATTAAGTCTCAGCCTGTAGAGAGTCGGAAAGCATGTAGCTAGAGACTAGGGTAGGGACGCAGCGGAGAAAAAACAAGGAAAGGAGAGCGAATCCAAACTGCGAGTAAGATGAGCACGGAAGGCAGCACTAACTTTAGGCGGATGGCTATCAGGCGGAAGTCCAACCAGTCCTGCCTCCTGGTTGGGACCCCCCGCCCCTGGGTCCGACCCACCGCCCACTCAAGGCCGGCTGCCTCGGCTGCCTCAGAGAACGTGCCCAAGGAGGCAACAGGTAAGCTTAGCCCTCTGCCAGTGGCGTGTGTGTGGTATGGGAGTGGCGGTGCAGAAGGTGAACCTTAAGAAGCGAACTTTAAGCCTTTCCTGTGCCTTTGCTTACGCTGACGGCGTCCTCCTCGCCTCCATACCTGTTCCAAACTTTCTGGCTTTTCCCACAAAGGACCTTGAACAGAACGCTGCCCGGGCGCCTCCCCTGGAAGGTCATTTAGAAATTCCGGCCCGGAAGTATACTGTATAACTTGAAGGAAAAAAAAATTAGTGAAAACGTAATGTAATGGAGTCTCCTCTAGAGTTTGTTTCTAGGCCTGGTCCTTTCCTTAAGGCGTAGAATGATGGGCAAGGCGTTTCTGATGATTCTCAGTTTGATCTTTTGATCCCTATCATCTGGCCCAGTTAATGGGCAGCATGTGTGAAGAGCTGTGGGTCCTTCAAAAGTATTACAGGATTTAGAAATGAAAGAGACCCAAGGGACTGCCCAGTTCATTCCTCTTATTTTACAGGATGAGAAAAATGAGAATCTGAGAGATGAAATGATTTTTCCAAGGTCATACAGGGAGAGTAATTCGCGGATCCAGCATTTGCCTCCCATTTGAAAAAAAAAATTCTCACAATTTCATATTACATTTTTTCTGATTTACCATATCACTTTGGGCTTCTTAATCCCATTAGAGCCTAGTTTTGAGTGCTGATTTTGCTGATTGATGCTTTGATGAAATTGCATGGAATTTTTCCTTAAAAAACTAGTAGTAAAGATCAGGTATCCTTGTAGAAGGGCAATCTCTTGTTTCAGGAGAAGAACATTCATAAGTTTAGCAAATCTGTTGTAACGTGGTAAAATAAATATTGGAGCCTTTTTAATCTTCCTCTTCATTTCATCTTCTAGCCTTTGTCCTAAATTTATGGTACAGAGAAGACAGAAGTAGGACTTACCTTATTTACAGTAGCAGAAGAGGTTAGGGTGTGAAAACACAAGAAAAAGATTTAAGGAGCTGTATATTTCATTTTTGGTTTCTGTAAAATGAAGGGGTTGGAAGTGATTTCAAAGGTCCTTTCTAGATCTGACATTTTATGATACTGTGATGGTGAAGGGCAGCTAGGTAGCTCAGTGGATAGAATGGTAGGTCTGGGTGTTGGGAAGACTCATCTTCCTGAGTTCAAGTTTGGCCTCAGACACTTACTAGCTGTGTGAATCTGGGTAAGTCATTTGATCCTACTTTACCTCAGTTTCCTCATGTGTAAAATGAGCTAGAGAAGGAAGTAGCAAACCACTCTAGTATCTTTGTCAAGAAAACCCCAAATGGAGTCATGAAGAGTCAGACATAACTAAAAAAAAGACAACAAAAATGATGGTGAAGAATAGTAGAATAGATTTTAGTTTTCTCCATCCCTAGCTTCGGTTCTTTCTTTGTATGTTTTTTTTGTCCTGGAAAATCCTTTTATCTTTCTGTAACAGGCAAATCTTTCCCTTTTGTTTTCAATAATTTCTTTTATTGTCTGATAACAATTTTTTATGCTCCCCAACTGATACAAATATTAATTTTTACCTCTAGTTTTTAGATAGTTGATCCATTTAGCACAGTGCTTGCCATAGTAGGGGCTTGCTTAATAAATGTTTATTGATTGTTTGAGTTGCAATATAATATAGTAATTAGTGTGTCAATTTAAAATTATTTTCTGCTTATAGTTATCCAGTTTTCCTAACTGTTTTTGTGGAATTCCATTCCCCAGTGTGTTTTTTGGAGGAGGAAGTTGGGAAGAGTGATGGGTTTGTGGGGGAAAGATGATAAATTCTGTTTGCCCTGTTGATTTTAAGATATTTGAAATATCTAATAGACATTTGATAGTGGGTTCTGGAGATCAGGGATAGAAATACAGATTTAGGAGTCATCAGCATTGAGATGAGAAACCCATGGGAACTGATGAGGTGAGTGAGAGTGTAGAGTAGCAGTTTTCAAATTTTTTGGTCTCAGGACCCTGTCATACTCTTAAAATTTATTGAGGACCCCAGAGAGCTTTTGTTTATGTGGATTATATCTATTGATATTTACCATATCTGAAATTAAAACTGATAAATTTTGAAAAATATGTATTCATTAAAATAAGCTGTTATAGGTTAACGTAAATATTATTTTTCATAAAAAAACTATAAACAAAAATTAGTGAGAAAAATGGCATTGTTTTACATTTTTGCAAATATCTTTAATGTCTGCCTTAATAGAAGACATATTTAGGATTGATTAGAGTGTGGAGAGCCCTGTTAGGAATTGATTGATTGTATTAGTCCAGAGAAAAGATATCAAACTAAACTAGAGTTGTAGTAACAGTGATTAAAAGGGGGTCAGACACAAGAGTTATATAGGCAGAATCAACAGGGCTTGGTGATCTTATGATTTATATATCACTTTAAAGCTTATCACTTTCCTCACAGTCACTGTTGTGTAGAGATAGGGTTGGTATTACGGAAATTTTACAGATAAAGCAACTGGTGGTTCTGTTGCTTGACTGTAGGCTCACTAATACTTGAATCCAGGTCTCTCCTGGAGCACCTATTTCACAATACCACATTGCCTTTGAAGTTTTAAGTCTAGTACTAGGAAGGATGCTGGTATTGATAACAGAATTAGAGGAGGAGGTCTTGGGAAAAGATAATTTGTTCAGTGTTTGAAATATTAGCTTTGAGGTGTCAATTGTATATATTGATATGTAGCTATCCAGTAGGTAGGAATTGGAGATGGAGATTTAGGAGTCATTGCCAAGAAGTGATATTTTTTACTGTGGAAGTAGGTGAGTGCTCCAGGGAAGAAAGTGGAAGAAGTACTAAAGAGTTTCTTTGAATTCCCATTTATCATTCTCTTAATGCTTGTCAGCATTGTCTCAATTGTTTCTCTTGTTTCTGTTATGCGTATCTGTGTATGTATATATAAACTGCATTTGTATAATTTGAAAGTATATGTATATTTATATAGTATCCCTTCTAGGGCTACTCAAACTCACAGATTGGGTCTCCAGAGGGTGACTGCTATTCTCAGGTTCTAGGGATAGCCATCATGAATCTTAGTATCATTTCTATTAATAATCAGCCAGTGGGCTTAATTAGTTTTTATTAATGGCATTTACTAAGATGGTATAGCAGGAACAGTTGGCACAAAACATGAACCCCAGAAACCTGTGTGTACTCTCCCATTGTACACACAACCATGGATAGAGTAGCTTCAAACAGTACGATAGTACGCTACAGTGAGGTATATGTGTAGGGAGATGTCTAGATGGTACAGTGAGTAGAATGTGGGGCTTGGAGTCAGGAAGACCCTAATTCAAATCCTACCACAGATACCTCTTACCTGAGTGATCCTTCACAGGTCATTTAACCTCTCTGTGCTTCAGTTTTCTCTTATTCAAAATGAGAGGCTTGATCTTACTGACCTCTAAGGACCATTCTAACTTTATATAGATGATCCTTCAATTCTGGAAGATGTGGCAAAAAGATAACACAATTCTTGGTACTGAAAGTATATTCTTGAGACCGTAGCTCATACCCCTCTTTGCTATGAGCAGTTACACTACCTGCAGCCTCGAGGCCACCTGTGACCTTCTAGGTCCTTGGGTGCGGCCTTTTGACTGAGTCCAAGTTTTACAGAACAAATCCTTTTATTAAGGGGATTTGTTCTGTGAAGTCTGTTCTAGACTGTCTCCTGACCTCATCATTTAACTGAAACAGCCCTCTTCAAAGTTGCCACTCATTACTTAACTGTATATGTGTGCGTGTATATATACATATACAGGTATGGTGACTGTCATGGTTTTCAGACTTCCGCCACATCAGGGGAACTCTGACCCCACAGTCGTGGGACTTTTATGCCCCTAGGTAAAGTCAAGTCAGCAAATGTTTATTAACTACCTACTATATACCAGGCACTGTGCCAAACCCTGTCTCATCTGTGGAGGAAGCCACATCAGCATGGCCAGAGGTCACTAAGAAGCTGTATCAAGAGAGGCATGGCTTGAACCTTACCCCATTCCTAATCAAGCCCTAGCTTTGTCACATTTTCCTAACCTGTATTGGGTTTTGTGTGTGTGTATGTATGTGTATGTGTTAACTCTGGTAGATATTGGTTCTATCACAAGAGAAAACATCATTATAGTGAAAAGGGGAGGAAAAGTCTAATGGTACAAGAATATGATGTAACTTGTTTCCTCATGAATATGTTTGTATACCATTATTAATAATGTGGGTGGCATGAAGGGATCAATGTACACATCTATTGTTACTAGGGAAAAATAAATGCTTGCATATTTTATAATATTGTGGCAAGTGAGCATTTCAAGTACCTAACATTCACATTCAGTGCTTTTATATTTTAAATCTCTTTATTATATCATAGCAAAAGCAAAAGTAGATTTGAATTATTTAGTCTTATTGTCTAAATGAGCAAAGGAGTAATCAATGCATTTAAATGACTTATTTTATTCAAGGTCATGCTGAAGGCCATTGAAAGACCTAATTAATGAATGAATGGGACCAAATTATGATCCACTGCTTAGTTCTAAAGCTATTTTGCTATGTTTTTTTTTTAAGTTTTATTTTAATTTATGGACTAAAACAAGCATTTCTATAACATAATATAATAAAAAAGATGATTGTATATGAAACTGCAAATCCATTGTGTACAACTTGCTGTTCCTTTTAAAATATATAATAGGGTTATGTAATTTTTTTCCTTTTTTTCTTCCTTTTCCCCTACCCCCTACCCTAGAGATGGCTATCATTAGACACAAATAAGTATAGATATGCAAAGTCATATATACATATATACTCCTGTTTATCAGTTCTTTCTGTGCATGTAGATAGCATCTTCCTTCATATGTCCTTTATGATTAATTTGGGTATTTATAATAATCAAAATGACTTAGTCACTCAAAGTTGTTCTTAAAACAATATTGTTACTGTATACAGTGTTCTCTTGGTTCTAATCATTTTGCTCTTCATTATTTGGTGCAAGTGTATCCATGTTTTTTCTAGGATCATTGAGCTCATCATTTCTTTTAGCACAGTAGTATTCTATCACAATCATATACCACAGTTTGTTTAGCCATTCCCCAACTGATGGTCATTCTTGCAATTTCCAATTCTCTGCCGCTACAAAGAGAGCTGCTATAAATGTTTTGGAACACATAGGTTTTTTTCCTTTTTCCCTGATCATCTTTGGAAATAAACCTAGTAGTTTTATTGCTAGGTCAGAGGACATAGGCAGTTTAATAACTATTTGGGCATAATTCTAGTTTGCTCCCTAGAGTGCTTAGATCGACTGCTCCAGCAATTCCACTGACAGTGAATTAGTGTCCCAATTTTTCTACATCCCCTCTAACAATTGTCACTTTTCCCTTCAGTCATTTTAGCCAGTCTAATAGGTGTAAAATGTAAAATGATATCTCAAGGTTGTTTTAATTTGCATTTCTCTAATCAATAATGATTTAGAGCATTTTTTCATATGACTAAATTGTTTTGATTTCTTTATCTTTATCTAAAAATTGCCTATTCATTAAAATTGTCTTTGACCATTTATCAATTGGGCAATGACTTGGCATTCTTATAGATTTTACAAAGTTCTTTATGTATTTTAGATGATTGTTTATATTTAGAGAACTGTCTATAAAATTATTTCCAATTTTTTTGCTTTCCTTCTGATCTTAGCTACATTTGTTTTATTTGTATAAAACCTTTTAAATTTAATGTAATCGAAATTACCCATTCCACACCTCTCCTCGCTCTGCTGTCTAACTCTTGTTTATTCATAAATTGTTCACCTATCCATAAGTCTGAAAAGTTACATGTTCCATGTTCTTCCAATTTTCTTGTTTTCAGCAATATTCTGCTTTGTTTTTAAAGGGCACAGAAAAACATTTTTTTCTTTCACGTTCCAATGTGATAATAATTCTGTACAGATATTTCCCCTTGGAAAAGCAAATGAAGTAACTGTTCTTTCACAAGAATATATATTTTGAAAATCAAACAATATTTTCCCAATTAGAAAAACTTTAAAAAAAAAACCAGCAAAGAATTCAGATTGGGCTACCATCTATGTTTAAATAAAATGTCTTTTTTTTTTTTTTTTGTGAGGCAATTTGGGTTAAGTGACTTGCCTAGAGTCACCCACAGTTAGTGAGTGTTATGTGTCTGAGGCAGGATTTAAACTAAAGTCCTCTTGACTCCAGGGCCGGTGCTGTGTCCACTGTGCCACCTAGTTGCCCCTCAAAATGCCTTTTCTTAATTACCAACTTACCTGTAGCTCAATATTTAAAATATTCTTTCTTGTTAGTCATCAGATTGCCCAATACTTTGTATTTGACCAAGTCTGTCTTGCTGTTCTTTTAGAAGGATGGAGAGGTATGGGTTAGACTTACAGGGGTGGGGAACCTGTGGCCTCAAGGCCACATGTGGCTCTCTAGGCCTTTGAGTACAGCCTTTTGACTGAGTCCAAGTTTTACAGAACAAATACTTTTATTAAGGGGATTTGTTTTGTGAAGTTTGGATTCAGTCAAAGGGCTGCACTTGAGGACCTAGAGGGCCACATGTGGCTTCAAGGCCACAGGTTCCCCACCCCTGGGCTGGATAATAGTATAGTTTGGTTGTTTCACAACTGAATTGAATGAATGGACTGAGTAAATGGACCCAAAGATTAATACATTAATAATCCCATGTCAACTTGAAAGGAGGTCTTGTCACACAGTTCAGGGCTTGTTCTTGTCAGTCAACATGCCTTTATTAAATGCTCACTGTATGCCAGTCACTGCTTAGGATTAGGGATACAGAGAGAAAAACACAATTCTTGCCCCCAGAGAGTTGATACTCTAATGGAAGAGATAAGATGTAAGTAACTAAGGTATATACAACATATATACAGAATAGATGGAAGCCATTGGCAACTGGGGAGACTAGGAAAACTTCCTGTAGAAGGTGGACTTTGAGCTGACTCTTAACGAAATCCAGGGCCCTCAGAGATAGTGGTGAGGAGAGAGAGTATTGAAGGCATAGGAGAAAACTACCGCAAAGTCATGGAGTCACAAGATGGAATGCCAAGTGTGGAAAAACAGTCAACTCAGTTTGTGAGCCTAGGTGATTAGAAGAATGGTGATGCCCTTGACAATAATAGGGAAATTTGGAATAGAGAAGGAATTTTTTTTTTGCGGGGGGAGACAGGGTGAAGGTGCTTATGCACCCTTTATGTCTAAATCATGTACCCATTTTGACCTTATCTTGGTAAATGGTGTAAGATGTTGGTCTGTGCCTAGTTTCTGCCGTACTATTTTCCAGTTTTCCCAACAGTTTTTGTCAAATAGTGAGTTCTTATCCCAGAAGCTGGGGTCTTTGGATTTATCAAACACTAGATTGCTGTAGTCATTGACTACTGTGTCTTGTGTACCTAACCTATTCCACTGATCTACCACTTTATTTCTTAGCTAGTACCAAATAGTTTTGATGATTGCTGCTTTATAATAGTTTTCGGTCCAGTATAACTAAGGCATTTCTTTTAATTAATTCTCTTGATATTCTTGGCCCTTTGTTCTTCTGGATGAATTTTGCTAATTTTTTTTGAGCTCTATAAAATAATTTTTTGGTAGTTTGATTGGTATGGCACTGAATAAGTAAATTAATTTAGATAGAATTGTCATTTTTATTATATTAGCTCGGCCTACGCATGAACAACTGATATTTTTCCAGTTGTTTAGATCTGACTTTATTTGTGGCAGGTAGACTCTCAAATACTTTATATTGTCTACAGTTATTTTAAATGGAATTTCCCTTTCTATCACTTGCTGCTGGGCTTTGTTAGTAATATATAGAAAAGCTGATGATTTATGGGGATTTAGTATATATCCTGCAACTTTGCTAAAATTGTTAATTACTTCAAGTAGTTTTTTAGTTGATTCTCTAGGATTGTCTAAGTATACCATCATATCATCTACAAAGAGTGATAGCTTTATTTACTCATTGCCTGTTCTAATTCCTTCGATTTCCTTTTCTTCTCTTGTTGCTGAAGCTAACATTTCTAGTACAATATTGAATAACAGTGGGGATAATGGTCAACCTCTGAGCCGGTTGACCTTCCTATGTGTCAGGGCCTTAAGATTCTCCAGGTTCTACACCTTCCTGTTTGGCTAATCCTTCTCAGTCTCCTTTGCTAGGTCATCCATCGTCCATCTCTCCCAGTGACCTTTCCTCCCTCTCAGTAATGGATTTTATCAACCAAGGCTTTATCATGGACCCGTATCATCTTCTCTCTCTTTCATCTAGGCCGCCTCAATAGCTCCCATGGATTCTTTCTCCAGCCTTAGTTTTTCTCCTGAATGCCTCATCAACACGAGGTTACTGGGCATCTTCAATGGGATATCTTATAGTTTCTCACATTCGAAGCAGAATTCATTGCCTTTTCTCCATAACTTACCTCCTTATTTGCAAGTTTTTGAAGGTAACTCCATTATCCTTCCAGTCACCCAGCTTTGAAACCTGAGAGTCTTCTTTAACTTTTCATTCTTCTTTCTTCTACACATAAATCAGTTGCCAAGTCTTTTTTGGTCATATTTCCATAGCATCACTCACTTCAATCTTTTTTCTCCACTCATATGGCCATCCTTCCAGTTTAGGTCCTTGTCACATCTTACCTGAGCTTTGGAGCAGCCTTGCAATTATCATCCCTACCTTTATTCTTCTTCCTCTCAAATTCATTTTCCTTAAAGTTGTTACATTGATATTCCTAAAGCACAGGTCTAATTATATCATTCCCTTGCTCAGAAAACCCCAGTGGTTCTCTCTTGCTTCTAGGATAAAATACAGACCATTCTGTCTGGCATTTAAAGCTCTTCTCAGTCTGGCTGCAGCATACCTTTCCAGGCTTATTACATATTAATCCCATTCATGCACAATATATTCCAACTAAATTGACCTACTTGCTGTTATTCTCTGTATGTAGCATTCCATCTCTGCCTCTCTGCCTTTCTTTGAAAATTCTTCCCCCTTTCATGCCTTGAATACTGTCTGTCCTCACCTTTGTCTTTTGAAATTTTATCCCTTTAAGCCTTAAATCAAGAGTTGCCTACTTCAAGGGCTCTTCATCCATTTATTTCATATATATGTTTTGTTGTAACTCGTGCATATTTTGCCCCCTCCTCATCTTTCAGTAGAATGTACCTTGAAGACAAAGGCTGTACTATTTTTGTGTTAGTATTCTCAGTGCTTGGCACAGTGCCTTGCATATAGTAAACACTTAATAAAAGCTTTTTGAATTAATTAAGCCATCTGCTAAGGAGTAGCAGTGTATGTGGTGGTAAGGGGGGTGCCCACACTGAAATAATGGATTTGGGAAAGTGCAGAAGTTACCTGTAGCATTTGAATTTCAGCATACGTTTTAAAAGTATGTATTATTACTCCTATCTTTTTTCCTCTCTGAACTGGTTACTTATGATTGAAAAAGAAAAGTTAATGGTTTTCAACAGCATTAATGTTATTTAATTGGTAATGAAACCTGCGATCTCTGTTTAGATTGTCATTTCAACAGATTAGCCTTTTTTTCTCCTTGATTCTTTTGGTATTTTGTGTGAAAAGTGTTCACATAGAAATAAGAGTGACTCCTTTAACTGTTATTTATGACCATAGTTAAGACTTGAAATCAGATAAGGTAATTCACAGAAAAGGGCAAAGTGCCTTAATCTATTTTTAGACACTAGGGGGCAGCATATTCCTGATTACAGAATGATGAAAGCTAAGTCAGAAAAATCTGTATTTGACATTTAGTTGTCTTTGTCGAGAGGCAATCACAACCTCAGGAAATGTATGGAAAAACTGGGTTTATTACAAGAGAAATGACCATGCGTGTGGAACCCAGAGTTCACAATCCATCCAGAAGTTTGCATTTTTATAACAGTAGGCTGAAGGAGGAAGAAATACAAATCTCCACCTAAAGGGGTGTGGCATGGGAGGGAGGGGGAAAGGTGCAGTAAAGGTGGGAAAAGCACAACCCCAATCCCCAAGGGGAGGAGCAAGGCAATGGCAAAAGCAGCATTCTTTTCCCTTGGAAGCTGCTAGACTATGAAAATAGGGTGGTCTGCTTATCTACCAGGTGCTAGCTGTACAAGCAGTTTCTCCGCCTAACCCAGAGTGATTGACGCCTGCCTTGACTTACAAAGACACACAGTTTGGGATGCGGACAACAAATTAGATCGGCTGGGGGGATGGGAGGTTGCCCTTGACACATTTAGGGCCTCCCAGTGTTTCTGGAAAATATGGCAACTCTAAAAGTCAAATTCAGGGACCCCTTAACATTCCCTAACATCAGAACTTCATTCTCTCTAAAATGGAGGTATTTGCTTCTTTCTGTGTAGATACGAGGGAACTTAATAAGATGTTTTGCAAGTGTTTTAAGATCTTGGAGTAAAAGCGTTTTATACAGAATTCATCAGAGATATTTACAGATGACAAGGAATTGCTACCAAAGTAGCAAAAACTAGGATCTTTAATGGAGGCAATGAATTTCAATTTGGGGTCATCACACAGCACCAGGGTACAGGAGTGCCCAAGAAGGGCAGAAGGAAGTAGCTTTAAACACATTTCAACTGGGAGGGAGTCTCATGGGAGGCCCAGCCTAGAGAAGCTGTTAGTTAAGTTGTTTTGCATACCAGCTGAAAGTCCACTGAAAAAGCTAGGAAGTTGGGGCGGGGCGGGGTGGGGTGGGGTAGGGGTGGGGGTGTTGTTGGTGCAGAGTGCGAGATGGTGTAACGTGTGGTCAGAACAGCAAGGTTGGGCTCCAGGTGCAGTAACAGGAAAACTGGTTTGGATCTGCCCAATCATGGGGTCAGTTGGGTTCAAAATCAAGTAGCCTCTTCTGATGTCTGCATTCACCATTCTTTTTAAAAACTCTTTTCAATAGTCCTCTTTTAACTGGTTTTGCTCAATTTCAGGCAATTTGTAGCTCTGGAATCAGGCAAGGTCAGCTTCATTCAACCAAATTAATATTACTTCTGACAAATATTGCTTATTTAATAAGAATTCTAATATCTACATATTGCATATTGCAAGGTCTAGCCCATCCCCTGGGCTGTAAAGGCTTTTCGTATGGGCAGAGTGCTTAGCACATAGTGAACACTTAAATACCTACTTACTGAATGATTGGACTGAGTAACAAACTGTGCATATGTGCTGTTATCTGTGCACTAGAGCCTAGCTAAGTTTGGAGAGGCTTACCAGGTGGTGGTAGTTGTCTTCCTGTGTCTGAAAAGTATTTGAGAGAGGATATGTTCTTCTTGACCTCAGAGAGTAGAACTAGTCATGAGTAAAAGTTATAGAGAAATGGATTACTGTTTGATATAAGGAAAAACTTTAAAGGTTTCCCAAAATGGAATGGACTGCCTCAAGAAATAGGGAATTCCCTCCTCTTTACTGGAAGTCTTTAAGCAAAGGTTGGATGATCATTTTGTAGCTCTGCTGGAGAGCCTGGTATTTAAATCTATTCATTTTTCTGAATATGTCCTTTTTAGTGAATATAAAATTCCATTCAGTCACCGCAGATTCAATTCCTTTTCACTGCTTTGTATGTAAACTGAATTCTAAGGAGATCCCTTACTGGAATTTAAAGTAGTCTTAAATACCAAGCTGAAAAGCCCAACAAAACTGGAGGGTTTAAAAAACCCTTTGAATGATGTTCAAAGTACAGTTCTTAGGGACAAAGCATGCTCACATAGTTTTCTCCTTGTTGATGGCCACAGGTAGATAAGTAACCACTATCTTTATAGCCATTAACCAAAAGCTCCACAGTCTGGGCTCACCCTCCTCTGCACTGCAAACTTCAAAGAGCTTAATATGTTTCCATCCTGCAACACTTCACCAATTAGACTGCTCTGGACCTACCTCAGGTCATTCCCGTGGTAGTTTTTAGTTCAATACTGGAACAAAAATGAGACACTTGCAGTTAAAAAGCAGATTTATTTAGCCATAGCAGGAAAAGGATATTCAGCAAGGATAGTCAATAAGCAAATTAGTAAAGCATTTATGAACCACTTATTTAGCCAAGTACTGTGCTAAGTGCTGGAAATATAAATACAAGCAGGTAGAAAGACTGCCCCTGTCCTCAAGGAACCTGCATTCTAATGGGGAAAGATAAGCACTTAAAAGATAAGCACTTAAAAGAGTATTGAAAAAGGATAGAGGGAAAGTATAGTGGGCAAGAACTGGAAAGTCCTTGAACTGGGAGAGGAGTGAAGGAGTGATCATGGCTCCCCTGGGCACTTCTTCAAAATGGTGGTTCTGGAAGGAATAGGCCTTTAGGCCAGAGGGATCTTCCATCATGAGAAGACAAGGGGGTAGAGATACTTTCTGGGGGAGAAGTCTTAAGAAACACGTCTTGTAGTGGTGGTTCTGGTTTACAGGCTAGCATAATTGGTGGCTCAACTTTCAGGATTGTTCCTGAAGTGGTTCAATAAACATTTCAGAGTCGTCCTTAAATTCCATGTCATATAAACTGTTTGATTTCTCTATGCTTTGAGTTACTGCCTATCATAATTACTGGTGTCTCCCTTCATTAAAATTTTTTTTTTCTTAAAATAAGTTTTTATTGATGTCTTCTGTTTCTTACATCTTAATTATCTCCAGTCTCGTCCATGCCCCAAGCCATCCTGTATAACAAATAATATTTTTAAAGAGGAAAAAAAAATTGGCACAATGTATTGATACATTGAAAAAGTTCAGAAACTTTCAATGTGTAACATCTGTAGACCTCCCACCTTCATGAAGGGATGGGTTGGTTGTGTCTTCTAATGTCTCTTCTTTTGAGTCAGGCCTGATCTTTATAATTTTGTTAAATTTACTTTTTGTGTGTGAGAGTCATCTTTCCATTTACGTTGTAGTTATTGTGTATATTGTTTTCTTGGCTCTGCCTACTTCACTCTGCATCAATTCAGGTAGATCTTTCTATGGTTCTTTGCATTCATCACACAGTATTTCTTATAGTACATCAATATTCCATTGAGTTCATGTACCACAATTTGTTCAGCCTTTCCCTAGTCAATTTGTTTCCAGTTCTTTGAGATCACAAAAGGTGCTGTTAAATATTTTGGTGTATATGGGGACTTCTTATCAATAGCTTCCTTGGGGTATTACTGTAGTAATGGAGTTCAAAGGGGTATGTATGTCTTTCTGATGAATTCCAAATTGCATTCAAAAATGGTGGTACTATCTTACAACTCTATCAATAATGTATTAGTGTGCCTGTCATTCCACAAATCCTTCCACATTGACTATTGCTTGCGTTTTTTTTTTTTCCCATTTGAGGAGTGTGATGTGAAACATCAAGATTGTTTTAATTTGCATTTCTCTTGTTATTAGTGATTTGTAGCATTCTTTCATATAGCTGTGAATACTTTGTGGTTCTTTTGAGAACTGTTTATTCATATCAATTAACCACTTTTCTACTGGGGAGTTGCTATTAGTCATATATTTATTAATTGTTTATTTATTTTGGATACCAAACCCTTATTGGGGAACTTGGATACAAAGATTTTTTTTTCTTATTCAACCATTTCCTTTCTTATCTTGGTGCATTTATATTGTGAGTACAGAAGCTTTTCAGCTCCATGTAATCAAAGTTGCCTATTTTAGCTTTTATAATTGCCTCTATCTGTTGTTTGGCTACGAACACATTGACTGCTTATAACTGTAAGGACACAATAAGTACATGGAAAAATAAATACAAAGACAGGTTTCATGTAGAAGGTTGTGCTTGAGTGGAAGTAAGGGATTATAAGAGGTGAAGAAGAAGAGAATTCTGGGTATAGGGGACTGACAGCCTATGCAAAGATGACAGGTGTTTTGTAGGTAGGATGAACAAGATTTGGCAAGTGATTATATAATAGCAGGTGAGAGAGAGGGAAGAGTAGAAGACAACTCCAGGGTTTAAAACCTGGGTGACTATTAGGATGTTGATTCCCTTGTGTTTTGTTAGAGACTGTACTACTGCTATAGTCACTTATACTGCTTGAGGGTCGCTGGCCTTACCTTGACCACTGGAGGGAGTTACCTGGTTCAGACCCCAGCCATGGTGAGGACAAGTCTTGTGCCTAAAAGTGTTGCAGCTGGAGGTCCTAGTCATAACCTTAGTCAGCATTCATATGTCTATGGGAAAAAGAATCTCTTATTGCTGCGGTATGAAATTGAGAACTCCAGCCCTTGAGTGGAGTCCTGAGTCATAGAACTTGCTCATCAGAGTATTGGGGCAGCTGTGAAGGATCCATGGAGAGATCCTTTCATTGAGCCACGAAATTCCCCAGCTAAGCCCTTGCATTTGAGTCCTGAATGACAGCATTATGTTCACTGGGATACGAGGGTGACTACCTGGCTGAATGATCCTTGTTTGGAGCAATGGTCCATGAGGAGGGGGTGGAGAGGTCCCTACCACTAGAGCATGTAGTTCAGGTAGCCTGACTCTTGCTTTTTCCAGGAAGTGTGAGGGGTAGGGTGAGGCTGCCTTTTCTTATCTGCCTGTGGAGGTGTGGTGGTCAGGGCACTTAGTCACAGCTCTGGTCAGTGACTCATGAATTGAAGAACCGAGGCTTGACCCATTGCCCATCTCACCGATTCATCTGAATTTTGAAAAAAAGGAATAGTTTCAGGAGGCTTTATTTGCAGTGTATTGACTTATTAGCGGGGACAGTTGGTGAGTAGACAGCAGTAGTTCCAGAGGCAGTTGGCATGTGGCACAGCAACAGTGAAACCTAATTGGATACAGGGAGTGAAACAAGGACAGAGCTTAGGGCAGTTCTGTGCAAGGGTTTAGGTCATCCCTGAGGGACGGGGATGGAGGTTTCTGGGCTTTAGCCAAGCACAGGAGAAAATCGAGCAGTCCAGGGAATGTCTCTGATTGCTGTGCTGGCTGGGGTTTCAGTGGAGTTTATATAGGGTTTCTTTCTGGGATGTTCCCCCTTATGACCATGTGGATGGAGGTGAGGTTCTCTTCTTGCTTCTAGGTGAGGAGAGGGGCATTTCTCCTTGACCTCAAAGTAAGGATGAGGTGTTTTCCCATGAACATCTGAGCAACTATTGACTTTATCTCCAGATGCAAGGTAGTAAAGGGCCACCTAATATCCCAGGTTGGGTCCTCCTTGGCAGTGTTGGCTTTATGCCAGGGTGGGTAGCCTATCAGAGTACACGGGAGAGGACAAGGCATGGGGGATTTCACTAAGACAGCTAAGTTTCCATAGCAAAGTAAAACTGCACCACAAACCAGTGTTAAAATGTAGGCCCCAAATTATGATATAAAGTCGAGGAGACATTGGAAAATCACCTACTTTTAAAACATTAAGGGATCATACAGGGAAACATATCTATATTATATCTTGGCAGAGTAAGGAGGTAAGAGTAAAGCCAGTTCTAGGGGCAGAAAAGATGAGTCCCAGTTTTGACATATTTAGTTTGAGGTCTGTAGATCCACACACTGGTAGAGAAAGATGTCTAGTAGGAAGTTTATATCCTTTAGCCACATGTCTATTGAGGTATGGCTCTTAATCTTATATATTTGTATCAATTCCCTTTAGATTTTTAAATCATCAGACTTTTATCATTCCTTTTTTTTTTTTGAATTCCAAATTCTCTCCACTGGCCCCTCCCCCACTCACAGAGAAGTCAAGCAGTATGATACCCTTTATACATTGATGTCACGTAAAACACATCAGGCTTTTGTCAGAGATATTTAATGTGGAAATTTATCTTCATTCTTTTTTTTTAATTCCAGTTACAATGTTTTTATTCGTGGTGGGGAAAAAAATGCTTTTCAATTTTATATTTCAATTGATCTTTTTTCTCTGTAATGATCTCTTTAATTCCATGTTTGTTTATTCAGTCTCCTCCTAACCATAAAAGTGAATGACACACAGTGTAAACTCTAAATGTTCTCTAAAGATGCCCATTTCTTTACAGCATTTTTTTTTTCCTCCCTGAATAAGAGTGTCTTCTCCAGCAGTTTGTGTTCTTGGATTTATCAGACACTAGACTTCTGGGCACATCTACTTCTAGATCTTGCTTATCTAATAGTTCCACTGAACTACTTTTCTATTTTTGTTAACTTATAAATTATTTTCATAATAAAGGTTCTGTAGTATAGTTTATGCTTTAGTAACACTGAACACCTTTTCCCTTCTATTTTTTTTTTCATGGTGTTAACCCTTTATCTTCTCAATCTTTTCCAAACGGATGCTATTATTTTCTTGAATTCTTAAATATATTCCCTTTAGTAATTTGGCAGATATAATCTAATCTATAGAGAAATTTAGGTATTGGTAATAATGTATATTGGATAGAAAGACTTGGGTCAGGAAGATATGGGTTCAGATCTTGCCTCTGATGCATACTGGTAGTGCAAGTCTCAAAAGTGTTGTGAAGCCTTAGGGCAATTCATTTTATTATTACTACTAATCTTTTAGATTTCTTCATAAAACATTTATAGTAACTACAATGATAACTTTTGTCTCCAAAAGCTCCAAATTAAAATTTACATTATGTAGTTATAAAATATAAATTTGCATTCTACCTATAATTATGGAAACTCCAAATTTAAAATGATAAAACTCTAATTAGAAATTATTACAGATATTTTATGTGGGACATTCTGTAAGAATTAAAAAAACTAATCTAGTAAGATCTTCTATACTTCACTTATATCTCCAAGACTTCATATTAAATTTCTTTATTTTATAGACTTTGTTGAATATAAATAACATTTTAATGGAAATGTTACAATTTGTCCCAGGCAGTTAAGACTACAGATTGCAGCGCAGGTGTTGATCTGCCTTGATAGAGTGAGTTTCTTCCCTATGAAGTTACAAGTTTGGGGGTCTCACCTCCCCTTCCCCCCAAAAAGAGGGTAGTATTGATAGTCTTGCATGTACATGGAACCCCTCTCCAGTAATTTAGGTCTTTTATTTCTGTAAAATGTGTTTTGTAGCTTCTTTTATATGAGCTGCCTGCATCTTAGTAGTTTAACTAGTGTAAGCCCATAATTTATTGATTGCTGTTCTGTTCTCAATATCAGCCTTATCTGGAGTGCAGTAATGAAGGGTTTTCAAGTAATCTTTCCAGGATTATACAACTCACATCTTTTAGGAGATGAAGAAAAATGTGGCATGATCAAAAAGTTTTTACCTGATGAGTTCAGTAGCAATATTTTTAATCCTTTTGTCTGTTTCCCTGTCACTTTTGGTAACCTCCCAGCAGATTATCTAGTGACCTGATTTCTAGTTTGGGGTAGTTAGAGGAAGTGGAATTTTGATCCTCTTATTCTTAAGATCTCTGAACTCTAACAGCATGGAAAATTTAAATTATCAGAATATTGTATTGTCTTCAAACTGAAGTGTTTCTGCTGTCTTTCTTTCCATTAAGGATTAATTATTTTTTCCTCTCATTTCATTTCCTCCCATATTTAGGTTATGAATTGATTAAATGCATATTTTGTCCATTTTCTTCATCATGTTAGTTGACTTGGTGCCATAGATAGGAGTTACAGCTCTTCCATCATGTTGAAGAGGTCTAGAGGTTTGGGGTGCTCCTAGATGCACAGAGGCTCCCCAAGATCGCGGCACCGAGCCCTGCCTGAAAGAATTCAACCCAGATCTTCTTCCAGCCAGAGAAAAAGTTTATTAGAGATAAAGCATATAGGCCAGACTCCCAAGGAACCCAAAAATCAGTGAGGCCTGTAGGGAGGAGCAGGCATGAGAGTCTCAGCCTTTTGGGAATGAGAAATTCTCAGCATCTTAATAGAGACAAGATGGACCTTATATACAGAAAGACTGGGAGGATCTAGGAGTGGCCAAGTAGTTTGGGGAGATGGGAGGAAGGGCCTAAGGAGATCTAGATGGGAGTGGCTAGTAAGCTGGGGTGAACAGAAAGAACTCCTGGGACCTGGACTTCATGAAGCCTAGCTAGGATTAAGGGTGGGAATGGCCAGGGGCCATAGGGAGGCAAAACAATGGAGGGGAGATTGGGTGTAGCCACAATGAAAGGCCAGTTGATGGGACTATAGCCTCAGGGGAATGCCAGAGATTTGGCCATGTGGGAAAGTGCAGGGTTTTTCCTTTCTGGGGCCCAGATTCCAACCCCATCATTCCCATCTTGTATACACTAAAGTAACTTTGGGTGGCCAGAGGAAGGGGGGGGTGGTTGAAAAAAGGGTCTAGATGAGAATTCTGTTTGGAAGGTCTGAGAGATTAAACAGACAATGGGAATAGATAATGAAGAGAACTGGAAGGTAGAAGTTTGCTTTCAAAGGGAGTTAAAGAGAGCTTTCAAAGGGAAATAAAGGCAGTTTATAAAGTTTAAGGTTTTTCTGGGAATCTTAGACAATCTTAGCCAGGTTCTTTTTAGGGCTAGGGAGGAAGACGCATCTGAATAAGATCAAAAGGCGAGGCTAAGGCTTTGGAAGGGAGATAAGGGCAGTATATAAGGAATCTAAAAGTTCAAGGGTTTTCAACAAATGGGAGCCAAATTCCTTTTGGTGAAAAGGTGCAAAGGTCTCGGCTTCTGAAACTGAATGATACCCCGTCAGTGTGGATATGAGTATTATTTTTCCCTGATGAAAATGTCATTTCAGGAATATTTTAACTAGGATTCCATATATCTACCTTTTTTACTGTTGCTATTGATTAACGCCCTTCTCTGCTTCAAGGAGATTAATTTGCTTAGAGTGATTGCCCACATTTTCTTCCTTCAAGTGTTGCTTCAACTTCCTTTTCTTATGTCTGAATCAGGAGTTGTCAGAATACTACTGCAGAGTTCATTTAACACTTCAGCCCGGTTTTAGTCAGATGTGTTTTCAGATATTCAGAAAAAGGCCTGCTCCCTTTAAGACTGATGCAGAGGTCCCTGTTAAGCTTGAAAAAACTGCTTAAGCATGAACAATTGTTTTAAATGAAACACTAATAAAAGAAGAGGAAAGAAAGTGAATGAATGAAAATAAACTATACATATGGTTGCCTGAGTAACCTTTTTCTGATTGGGAGTGTGAGAGATGATCTCTCAGAAGTGAAGCCTCCTCAAAGGGTTAATAGTTCTCACAAAGAGCAGCAATTAGGAGATCACTAGTCTTTTGGAGAGAGCTGTCTCAGTTAAATAAGGTCAGAAGCCAGATAGTAGGAGGTTAAGAAGAGAGTGGGAGGAGAGAAATTGGAGGCACCTGTTGTAGATGGCCTTCTCAAGGAATTTAATTGTATTGTTGAAACACACTCCCTTCTGACCTTGTCAAACCACCCCCCCACCCTGTTTTTAAGAGTGTAGCAGAAAGAATAGTATATGCCCTACCCCCAACCTAAACTGCAAGACTTTCTGCCTTTTCTTGTCTCCAGGCAAACTTGTGTAACTGCCTTTGTTCTCTGTTTCTGGGGAAGATTTCCGTGAATAGATTGTGCCCCCTGAAGCCCAGCCAATGGGATAAAGGGAAGGGGGTTAGGGAGGAGGAACTCGAGTTAGGGTATAAATAAGCCTTGCTTTCTGTGACCAACTGGTACTGGTACTCTTTGGCCAGTGCCATTAGGGCAATGAGGGCCGGGTTCCCTTTCTCATGAGAAAGCAATAAACTCCTTTCTGCTTTCAAGGTATCTAAGTCTTTGTTTAGAATTTGAGTAGAGGTCTCTGTCCCACACAGGTGGAAAAAAGGCAGTCCTGGGAAAAGGAAGCAAGGTATATGACACCATGTTGTTTAGTCTCCTGTCTGCTAAACACAAGAGAAGAGAGCAGTGAGAAGATTTTTGTCTTATGAGACAGAAGCATAGTTATTATGGGAAGTTGTTTTCCAATAGTATTTGGGAAGATTAAGGAAGCAAATTCTCTCCTGAGAACAATCAAATAATTTTTCAAAGGAATTTATTTAGTCCAGCTTTCCATATTATTTACACTTTATGCTGTGCCTGTTAAAGACTTGTCTGAAGAGGTTTTTTAATGAGGAGCTGGGCAGACATAGCCCAGATGAACTCCTTTTAGGCTGCAGAGGCAGATTAGGGAATAAGATTAAATGCTTACTGATATTTTAGTGAGAAATAAAACTAAAGTTTTTTCTTTCTTTAAAAATCAATGTGTATGATACCTTGAATTAAAAATAATTGTGCAGATACAGTGATACTATAATTAATAAGTCTTCTAGAAACAAAGCTCCCTCTGAGAAGGACGTGAACTCTACCCCGAATCTTGAGATTGGAACAATCATAGAGATCACCTAGTTCAGTGGATTCCACAATTTTTTTTCACTTAAATATCTTTCAACAAAAACCAATAAATGTATTTTGAAGCCCCAGGGTAATTTATTATACCACTTGTAATAATCTTTTCATTTTCATAAAAGTACTTACAATAACTGCAATAACTTCTGCCCTAAAAGCTCTAAAGTAGTATTTACATTATGTGATTATAAATGTGTAGTCTACCTATAATTTTTGAAAGTCTAAATTTAAAATAATAAAATTCATTATAAAATATTTATAAATATTTTATGCTGACATTCTGTAAGAATGAAAAGAAAATCCAGCAAGACCTCATGTATTTAACTGTTATCTGTAAGACTTCATATTAAGTTTCTTCGTTTTACAGACTTTGTTGAATATAATATTTTAATTAAATACATTATAACTTGGAAGATGTTTAACATAATATAATAATCACATATAAACTTAAATATAATGTTGGAATTTTTTAACAAGTTTGTAATATTTGACTCCACACCATATGTGCCACCTTAAATCTGGTTCTGCATGGAGTTATTTTTATATTTTAATTTAAAACAAGAAAAAAAGTGAAAATGTTTGCCCACACAAATATGTGGTGGGAAAATGGTGGGAGAATTTTACAGGCTATTTATTTTTAACCACTTAACCAATGACAAAAAAAGAATAGTTTGTTAAGATATTAAATACTATTCTATTAGTGATAAGTGCCATGTTAAATTATAAATGTACTTAAAGTTCAGTTGCATAGATTGCTTTTTAAATAAAATTTATATATAAACTAGTTTTTTTAAGGAAAAATTGTCTTCAGGTAAGATTTTCTTTCTATACTTTCACATTATCCATATTTTCCCAGAAACTTTACTGAATAGCTGACCAGTGTTACCATTCAGTTCATCTGAATATCCACTGGAGTAGAAGTTTTAATTGGAAAGCAGCCTTAAATACTTAATGAGAATAAAGTTTGTTTTTAGAGAACATTTGTGATGGTATATAATGCCCATGCATGGGTAATTATGGTTTTCAAACAACGTGACATTTGTGAGCAAGAACCCAAATGTTCATTACTTCTTGATCATGTGGTCACACAGTTGGTGAAGTACAATTACAGGGCAACCAAGGGAAATGAAGAAGCTACTTTGGTGCAGTGTTCATATTGCAAATGAGGAAATGTACATGTGTATAACTGTCTACTGGGAATTGACACTTGAAAATTAAAAATTTTCTTTATTGTTTCCAAAAAACTTCAGAGGTAAATAAATGAATGAATGAGTATTATGGAGTAGTGGGTAGAGAGCTTGTCTACAATAAGGAAGACGTTTGTTCAAGTCCCCCCTCCAACATATCCTGGCTGTATGATCCTTAATTTCTCAAATGTGTCAGGAAACTGACTTTGAGCTGCAGAAAAGGGTACTGTTCTGCAGAAAGGTACTTACTGGTTACTCTCTATAATGATGAAATCACAAATCTGGACCAAAAAACCAGAACTCTTTTTTTTTCTCAGTGAGAGTGGTTTAATGGAATATGCTTCATGAAAATCTTGACTTATATTTTGAGATACAACAGTTTGAAGGTCTGATTCTAAGTTCATTTTATATCAGTACTTTGTAATATTGGTTGTCATAGCTGAAAAAGGTACTTTGCAAAGATGTAGATGGGAGAAGAACACCATTGACTGTGCTATCCACCAATTTTGCAAAGGTTTCTGTTGAAATTCAGCTAATAAGATTCTATCTTTCCTGATGTAGTTCAGTTGATTCTATAAACTAATAGAAAGGTTTGTGTTTTATCCTTTTAACAAATTGATTCAAAATTCACTGAAGTCTTCATTTGTAAAATATTTACCAGGTTAAAAATTTTGTTCTAAGTATTTTAAAGTGTTCAGATGGGAATTTGTGTAGATGACACTGTTTTTGGTAGGAAGAACTAAGTTTTCAAATATCTTGATAATCATGATGCCTTCATAGTATTGTTGGCTAATATTTTTAGGCACAATATACATTTAGGACAAGGTACTTCATTAACACTAGTGGATATAAATCCATATTTCCAGTAATTCTTTTGATAATTTTATTGGGGGAAGGGTGGCTACTTTTAGCTTGTAATTTGGCTTCTGAAAAACTTATCCTAGTAAAAGTGTCAGCTCTGCCATTTTCTTATTTCTTTGTTACTTGCATTGTTAGTCATATCTTAAATAGTTGGTTTCTTTGACAGAATCTTTTAAAGCTATTTTTTTCCATTTTGTGAGAGTTACTTGTACAAATCCAATTAACTAGGCATACGTGAACTTTGACACAGTGCAGTGTGCTGAAAGTGAATGAATGAGAATTCTACTGTCAAACTGTCTCTGTTGTAGAATTTCCACATTTGGGAATTATTTCAGGTTACCTTGAGACATGTAACTAACATATACCAAATAAGGAACAATCTAACATTAAATATTAATAAAGCTTATTTCCTTTTTTGTTTAGATACAAATAGACAATCTAATATCTTTCTGCCTCTTGGTGAATTTTTTTTCTTTTTTGTACTTCATGGAGTCATGTTTAGTATCTCTTCTTGGAACCAAGCTTTGATTTAGTTTCCATCACAAAGTACTGAGAGAAGGTACAAGGTAGGTTCTTCTCCTTTTAACAAAGAGAAAACTAGAGCTTTTTTTTTCTTAATAGCAAAATATGTAGACCAGGTTTCATTTCGCCCTGTAAGTCTGCTTTCCTAACTCTTTAAATTATCACTGTACCAAATACTTTTCATTTGAAGAGATTTTTGTGTTTCAGAGAGGTTTCAAACCTATTGATTCATTGATGCTTTCCAGTTCTTACAAATTTAATGTTCTTTTCTTTTTTAAAATTTAAAATTTTTTTCAAATGGAGATATGTCTTCATTCCATCTTTTCTCCCCCTCTTCCCCTTTGAGAAAGCAAGGAAAACAAAACCCCTGTTACAAATATGTGTAGTCAAACAAAACAAATTCCTATATTGGCCAAGTCCAAAAAATGGACTCAATCTAGATTCTAGTAGGGGGTTGGTAGTTTTTTTTCTTTCTGAGTTTCTGGAATCCTGCTTTATCATTGTGATGATTAGAGTACCTGAGTATTTCAGATTTGGTTGTCTTTACATTATAGTTGGTGTGATTTAAATTGTTCTCTTGATTCTGCTCATTTAACTCTGTATCAGCTCATACAAGTGTTCCCAGGTTTCTCTGAAATTATCCCTTTCATCATTTCTTACAGCATAAGAGTATCTCATCACATTTATATACCATAACTCATTCAGTCGTTTCTCCCTTGATGAGCACACCCATAGTTTCTGATTCTTTGCCAACATAGAGTTGTAATAAATATTTTTGTACATGTGGATCCTTTTCCTCTTTCTTGCATCTCTTTGGGGAATCAGTCTTGTAGCCATATTGTTGATTAAAAGAATATGGACAGTTCAGTAGCTTTTGGGGTGTAGTTTGCCATTGCTTTTTCCAGAATAGCTGGACTAGTTCATAGTTTCAACCAACAATGCATTAATGTGCCTGTTTTCCCACAGCATTTGTTGTTTTTCTCTTTTTGTCAGATTTATTAGTCTGAGAGATTTGATGTAGAACCTCAGTTTTCCTAATTTGTAATTTCTCTGATAGTGGATTTGGAGCATTTTAAAAATATGGATATTGATAGCTTGGATTTCTTCCTCTGAGAAGGTATCTGCTCACATCCTTTGTATTTTACGTGTTTATATTTATAAATTGAGGAATAGGTCTTATTCTTATGAATTTGAATCAGATCTATACTATATATCTTAGAAATGAGATCTTTATCTGAGAAACTTGCTGCAAAGAGCTTTCTATATTTATCTGCTTATCTTATGATTTTAGCTGCATTGGTTTTGTTTTTGCAAAAACTTTAATTTTATTTAAACAAAATTGTCTATTTCATCTTTTTTGATACTTTCTATTTCTTGTTTGGTCATGAACTTTTCCACTATCCACACATCTTCCTTCTCTAATTTGTTTATGTTGCCATCCTTTATGTCTCAATCCCATTTTGAGCTTATCTTGGTATACATTGTGAGATGTTGTTCTGGGCCTACTTTCTGCCAGACTGCATACTAGTTTTCCTGATAGTTTTCATTGAATAGCAAGGTCTTCCCCCAAAAAGTAGATTTTGGGGTTTATCAAACACTAGGCTGTTGTGTTAGTTTGCTTCTGTATATTGTTCACTTACTCTATTCACTCACCAACCTCTCTCTTAACAAGTATTAAATTGTTTTTATGATTACTGCTTTGTAGTAGAGATATAGCACTGCTAGGGCCTTCCTGTTTTTTTTTAAAAATTAATTTTGAGGTTACTGACCTTTTTTTTCCTCCAGATGAATTTTATTTTATTTTTTTTTACTAGCTCTATAAAGTAATCCTTTGTTAGTTTGATTGGTATGGTAGCTAAGTAAATTAATTTAAGCACTGTCATACTTTTTGTCATTTAAGCTCAGCCTACCTACAAGCAATCATTATTTCTCAGATTATTTAGATCTCTATTTGTTTAGAAGAATATTTTATAGTTAGGTTCATGTAGTTCCTGTTTGTGTCTTGGCAGTTAGATTCCTA
Source organism: Vombatus ursinus (assembly GCF_900497805.2). Classification (NCBI taxonomy): domain Eukaryota; kingdom Metazoa; phylum Chordata; class Mammalia; order Diprotodontia; family Vombatidae; genus Vombatus; species Vombatus ursinus. The sequence goes on along the minus strand of NW_020954719.1, from coordinate 861,986 downwards.
AGTATTTATTTTCTGTAGTTATTTTGAATTCCATTTTTTTTTCTATCCCTTCCTGCTGGATTTTGTTGTTAACATATGGAAATGCTGATAATTTATGTGGGTGTATTTTATATCCTGCAACTTGCTGAAATTGTCAGTTGTTTCAGTTGTTTTACTTGGCACTCAAGGGTTCTCTAATAAGCCATTTTATCATCTGCAAAAAGCAATAGTTTTGTATCTTTTTTACTTATGCTTATTCCTTCAATTTTTTTCTTATTGCCCTATCTAGCAATTTTAGCACTGTCTTAGTAGCATTGGTGAAAATAGACATCGTTGCTTCACTCGGAGCTTATTGGAAAGATCTGTAATTTATGCCCATTATATAGAATGCTAGCTCTTGGTTGTAAATAGGTTTTACTTATATTAAAGAAAGAACTATTTATTCCTATGCTTTCTAGTATTTTTTTTTTTAAACAGGAATTGTGCCGGCCGCACCATGCACTCTTAACAGGCTGCCAGGGTCACACATACCAGTCTTCGGAGCCCACCCGGATAAACTTAGAGACGAGCTGATCAAGAGGTACAAACACTCAAACTTTACTCAGAAACCATCACAGCAAACCGAGCAGGAGCAAGCAAACAGGAGCCCAATCAGCCCAAGAGCTCTGATCGCTACTCCCCTTATATACCTTTCTAGCCCCTCCTCCTTGCCGTCGCACCCCCACGTGGCACAGCCAACATCAGTCCCTCACACCTGTCCCATCTTGCCTCAACCCCCACATGGCATGTAGCCAACATCAGATAATCCCTCACACCTGTCCCTCACAAGGAATAGGATAGTGTCTTCTCAAAAGCCTTTTCTGTGTCTAATCATATTATATAATTTATGCTGTAGGAGCAGCATCTATTTTATATCGTCAGGATTATTCCTTTAAGATGAAAGGGAGGCCTGTTTGTTTTCTTGCTGTTTGAAGTATAAAAAGCCAGGCCAAAGGTAATTGGTTTTAAAAGCTTCACCTTGTTCTGTGGGTTACATTTACTTGGTTATGCTGATTCTGCAGCAGGAATTGATCATTGTTTTTTTTACTACATATCCTTTTAAATTGATTCTCTTAATCTTTTATTTAGTAATGTGTTTTTTAATTGCAGTTTTTGTGGTCTTGGAATACTTATTAACCAGCTTCAATGGCATTTCCTTCAGAGACAATGATGTTGTTAATGTAACTTTAAGACAATGAGATTTTAGGGAGTTTCAACTTCTTGTGAGAGTAAGGCAACTAGTGTGGAGTGAGTCAGGATGGAAGTGAAAACATTTGATTCTGAGTATAATCAAAGAATTCATTAGAAATTGGGCAATAAAAGTGTTGTCAAAGTCCAAGTAAGGTGGTGTATAAGATTAATTTTTTTCTGCTACTTTTTTGTTCATTTAAAAAAAATTCAGTTCCAAATACCCTTCTCTTCTGTCCCTTCCTGTCCAATTGAGAAGAGAAGAAAAACAAAACATATTACAAATATATATAGTCAGGCAAAACAAATCTCTGTACTAGCCATTTAAAAAAAAGCAGAAAAAGAAAGAAAAAGAGAAGAGAATATGCTTGCAATCTGTACTCTAAGTGTATTTGTTCTCTGTCTGGAGGTGGGTAGCATGATTTTTCATAAATCATCAGGAACTGTTGTTGGTCATTGTGTTAATCAGTTACTAAGTTTCTCAAAGTTGATTATCTTAAAACTATTGCTGTTATTGTATAAATTGTTCTCCTAGATACACTCTCTTTACTTTTAATCACTTCATATACACTTTCCCAGGTGTTTCTGAAACTACCTTCATAATTTCTTAGAGCACAATACTATTCTGTTGCATTCATATACCATAACTTGTTTAGCCTTTCCCCCAATTGATGGGTGTCCCCTCAGTTTCCAATTCTTTACCACTACAAAAAGAGTTACTATAAATGTTTTTGTATATATGTATTCTTTTCCTTCTTCTTTGATATCTATGGGGGTATAGACCTAATAGCAGTATCAAGTGGTCAAAAGGTATGCACAGTTTGATAGCTTTTTGGGCATAGTTCCAAATTGCTTTTCAGAATTGTTAAACTAGTTCACAATTATACCAACAGAGCATTAGTATACCTGTTGTCCCACATCCCCTCTAGCATTTATCATTTTCTTTTTTGAAATCTTAACTAATCTGATAGTTGTGAGGTGGTTGTTATAATTTGCTTTTGTCTCATTATCAGTGTTTTAGAGCGTTTTTTTCATATGGATTTTGATTGCTTAGATTTTTTCCTCTGAAAATTGCCTATTCATATCCCTTGACCATTTATCAATTGGGGAATTATTCTTATTATTCTAATTATTTCTTATAAATTTTACTCAATTCCCCACATATCTTAGAAATGAGAGCTTTCTCAGAGAAATTTGCTGGCAAGATTTCGCCCCCCCCCCCCCAGTTTCCTGCATTTCTTCTAATTTTAGCTGCATTGTTTTTGTTTGTGCAAAATCTTTTTAATTTCAGTCAAAATTTTCCATTCACCTCCTGTGAAATTCTATGATTATTGTTTGGTAATGAACTCTTCCTTTATCCGTAGATCTGACAGGTAATTTCTTCTGTGTTCCACTAATTTTCTCATGATTTTCACCATTTATGTCTAAATTATGTACCCATTTTGAGATTATCTTGTTATATGGTATGAGATGTTGGCCTGTGCCCAGTTTCTAGCAAGCTATTTTCTACTTATCACAGCAGTTCTTATAGAACAGTGAGTTCTTACCCCAGTAGCTGAGATCTTTGGATTTATTAAACACTAGGCTACTATGCTCTTTTGTTCCACTGATCAACCTCTATTAGCCAGAGCATCTTTTTTTTTTTTTATACGATTACAGCTTTGTGGTTTATTTTGAGATCTGGTATTATTAGGTCCCTTTCTTGCCAATTTTTTTTCCCATTGATTCTTGAACTTTTGTATCTCCAGGTGAATTTTACTATTTTCTCTACCTCTATTGGTAGTTTTATTAGCATGACACTGAATAAATAAAATTATGTAGTATTGTAATTTTTATTATATTGGCTCAACCTATGAGCAATTAATATTTTTCCATATATGTAGATCTGTTTATATTTGGGTGAAGAATGTTTTGTAATTCTGTTCATATAGTTCCAATGTGTGTTTTGGCAGATAGACTCCCAAGTATTTTATTCTGTCTATGGTTATTTTAAATAAAGTTTCTCCTTTTATCTTTTCCTGGTGGATTTTGCTAGTAATATATGGAGATGGTGATGATTTGTGTGGATTTAATATATATCCTGCAACTTTGCTAAGATTGTTAATTGTTCCAGTTAGTTTTTTTAATTGACTTTCTAGGGTTCTCTAAGAAAACTGTCATATCATCTGCAGAAGAGGGATGCTTTTTTCTTAATTGCTTATGCTTAATCTTTCAATATTTTTATCTTGGCTTATTGCTATAGCTAGCTTTTCTAGTCTAATATTGAATAGTCATAGTGAATAGTAGGCATTCTTGATAACATCTCTGATCTTGATAGATAGGCATCTAGCTTATCCCTGTTACAAATAATACTCACTCTTGGTTTTGGAAAGATACTCTGTATCGGTTTTGTTTGTTTGTTTTTTTTTTTGGCTAGGCAATGGGGTTAAGTCACTTGCCCAGGTGCACACAGCTAGTAAGTGTTATGTGTCTGAGGCTGGATTTGAACTCAGGTCCTCCTAAATCCAGGGCCGGTGATCTATCCACTGCGCCACCTAGCTGCCCCCTTTATCATTTTAAGGAAAGCTTCTTTTATTCCTAAGCTCCTTAGTGTTTTTAACATGATAGTTGTTTTTGTTTTTCCAAAAGCTTTTCCTGAATTTTAAAAATAATCATATGATTTTTTGTTGTTTTGCTAAAATTTGTTATAATATTTTTGTATATATGATCAATTTTATTTATAATTTTCCTATTATTGAACCAGCCCTGTATAAATCCATCCTAGTCATAATATATGGTCTTTGTGATATTGTTGTAGGAAGACTTAGTATTTTTTTTTTTAATTTTGAATCAGTATTCATTAGGAAAATTGGTCAGTACTTTTCTTTCTCTGTTCTGACTTTCCCTGATTTAGGTATCAAGATAATATTTGTGTCATAAAGGGAATTCATTACTCAGTTGGTCTTTACAAGTTTTGTAGAATTCACTTGTAAATCCATCTGGATCTGGAGTTTTCTTAGGAAGTTTGTTTATAGCTTGTTAAATTTCATTTTTTTTTTTTTAGGAAAGAGTTATCTAAGTATTCTATTTCCATTCTGTTAACATGGACATCTTATATTTTTGTAAATATTCTGTCATTTTATTTAGATTTCTACTTTGTTCTCTGGTTTAGTGGTATTTGGAGAATTTTCTTTTATAAATTTTTGAGATATAAAGTCTAGGTTCTTTTTGGGGGGGCAGAGTTACATGGCTTTCTAGTATACCAATGATTCTTAAATTAACCCTCCTCTTTCTATTTTTCAGGTCAGTTCTTTTTCCTATGAGATATTTCACCTTTTTTTCATCTTTTGATTTTGTTTTATTATTTCATGATGTCTCTTGGAATCATTAGTTTCCATTTGGCCAATTCTAATTTTCAAGGAATTTCAAGGAGTTTGTACCTCTTACCAAGCTGTTAGTTCTCTTTACATCTCTCTCTTGTATAGCTCTCATTTCTTTTCCCATATTTCCGTTTACCACTCTTATTTTGTTTTGAAAATCTTTTTTTTCCCCTTTTTTTCTTTCCTCTGTTTAACTCTTTTAGGAATTCATGTTGAATTGGTATACAAGCTACTTTTTTTCTTTGAAGCTTTGCTTTAGATGTGTTGAAGTCATTGTCTTTTTTATTTACTATTTTATTTCTCCCCAGTTACATGTAAAAACAATTTTTAACATTGATTTTTAAAACTTTCAGTTTCAAATTCTCTCTCTTCCTCTCTCCCTACCCCACTTATTGAGAAGGCAAGCGATTTGATATAGGTTATGTATGTGTAGTCATGCAAAACATATCCAAAAGTCATATTCTAAAAGAAAACAGGCAAAAAAAAACCTCAAGAAAAATAAAGTAAGTTAAAAAAAAGTATGGTTCAGTCTGTATTCAGACACCAGTTCTTTCTCTGGGGATGGATAGCATTTTTCATCAGAAGTCCTTCAGAGTTGTCTTAGATGGTTGTATTGCTGAGAATAGCTAAGTCATTCAAAGCTGATCATTTTACAATATTGCTGTTACTTTGTACACAGTACATTTCACTTTGCATCAGCCCATGCAAGTCTTTCCAGGCTTTCTATGAGCATTCTGCTCATCATTTCTTACAGCGCAATAGTGTTCCATCATAATCACATATCACAACTGGTTCAGCCATTCCGTAATTAATGGACATCCCTTCAATTTCTAATTTTTGCTCCCAGAAAAGAGCTGCTATAAATATTTTTGTACATGTAAGTTCTTTTCCTTTTTGTTTTTTATCTTTTTAGGGATACAGATCTAATAGTGGTATTGCTAGGTCAAATTGCATGGTTTTATAGATCTTTGGTCATAATTCCAAATTGCTCTACAGAGTGGTTGAATCAGTTCATAACTCCACCAGCAGTGCATTAATGTCTCATTTTTCCCACATCCTCTCCAACATTTGTCATTGACCTTTTCTGTCCTATTAGCAAATCTAATAGGTATGAGGTAGTACCTGAGAATTGTTTTAATTTGCATTTCTCCAATCAGTGATGAGTTAGAGTATTTTTTCATGTGGTTATAGATAGCTTTGATTACTTCATCTGAAAACTGATCATATCTTTTGATCATTTATCAATTGAGAAATGGCTTTTATTTCTATAAATTTGTCTCAGTTCTGTATATTTGAGAAATGAGACCTTTATCAAAGAAACTTACTTCAAAATTGTTTTCACTTCTGTTTTTCCCTCCAGCCTATATTCCCTCCCTGTTTATTCTGTTTTCTCTCTCCTTTCACCCTGTCCCTCCTCCAAAATTACCCCCTCCCCAATCTGTTCTCCCTTCTATCACCCCTCTCCCTCCTCTTATCCCCTTTCCCTTCTACTTCCCTTTAGGATACGATAGATTTCTATATCCAATTGAGTGCGTATGTTATTCCCTCTTTTAGCCAATTCTGATGATAGTAAGGTTCAGTCACTTTCCTTACTTCACCCCTCTTCCCCTCCACTGTAAAAGCTTTTTCTTGCCTCTTTTATGTAAGATAATTTACCCCATTCTACCTCTCCCTTTCTCTTTCTCCCATTACATTCCTCTTTCACCCCTTAATTTTATTTTTTAGTTATCATCCCTTCATATTCAACTCATATCTGAGTCTTTATATACTCCTTTATATACTCCTTTATATACTTTATATACTCCTTTATATACTCCTTCTGAATTATTATTTTTTTTTTTTTGGCTTAGGCAGTTGTGGTTAAGTGACTTGCCCAGGATCACACAGCCAGTAAGTGTCAAGTGTGTGGTCTGAGGCCGAATTTGAACTCAGATCCTTCTGACTTCAGGGCCGGTGCTTTATCCACTGCTCCACCTAGCTGCCCCTATATACTCCTTCTAACTGCCCTAGTAATGAGAAAGGTCCTATGAGTTATAAATATCTTCCCATGTAGGAATGTAAACAGTTTAATGATTTCTATTCATCTCTGGTTTTTTCATCAAGAATGCTTGAAAGTCCTGTATCTCATTGAGTATCCATTTTTTCCCCTGAAGGATTATACTCAGTTTTGTTGGGTAATTGATTCTTGATTGTAATCCCAGCTCTTTTGCCCTCCAGAATATATTTCAAGTCCTCTAATCTACTTTAATGTAGAAATTGCTAAATCTTATGTTATCCTGACTGTGGCTCCACCATACTTGAATTGTTTCTTTCTGGCTGCTTGCAATATTTTCTACTTGACCTGGGAACTTTGGAATTTGGCCGTAATATTCCTGGCAGTTTTCATTTTGGGCTCTCTTTCAGGAGGTGATCAGAATATCAGGGCAGTTTTCCTTGATAATTTCTTGGAAGATGATGTCTAGGCTCTTTTTTTTTTTGATCATGGCTTTCAGGTAGCCCAGTAATTTTAAAATTATATCTCCTGAATCTGTTTTCCATGTCAGTTGTTTTTCCAGTGAGATATTTCACATTATCTTCTATTTTTTCATTCTTTTGGTTTTGTTTTCTCATAGAGTCATTAGCTTCCATTTGCTCCATTCTAATTTTTAAGGAAATATTTTCTTCAGTGAGCTTTTGGACTTCCTTTTCCATTTGGCCAATTCTGCTTTTTAAGGCATTCTTCTCATTGGCTTTTTGGACCTCTTTTGCCATTTGGGTGAGTGTATTTTTTTAAGGTGTTATTTTCTTCAGTATTTTTTTGGGTCTCCTTTACCAAGCTGTTGACTAGTTTTTCATGATTTTCTTGCATCACTCTCATTTCTCTTCCCAATTTTTCCTCTACCTTTCTTGCTTGATTTTCAGCATCCTTTTTGAGCTCTTCAGTAGCCTGAGACCAATTCCTATTTTTCTTGGAGGCTTTGGATGTAGGAGCTTTGACTTTGTTGTCTTCCTCTGAGTGTGTGTTTTGATCTTCCTTGTCACCATAAAAACTTTCTATAGTCAGAGTTTTTTTTCCCATTGTTTCCTCATTTTCCCAGCCTATTACTTGATTTTTAACTCTTTGTTAAAGTAGGGCTCTGCTTCCAGGGTGGAGCGAGCACTGTCCCAAGGGGTTTTGTGCAGCTGTATTCAGACAAACTTCTAAGGACCTGTAAGTTTTCAGTTCTCTTAAGGTGGTATGATCTCAGGACAGGTATTCACGACTCTCCTGGTCTGTTCCCTGGTCTGTGAGCAACCAAAAGCACTCTTTTCTGCCCTGGAACTGTGAGGAGGGTCCTTGTTTCACTGTGACTGCAAGCTCTGATGTACTAGTCCTGCCACCCAGGAAGTGCGACCCAGATCCAAGTATGGGCAAAGCAACAGAGTCCTGCCTCGGTGCTAGCAAACAGACCCCTATAATCTCCTTCTGACCAGTTGTTCGACCCCCTTACTGTCTGTGGAAGTAGCTGCTGCCATTGCTGCTGCCAATTCAGTCGCTCCCAAGGCCTGCTCCTGGTTTGCTGTGGCCCGGGCTGTGCTGGTAAGGCCTGCGCTGGATTGCACGCAACTCTTACCCAGGTCCGGCAGACCTTTTGTTGACCTTCCAAGTTGTCTTTGTTGTCTGTGGGCTGAGAGGTCTGGAAACTGCCACTGGTGCTGGTAATTCAGTCACCTGAGGCCTACTCCAGTTTGCTGGAGCCCTGTTTGTGCTGGGCTGCGCTCCTCTTCTCACCGTGGTGCAACAGACCTTTCCTATAACTTTCCGCATTGTCTTGGGCTGGAAGTTTGTTTCACTCCGTCTTTTGGTAGGTTCTGCTACTCTAGAATTTGTTTAGTCATTTTTTTAAAGGTGTTTGGGGAGAGCTCAGGTGAGTCTCTGCCTTTACTCTGCCATCTTGACTCTGACTCCAAAGTCATCGGAGTGTGACTTGAGCTTCCCGGAACATCATTGTAGTTCTTTATTATCAGGTTCTTTTTTTTTTTTTTTTTGCTCTTTCTTCCAGTTTCCATCTTGACTTTGGACTTTATGTTAGTGCTGGGTTTTTTATACTTCTAGTGTGAATGTGAGGCCTGAGATTCTGTCCTTTCGTGTCTTTCTGCTGCCTTTACAGCTTTGTTTATAAACCTGCAAGTTTTCAGCATTCCCAGAATGTAAATCTGTGGAGAGGACAAGTTTGGGCTCTGCAAATTTTTCATCCAGGTTTGGGTCTATCACTTTGCTTAAAAGGTTAACCATTTTGTAGAGGCTATGAAGGAAAACATTTACTATCACATCTTAGGTTAGAGCTTATAGAGGTGACTGTAACAGAAGCTAATTATTTCCTTTTTTTTGGCCATATCTGAAATTGTAGTATCTACCACCATTATAAACTGTGGATCATCTTATTGTATAGACCCACATACTTGATGACGTTGTGCCGGGTAGTAATTTGTGATCTAACAAAGCAGACTTCTGGGTCAGGTGAAAGACTAGATATTTTCTCTTATTTTCATGACTTCAAAACTATCCACCAGATAGAAATTATGTGCAAGAGATAAAGCAATTTCTGCCGTCTCCACTCTCTAGGGACTCCAAAAATGTAATTAATGATCTAATATCAGAGAAGGCTACTTACTATCTATAACACTCTGGCAGCAGGGGCGCACAAGCTGATTCACAGGTTTAAAACAGAACACAATTCTACCTTGCCCCACCTCTTCCAAGTGCCTCAGAAATCCAAAATGCAGAAGCTTGTTTAGGCTGCATTAAGCAATGGCAGCACAGCAGCTCTCTATGCTATAACAGAACTCAGTCAGGGAACTGAGGAACACAAGGACCTGGGAAAGGATATGTGTGCGACTGTGGGATATCCCATTAAGCCTGAGGGAACAAATCCTATGTCCAGCTAGGGCCATTTCTATTCCCCCAGAAGCCACTTGGGGGCAGAAACTGAGACTAGTGAACCATGAATTGCCCTGTGTGGGAGGAAGCTGAGATGGCTTTGATATCCAGCTGCCATAGAAACCACACTTAAAGGAGAAGTCAGAAAGTCAGTGATAGGGAACTATAAAAAAGAAGAACTGAAATCATCCAAGATATCAGGAGGAAGAGAATTCATTTAACCCTGAGCATAAGCGGATAAACCAGCAGAGTTATTTATTAATAACAAAACAGAATATGACTGCCAGATTGTATGAGAAAGTCTAGACATCTGTGCAAGAATATTGCAAGACAAAAGGAAAACAATCAATACCTGACCCTGTGGGTTATCAAAAAAATATGGAACCACAGCAGGATGTTCCTGAATGGTTTAAAAGAGAAATAAGAATTATGAGGGCAGAATTTATGGCATTTGTAAGCAGAAATAATAAATAGAGTAAATCTCACCAAAGAAACAAAAGAAAATAACTTATTGGGAATGCAAATACATGGAAGTGAATGAAAACCTGTAAGAGAAACAAAAAACACCACCACCAGAGGAAAACATGATCTCCATATGAGCAAAATATTGATTTCATAGAGACAGCTTAAGGATTATAGGTCTCCTAGAAGAATATAACAAGTTAAAAAATCTAAACAAGACATAATAAGAGAAAACTGCTTAAAACTTCCAGCTACATAGAAAATCAAGTACCAGTTGAAAGAATCCATAGATTGCCTCCAGAAAATAAAACAAAACCCTATATTGTAAACTCCAAGATACACAGAGTCAGTTGAGTTTAGCAATTCCACTGACAAAAACAAAACAAAATAAATTCTGAAAGCAACAAGGAGAAAGACCTTTAAACACAAAGGAAAAGAAATTTGACTAGCAGACTGTTCTACAGCCACCAGAAACTGAAGGAGGGAATTGAATAATATGTTCCAAAGGTCTTGGGAGCCCAAGATGACATGCCCCTGTGAATCTGAGCCTAAACATAAATGAAAAAATGAGCTTTCAATAAACAAGAGGTGGTGGAAACATTTCTAGAAAGAAATCTAGACCTGAAGAAATTATTTGCTTATTAAATACCCCAGACAATAGAAATACAAGAAGCATAAAGAAATATAACTACCAAGGACAACAACAACAAAATAACAACAGAGACCATTAAGAAACTTCTTTTTGGGGCAGCTAGGTGGCACAGTAGATAGAGCTCCGGCCTTGGAGTCAGGAGGACCTGAGTTCAAATCCAGCTTCAGACATTTGACACTTAATAGCTGTGTGACCCTATTGCCTCATCAAAAAAGCAAAAAACAAAAAAAAAAACCGAACAAAACCCCCCAAAACTTCTTTTTAAATGTACATGAGGAGATAAGGGTGAGAGCAGAAGTTAAATAGAAGGGATTATAGAGAAACATGCTTGAAACATCATAGACTAAACCTCACAAAATCCTGCCTACAGATGAATCAATGTTTGTTTGTTTTTTTTCTTTGTGAAACTAAATTATAGAATGAGAAGTTGCATAGAGGAGAAAGAAGATAGAGGTGAATATGAGACGTATCCTAATCAAGTCAAAGGCTAACAAGTCTCTTGGGAAAAAGAGACCCCCATAGGAGAATGGGCTCTAAGAAAGCAAAGGAATTGAAAAGGGGGGGGGGAAGTAGGAAATCTTGGGTACCATTGATTAGTGTTCCACTGGGAGAAGTGATATTTTATAAGAGGACTGTATAATGGCAGAGATGTCTGCAGAGATTTCGTGCTTGAGAAACCACTTCTCCTGTCTCATAAGAAGGAGAATCAGAGCTCCTGGGAACAGAAGAATGGGAAGACATGGAATCAGAGAAGATATTTCAAGGCAAAAGGGAAAAAAAGAGAAAGATGAACTGCACGGACAGGAAAATTCCTACCATGGGATAATATCCTCTTTCGTCAGTAGGAATTGGAATTTCTGAGAACAAGGCACAACAGAAAAATGCAGAGCAGGGGTCAAGACGTAGAAGAAGGAAACCAAATAGGAGCAATACTTAAGAAGGATTAATTATGTAGAAGGGCTTTGAATCAAATAATAAGAGTTTAGAATAGATAGGGAAGATAAATAATAAAGAAAAGGAAGGAAATAAATCCTTTTGTAGAGAAGAGGACGGAAAATGAAAAATTTTAGACGATTAAAACAAGCTGAAGTGAAGGAGAAGAAAACAGATTTTATTTGACCAAGAAGAAAAAAAAAGGAAGACAAATAACTTGATTAACTTAATTCCTTTTTCTTTCTTGTTTTAATCAAAATTCTAAAACTAGGCAAAGGGGTAACAAATGAAAGGGGCAAGGAGAGTTGAGAATGAGGAGAATAGAGGGTAACTGTAGAAGAATTGCCAAAGTAAAAACTTCTGATCCCGTTGAGTGCACAGCATTCAGTCAGACTTTTAAGGAACAATTATTAGTATGAATACTATATAAATTCTCTTAAAAATTGAGAAAGCACCCTACCAGATTTCACATGAGACAGATGTATTCTTAATACCTAAAATGGGAAAGGAGAACCATTGACCTATATTAGTAAAGAATATTGATTCAAAAAATCCTGACAAAGATGCGACTATGATTCATCCATGAAATAATTTATAATAACCAAGTTGGATGTTTATTAGAGATACAGGGTTGGTTCACCATTAGGAAAATAATCAAGACAATTTAATCATATTAAAAACGGCCACATTGATTTATTATCTCAGATGTGGAAAAAGTCGTTGACAAAGAACAATAATTAATGCTAATGTTAACAGAATCTTAAATGTAGTGTAGACCGAACTGTCTCTAACCAGGGAATACCAAGAGCCACACGAAGCAGGCCTGGAGACAGGAGTGCCAGGAAACAAGTAGCAGTTTAATTAATCAGTTTCAACGTGAGGAATGCTGTCTATGCTGGAATAAAGACACAGCTTATATACATAAATCACAAGTGGGGAAGGGGGATGTGGATTACAAAATAATCATTTCCAGGGCCAGCGAGGTTTCCCACAATTAGCCCACAGGTCCACAATGCGGGTGTCCTGGAGTCCTGTGGGAGCAGGATTATTTCAAGTGTTTGCAGGATCATTGCTTAGTGGGGGGCAGGACCGGAGTTCTGTGTGACAGGAACAGGTTCTACAATTTTTGATTCGCTTCACTTAAAATATACAGGCACAGGAATGTGGTGATTGTGAGAGTGTTGTCAAGGGTTGGATTGCATAGGGGAGAAAGTGTAAACAGTGTTAGGTTGTCAAGGAATCTCTGTCATCTGGACAGATCCAGGTCTCAGTGAGTGCTGGAAGAAGGAAGAAATGAGAAAGGAAAAGGTTTAAGACGAAAACAAGTTTGTTGCACATGGAGCAGGCATTCCAGAGAGCACAGTGGAAGGGTGGGGGAGCTTTTGAGTGGGACTTGGGGGGATTAGTTTCAGAGGGATTGAGATAAGGAGGTGCTCAGTGGAATACAGCGTTTTAACACTGGTATATTGGAAAGTGAATGAAGTTGTGAGAGTATTCTAATCACCGGTAAGGTCATTTCCCCTTGGGGCTCTGCCTCTGGGCAGAGCTGTTTTAGGACTTTAAGGAGCAGACTGGGTTGTGTAGTTAGAAAGGGGTGAAGTAGGATTGTAGGTTGTGGAGCAGGGAAGGCAACCTATGTGGAGCTGTCAGAAGCTGGAGAGGGTGCCTTGGCTGCCCCAAGGATGCTAGGAAATCATTGGTAGCTTTTGAGAGGGAAGTTTCATTTGAATGGTGCTATCTGAAGCTCGATTGCTGTGGGAGAGAGGGGAGAAAATTAATTGTAGATGACTTTTTAAAGGAATTTAGAGAGTAGAGAGAATAAAGGATGATTAGTTAGAGGGGATGGTTGGATCATTAAGAATGCGGTATACTTGGGCATATTGTAGGCTTTAAGAAAGGAGCCAATAGATTGGGGAGATTGAAAATGGGTGTGGGAATGATAGGGACAGTCTACTGGAGAATTCAGGAGGGGATGGGATCAAGATTGCATGTTTAGGGCTCAATCTTGGCAAATACAAAAAGCCATCTCTTCATAATGTCACTGGAGTGAAGGAGAAGATGTCTGAATGATGTGATACGATAAGAAGGCATTCACTTTTAGTGAATGGCTGCATTTTTTTTTTTTTAAGTATGAGGAAAATTCCTCAGCTTGCAGGGGTGGGAAACCTTTAATATAAAAGGATTTGTTCTGTCAAAGGGTTGCACTTGAGAACCTAGAAGGCTACATGTGGCCTTGAGGCTGCCTAATTGAAAAAAGTTAGGTTAGAGTGAACATAGGCTATGTTGCTGTTCAGTAGTTTCACACTTCGTGACCCCATTGCGGGTTTTCTTGGCAAAGATACTGGAGATGCCCCACCCCTGGTAGAGGGTGGGGGGAAGTGGTGCCATGTAAAGCTCAAGAAGAAATGAGAAAATTTGAAACCACCTATGTGGTTAGTGTGGTATATTAAATTAATTAGGTAGAAGTAGAATGTTTGCCTTGCTGCAATAGGGCCCAGGAATAGCTAGGTAGCACAGTTGGATACAGTACTGGCCCTGGAGTCAGGAAAACTTTTCTTCATGAGTTCAAATCTGGCCTGTAATGACTTAGCTATTCTCAGCAGTACAGTGATCCAAGACAGTTCCAAAGGATTCCTGATGAAAAATGCCATTTACTTCCAGAGAAAGTCTGGAGTCTGAATGCAGATTGAAACATAATATTTTTTGCTTTCTTAATTTTTTTTGTCTGTTTTCTTTTACAACATGACTAATATGAAAATATGTTTTACATGATTGTACATGTATAATCTATAAGAAATTACTTATTCTCTCAGGGAGGGAGGAGAGAAAGGAGGGAGGGAGAGAATTTGAAACTCAAAAGTTTTAAAAGTGAATGTTAAAAATTGTTTTTGCAATTGGGAAAAATAAAATATTATTAAAATTACTAAACTTTTATTTTCAGCCACAATTATGACAAAACTGTTGAAGATGTATATTTAGGTATTTATAGGTTTCCATAATTTCCCATGTACTTAATCAGTTCTAATGTTGTAAAACACATTGTAAGAAAGTTATGCCTTAATTTAAATTTGCTACTGTACAATTTAAACTATTTTTCCTATATTCTGCCTTCCTGGAAGTTTGACCAATCTATTCCCAAGTCTTTCCCATCTTTTAAAAAAAAAATCATCATTGGACCCTACCATCCTCTCAAACTGTCATCCTCTACCTCTTTCTTTCTCAGACTCTTAGAAAAAGTATTTATACTTACTACCAACACTTTCTCTCTCCTACTCATTTTTCAGCCCTTTGTAGCTGACTTCTGCCATTATTACTTTACTGAAATTTTTCTTGAATGTAATCATTAATCTCATAATGGATAAACCTTACTTTTTTTTTTTTTCCAAATCTCATTCATATTACTGTTTATAGCGTTTAATAGTGTTGACAATTGATTCCAACAAAAAATCTCCCTCAGAGTTTTTCCTAACACCGTGCTTTCCTGGTTCTCTTACCTTTGACTCCTTCTAGTCTCATTTGCTGGATCGTCATTCATAGTATGCCCTCTAACTGTGGATATGTGCCAGGGCCTCTTCTCTTCTCTGTACCCTCACTTGGTGACAGTATCTGCTTCCCCTGAGTGTAATAATCACATCAATATGTGATTCCTGGGTTTATATATTTAGCCCTCACTCAGCCTTTCTCCTGAATTCCCATTCTAAATCACCAACTATTGATTGGACATTCAAATTGAATTTTCTGTACACATCTCAAACTTAATGTATTCACAGCAGAACTCATCATCTTTCCTTCCTGAAATATCTCACTATCAAACTTCCCTAGTACTGTCCAGTTATCTAGATTCCTATCCTCAGTTTCTTCCACTGCTCCTCTCTATACATTAAATATGTCTTGTATATAATTAGTTATTTGCATATTGTTCTCCCCCATTGGAATGTGAGCTTGTGAGGGCAGGAACCTTGGTTTTGCCTTTCTTTGTGTCTCCATTGCTTAGGGTAGTACCATAAGTTATAAATAAATGCTTGTTGACCGAATAACCCCACATATTTAATCATTTGCCAAATCTTGTCATTTTTATCTCTACAACAGTTCTCTTTTGCATCCTCTTTTCTCTACCCACACACCCACACAGCCATCACATATGTCAGGTCCCATCACCTCTTGCTCATCTATTTTGTAATAGCCTTCTCATTTGGTCTTCTGTCTTAAGTCTTTCCATACTCCAATCCAAAATTCTTTTCCCAAAGCATAGGTCTGACCATATCACTCCCTTAATTTGTAAACTCTAGTGACTCCTTGCTACCTCTCCGTGCTAGTATACTTTTCACTAACATTTAAAGCCCTTCACAATTCGACTCAGCCTAACTTTCCAGCCTTATTACATATTAGTCCTCCTTATACACACTACAGTGCCTTGTTATTCAATCTCATGCATAGTACTCCATTTTCTGTCTCTGTGCCTTCACACTGACAGTTTCACATACTTGGCATACGCTCATCTTCCTCACCTTTGCCTCTTCTAATCCCCACTTTCCTTCAAGACTCAGTTCATTGACTACCTTTTTATAGGAAGTCTTTCCTGATTCTCCAGCTACTAGTATTCTGTCTCCCCCCACCAGATCACTTTTTATGTATTTTGCATGTATTGTAGGATCGTAGATTTAGAGATAGAAGTGACCTTAGAAGCTAATTGAGTCTAGTCCCCTCATTTTAGAGATGAGGACACTGAAGCAAAGAAGTTTAAGTGACTTGCTAGGATCATACAGCTAGTAAGTATCTGAAGTATGATTTGAACCCAGGTATTCCTAACTCTAAGGCTATAGTTCCCTATCCAACATAATATACTGCTTCTCAACTATCTATCTGTCTGCCTGTCTGGTGAATGTGTGTGTGTGTGTGTGTGTGTGTGTGTGTGTGTATATGTATATATGTATGTACATTGTCCCTACCATAGACTGTAAGATCCCACTGGACAGGAACTGTTTCATTTTTGATTTTGTATCCCTAGTACTCAACAGAGTGAATGGTAAGTGCTTATTAAATGTTGGTTGATTATTGCTTTGATAAATGTAACTCTTAGAAACATTTATTAAGCACCTACTATGTGTTAGGCACTGTTCTAAGCACTGAGGATGCAAAAAAAAAAAAGAGCAGAAGACTGCCCCTGCCTTCAAGGAACTCACATTTTAATGGGGGCGACAATAAGCAAATATGTACAGAGAAAATAAGTAAGAAAAAATTGAGAGGGAAGGTGCTAATAAGTTAAGAGGGGTTAGGAAAGGCTTCCTGTTGAAGATGGGATTTAAGGTGGGACTTAAAGGATCTTAGAGAAATTAGTAGGTGGAGATGAGAAGGGAGAACATTCCAGGCATGGGAGATAGCTAGAGGAAATGCCCAGAGCTGAGAGATAGCTGGAATGTCTTGTTTATGAAAACAATAAGGAAGCCAAACAATAAGGAAGCCGGTGTCACTGTATTGAAGAATGCCCAGTGGGGAGAAGACTGGAAAGGTTGGAAGCTGCTAGGTTATGAAGGGCTGTGAACACCAAACAGAGGATTTTATATTTGAACTTGGAGGTGATAGGGAACCACTGGAATTTAGTAAGTAGGAGGATGAAATGTTTGGACCTGTGCTTTAAGAAAATCACTTTGGCTGCTGAATGGAGGATGAATTGGAGTGGGGAGCCACTTGAAGCAGGCAGACCTATTAGAAGGTTATGTCAGAATTCTTTAGAGTTGATAAGCCTCTTAGTAATCACTTGATTGCTTGACCTCATTTTATAGAACTTTATTTGGATATGTGGCTGTTTATAGGATTATTGCCCATCATGATGCAAAGGTGTGGGGCCCAGAATAAGTATAGTATTCCAAGAAAAGTATGATTAGTGTAGAATTTAATCAGATTGATTTATAGATACATGTGTACACACACACAAGGGGTATAGGGTATGTTTGGAGAAGACTAGTACCTCTAGTGTGAGGGCTGCCGAGCCCTTTTCAGGGCTACTTTCTACCTTTGGTGTCCACCTGATTCACCCTACTCTTACCTGTGGCATATACAGTGGCCACACTCCAGTAAACTGTTTTGGCAAATGGCTAAACCAGGTTGAGGTAACTGACAGGCCTCAAACCTGTCAGTGAGTTAAGGGGGTATCTACCCCAAGCATGTGAAGACTTCCCCTGGCAGAATGGGCAGATGAAAACAGTTTGTGCAGTGTCCATGCAAGTGACTAAAGTAAGTGCTGTGTTGTACTTAGAGCTTGATTAGACATCAGAGATGCCAAGGTTATCCACTGTAACCCGAGCCATCACCAGTCTTCTTGACTTTGTCTTGCCATGGACTCCAGTGACTCTGGAAGAGAAAGTTAGGCCAATGAATTTGTGCAACTCTTCCTCACTTAAATTCAATTTATGTGTGAATCAAAAGATATCACCCATACCATTTTACCATTTTCACCCACCTCAAAGTCCTGTGGCAGCAGGCAAGTAACAAAACAGCAGATGTGGATACACTGGGAGTTGTAGTCACATCCCTGCATATAGGTGGCATATCTTCTTACTGGACTGGAGCAGCAGTGGGATTTGGAAGCCCCCTGGATATCTGAGCAGCCTTTTTTAAAGGATTGCACTGTTTACTTTCTGACATGAGGAAAGGGCTAGAAAAGGTGCCATAAAAATTATCAGCATCATTCGACCCAGGCCTGCTTACTTCAACAGGTGTGTATCCCACCCTGTGGTCAAAACACAAAAAAAATGTACAAAAACTTTTGCAAAAATGATTCTACTCTCCATTGGTACATGGAATGTGTGCATGCTTCTGGACAACATGAAGCCCAGTAGACCTGAAAGACAAATACCGCTTGTTGCAAGAGAACTCAGGAGGTATCTCATTCTAAAAGCATTGCTGAGTGAAACAAAGCTGGCAAATGAAGACCAACTTACCAAAGTCAGAGCTGAGTACACATTTTCCTGGAGTGGTCACAGCAAAGGGGAGCACCATGAAGTTGGCATAGGTTTTGCAGTCATAATAAATCTAGTCAACAAGCTTGTATGTGTGCCAAAAGGAGTAGATGACCAGCTCCTGAAAATGTGATTGCCACTTGCAAGAAAACACCGCACAACCATCATAAATGTGGATGCCCTTACCATGATGAATCCTGGTGAGGTCAAAGAAAAATTTTATGAAGACCTGAAGACCCTCATCATTAATGGGCCAAAAGAATTCAAACTTATAATTCTGGGTGAGTAGGCACAGATTACCAGACGTAATGGAGTGTCCTTGGGAGGAATGGAGTCAGAAAGAGCAATAGCAACTGTCCCTTACCACTGAAGAATTGTGCTTCACTTGACCTTCTCATCACAAAAACTGTCTTCCGTTTACCTAAATGTAATCAAACTTCATGGATGCACCTTTACAGCAAACACTGGCATTTCATAGACTATGTCATTGTAAGGAGAAGAGACAGGATGTGAGAATGACAAAGGCATATATGTGGCTTTGAATGCTGGATTGATCATGGATTTGTTCTCTTCAAGTCAAATATACTCATTCAGCAAAAGTGGCAACCCCAAGGCAAGATGACTACCCGAAGACCTAATGTTGACAGATTAGAGCACTTCTCCAAGCAGGAGCAGTTTGTTGCTACCTTGGAGGGGAAGCTGAGTCAACACAGGATTGGCAACAGTGAAGCAGAAAAGGAGTGGGCAAATTTCAGAGATTTGGGGTACAGCACTGCTTTTACTCATCTGGGCCAGAACACGCACAAATATCGAAATTGGTTTGATGAAAGTAATGGGGAAATTCAGAAGCTGCTAAAAGAAAAACGAGAACTCCACAGGGTTTATGAGGAGAGTAGTTTGTCCATCTCTAGGAAGGCAGTGTTTAATTCCATCAAAAGGAAAGTGCAAGCAAAGCTTAGAGAGATACAGGATTCTTGGCTCAGTAAAAAGACATGAAATTCAGCTCTATGCTGATAGTAATAATCCAAAGCCACTTTTATGATAGAAGGCTATTTATGGGTCAAAGACCTATGGTGCATCTCAACTACTCGGTGCTGATGGAGTCACATTGATTAGTGATAAGGACATGATCCTAGGTAGATGGACTGAACACCTCATAGTGTTCTCAACAGACCATCACCAATCAATGCTGAAGTCATTGACCATATACCTCAGGTTGAGGCTGATCCCTCTCTAGCCAAAGAAGAGGTTTTGAATTCCATTAGGCTCCTCTCATGTGCCAAAGTGCCTGGTGCTGTTTCTGTTCTAGGAGAGATTTACAAGGTAGTGGGTCCAGTGCTTATACAAAAGCTGCCTGTAATTTTTCAGATTATATTGCAAAAGGAGGTTATCTCCCAGGAGTTCAAGGATGCCTTCATTGCCCATCTCTGTAAAGGAAAAGGGAATAGATTGTCCTTTGACAATCACAGGAGGGTCTCTCTCTTAGTCATTGCTGGCAAGCTTCTTGCCAGAGTCCTCCTAAATAGGCTGATCCTTCACCTGGAAGATGGTCATCTATCTGAAAGCCCGGGTGGCTTTGAAAGGGCTGAAGAACAGTTGATATTGTGTTTGCTGTCCAGTAACTCCAGGACAAATACTTAGAGCAGAAGACAATGTTTGTCGATCTGACCTAGGTCTTTGATACTGTTGGTTGTGAGGGCTTGTGGAAAATCATGTCAAAATGTGGTTGTTCAGAGAAGCTCATCAGTATCATATGTCAGTTTCATGATGACGTGTGTGCCTTGGTTCTGGATAATGGATGATGCGCTCACCCTTTCCCAGTCACCAGTGGAGCAAAGCTAGGCTGTGTGCTCCCGTGCTTTCTAGCATGATGTTTTTAGCAGTGTTGTCAGAAGCCTCCAACGAGTATGAACATGGTATCAAGATCAGCTACTGCACTGATCATAAATTATTCAACCTGAAAAGGCTACAAGCCATTGAACAAGCCATCAGTGAACTCCCTAAGAAAAAATTTCCAGAGCCAAACAGATTTACAAGTGAATTCTATCAAGCATTTAAAGAACAACTAATTCCAATATTATATGAACTATTTGGGAAAATAGGTGAAGGAGTCCTACCAAAATCTTTTTATGATACAAGTATGGTGCTGATACCTAAACTGGGAAGAGCCAAAACAGAGAAAGAAAATTATAGACCAATCTCCCTAATGAATATAGATGCAAAAATTTTAAATAAAATATTAGTAAAGAGATGACAACAACTTATCTTGAGGATAATACGCTATGACCAGGTAGGATCCATACCAGGAATGCAGGGCTGGTTGAATATGAGGAAAACTATCAGCATAATTGACCATAAATTAACCACAAAACTAACAGAAATCTTATGATTATCTCAATAAATGCGGAAAAAGCTTTTGACAAAATACAACACCCATTCAGATTAAAAACACCAGACAGCAGAGAAATCAATGGAGTCTTCCTTAAAATGATGAGTAGCATCTATCAAAAACCATCAGCAAGCATTATATATAATGGGAATAAATTAGAAGCATTTCCAGTAAGATCAGGGGAGAAATAAGGATGTTCATTATCATCACTGTTATTCAATATTGTGCTAGAAGTGTTAGCTGTAACAATCAAAGAAAAAAAAGAAATTGAAGGGATTAGAATAGGCAAAGAAGAAACAAAGCTATCACTCTTTGCAGATGATATGATGAGAATTATATACTTAGATATTTAGAGAATCAAGTAAAAAAAACTTGAAATAATAAACAAATTTAGCAAAGTTGCAGGATATGAAATAAACCCACATAAATTGTCGGCATTTCTATATATCACTAACAAAGCCCAATAACAGGAGATAGAGAAATTCCATTTAAAATTACTATAGACATTACAAAACATTTGGAAGTCTACCTGCCAAAACAAAACCAGGAACTATTACAAACAATTACAAAACACTTCTCACACAAATGAAGTCAGATCTAAATAATTGGAAAAATATCAGTTGCTCTTGTGTAGGCCAAGCTAATATAATAAAAATGACTATTCTACCTAAATTAATTTACTTATTCAGTGCCATGCCATTTAACTACCAAAAATATTTTACAGAGCTAGAAAAAATAAGCTGGAAGAACAAAAGGTCCAGAATATCAAGGGAACTAATAAAAAGAAGTTCAAGGGAAGGTGGCGTAGCTATACCAGATCTTAAATTGTATTATAAAGCAGCAATCATCAAAACTACTTGGTACTGGCTAAGAAATAGAGTGGTGGATCAATGGAATAGGTTAAGTATATAAGACACAACAATAAATGACTATACTAGTCTACTATTTGAACAAAGACTCCAGCTTCTGGGATAAGAAATCACTATTTCACAAAAACTGCTGGGAAAACTGGAAAATAGTATGGCAGAAACTGGGCATAGACCAGCATCTTATACCCTATACCAAAATAAAAGTCAAAATGGGTGCAGGGTTTAGATATAAAGACTGAGACTATAAGCAAACTAGTAAAGCAAGGAATAGTTTACCTGTCACATTTATGGAGAACAGAAGAATTTGTGACCAAACAAGAGACAGAGAATATTATGAAATGCAAAATGGGTAATTTTGACTACATTAAATTGAAAAGTTTCTGCAAAAACAAAGCCAATGCAGCCAAGATTAAGAGGGAAGCAGAAAACTGGGAAAGATTTTTTACAATCAGTGTTTTTGATAAAGGCCTCATTTCTGAAATATATAGAGAACTGAGTCAAATTTATAAGAATACAGGAAATTCCCCAATTTATAAGTGGTCAAAGGATATGAACAGGCAGTTTTCAGAGGAAGAAATTAAAGCTATCCGTAGTCATATGAAAAAATGGTCTAAATCACTATTGATTATAGAAATGCAAATCAGAACAACTCTGAGGTACCACATCACACCTATCAGATTGGCTCACGTGACAAAACAGGGCAATGATAAATGTTGGAGAAGATGTGGGAAAATTGGAATACTAATGCATTGTTGGTGGAGTTTTGAACTGATCCAACTATTCTGGAGAACAATTTGGAACTATGTCCAAAGTGCTGTAAAACTGTGCATACCCTTTGACCTAGCAATACCACTTTTAGGTTGATATCCCAAAGAGATCATAAAAATGGGAAAAGGACCCGTGTGTACAAAAGTATTTATAGCAGCTTTTTTAGTGGTGGCAAAAAATTGGAAATTGAGGGGATGCCCATCAATTGGGGAATGACTGAACAAGTTGTGGTATATGAATGTAATGGAATACTATTGTGCTGTAAGAAATGATGAGCAGACAGACTTCAGAAAAACCTGGAAAGACTTATATGAACTGATGCAGAGTTAAATGAGCAGAACCAGGAGAACATTGTACACAGTAACAGCCACACTGTATGATGACTGACTTTGATAGACTTGGCTGTTCTCAGCAATGCAAGGATCTAAGACAACTCCAAAAGACTCATGATGGAAAATGCTATCCGCATCCAGAGAAAGAACTATGGAGTCTAAATACCCATGGAAGCATACTATTTGCTCTCCTTTTCCTTTGTTGTTTTGTTTTATTGCTTCATTCTCATGGTTACTCCCATTAATTCTAATTGTTCTTTACATCATCACTAATGGGAAAAAATGCTTAATACGAATGTATAGGTAGAGCCTATATCAGATTGGACACTGTCTTGTGTGGGGGGGAGGAGGAGGGGAAGAAAATTTAAAAACTCAAAATTTTAGGGAAGTGAATGTTGAAAACTAAAAATAATAAATCATTGAAAAGAAAAAAAAGAAAGAAAAGGCTACAAACCAACACCAAAGTGGAGGGAGTGTTGGTCCATAATTTTCTGTTTTTGTGCATTCAATGCAGTCTGTGAGGCTGATATGCAACAAAGTATGGATTGATTCTCTGCTGCTTGTGTTAATTTTGGCATAACAATTAACACCAAGAAAACACAGATGCTCCATCAGTCGCCTTGACACCACCCATACATGGAACCATTGGTTACAACAAATGGAGTTTTGAATGCTGTGGATAAGTTCATTTATCTTGGTAGCGCACTTTTCAGGGCTGTACACATTGATAATGAGGTTCACACACACATTGCCCAAACTAGCTCAGTGTTTGGGAGGCTCTGAAGGAAAGTGTGGGAGAGACGTATTAGGCCGCTTACCAAACTGAAGGCCTACAGAGCTGTTGTGCCGACCGCATATGTATGCTTGTGAAACCTGGACAGTATATGAGTTCCATACCAAAAAACTGAATTGCTTCCTTTTGAATTGTCTTAGGAAAATTCTGAACGTCACCTGGCAAGATAAAAGTAACTGGACACTGAGGTCCTTTCTTGACGTAAACTGCCAAGCATTCATACTCTCCTGCAGAGAATGCAATTCAGATGGGCTGGCTACATTGTTTGAATGCCTAAAAGACTATTTTATGGACAGCTCACATAAGGCAAGTGACACAGAGGTCAGAAGAAGCAATACAATGACACTCTCAAGGTTTCTAAAAATTTTGGAATTGTTTGCATGGGAGACACTGGCAGAGAACTGCCCAACATGGTGTGCCCTTATCAAAGATGGAGCACTCTCTGAGTGAAGCAAAATTGCAGTGATAGAAAAGAAAGGTGAGAGGTATAAATTTAGAGACATCTCCACTCCATATGTTCATGTGTGTTATTTATGCCCAACCTGTGGTAGAACCTTCTGAGCTCATTGGTATTGATCTGATCAGCCACAGTCAGACACACATTGTACCTTGACCCCAACGTAGCGATGTCATTTTGGTATTCTTTGAGAATGTAGGACAACTGCCAACCAACTACACACACACACACACACACACACACACACACACACACACGTATACTTATGTCTGTATACACATATACACACACCTTTTTATTTATAGCCTGTCTGACCTTAGATATTTAATCAGTTGCCAGATTTTGGCATTTCTGTCTTTACATTTGCACAAAGTTAGTCATTCTCGTAGTCTTCCCTCATGGGAAACTATCCCAAAATTAGAGATCATATATTACACCAGGAAAAGGAAATGAAACTTCTGCTTCAGATTCAAAATAGTAATGAGTTTTTATCCCTGCTTGAAAAAGCAGTTGTATTTATGTACATCATCATGGGATTGAAGGTAAATTCCTAAAATATCACTTTTTTTTCTCCTATATGGTAAGGACATGAGAAGGGGGAAAAAAAATCAGTCTGAAAGTCATTTAAATATTCTCCATTTTCTATTTGTCTGCTATTCCTTAGTTAATACAGCCATTCTAGGTGGCTTATCTCATTGCTTTAACTTCTCATTGCAAAGGAAATGTGGTCTAGTTATGAGGCCTTAGACCCGTAGGTGGACAGGCAGAATTCTGTTTCTGACTCTGGGTGACCTTGAGGAAGTGGTAAACTTGCTCTTGACAGTTCCTTCTCCCTAAAACATGCAAAGAGAGATAAAAGTTTTAAAAGGGTTCTGAGATGAAGTTGCCTTTAATTTGCTCCAGTTTCTTACAAATAGATGTGCATTATATACCAACAATCTACTTAGAAGAATGAATATAAAATTTGAAGATTGTATACTAAATCTTGAGATAGAAAGAGGATGTTTAATTTACTAGTCAGAAGTTTAAAACTAGTTTTGGGGAAAGATTGAAGAAGTGAAGAGAATGTAAAGATTTTTATTTCTTTCATCACCCACTGAGCAGTTACAGAAAAAAAAAATCCATAGTTTTTAGGGACTGACTTGAGTAGAATCTCTTGTTTATAAACAGTTTAGTCCTGCTCTTCCCACTCTTCCTTTCTTCAGCTATATCAATTCTCAATTTTTGTGATAAGTTCTGGGAGCCATATTTTAGGAAGGATATTGACAGATGGATTAGTTTCTAGTGGTGGGTGATCCAGGGATTAGAAACTAGTCTTTGTGAAGATAAGCTTAATAAGGTCCACTTTTCAGAAAAGAACAGTTAATGATTAAAAGAGTCAAGAAAGTTTTTTTTGTTTTGTTTTGGTAAAGGGAAAGATTCATACTAAGAATTTAAAGATGTAAGATATTGCCACAATTACAGAAGGCATTGTTGCATTTTGATACCTAAAAGGAGTAGAAAAAGAACTTTGTTTTGATAGTAACTGTTAATATATCTACAGGAAAAGCACAACTTTTTGATGAGATTTGAGCAGTTTTGGACAGAAAATGAACTGTGGCATGCATGAAAAGTCTCAAATCACCTTGTGAATGATGTGGCATAAGATGCCTCACTTGTGTGTGAATAATTTGATATTTTGAAGAGGTAGAGAAAGAGCTTTTATTAAAACTGGAGGAGCATGAGTGGAAAGAAACACAATTTTAGACACCAAAAGAATTGTAGGATGGTGTTAACAGATTTATAGTTGTAGAGCACTATGGTACTTGAGCTAATTTGTATGTAACTTTTATGATTAAACATCATTACGATTAAAGATGACAAAACTAAAAAAAAAGATGATATATTTGGCAACTGTGGTAGAAATTTTATTTTATTTTTTGCTTGCTTAGTTTATTTCCCCCCACTTAATAATATTTAATTTTTTTCTAATTACATGTAAAAATTGTTTTCAGCATTCATTTTTGTAAGATTTTGAGTTATAATTATTTTCTCCCTCTCTCCACTCCCCCCCTCCCCAAGACAGTAAGCAATCTGACATAGGCTATACATGTACAATCATATTTAACATATTTCCACATTAGTCATGATGTGAAAGAAGAATCATAACAAAAGGGAAAAACCACGAGAAAGGAAAAAAAAAAGAAAGAACATAGTATGCTTCCATCTGCGTTTAGACTCTATAGTTCTTTCTCTGGATGAGGATACCATTTTCCATCATGAGTCTTTTGGAATTGTCTTAAATCATTCTGTTGCTGAGAAGAGTGAAGTCTGTCAGAGTTGATCATTGCACAGTGTTGCTGTTACTGTGTACAATGTTCTCCTGGTTGTGCTTACTTCACTTACTTCACTTACTTCAATTTGTCTTTCCAGGTTTTTCTGAAATCCACCTGCTCATCATTTCTTACAGCACAATAGTATTCCATTACATTCATATACCACAACTTGTTCAGCCCTTCCGCACCTGATTAGCATCCCCTCAAATTCCAGTTCTGTGCCGTGTGATAGAAATTGTTAAAAGACTATCATTTGACAGGGGACATTTGTAAAGTTAGAACTTTTTTAAGTGAAAAGTGACATGTTGAGCATCAAGTGACTCTCATTTAAGCCAGGGACAAAGTTAGGAACCTGAAGCAGAAACTTGACATAGAAACCTGAGGAGAATCAACCACATTAGGGGGGATGAAAAAAAAGCTGCTTTGTTTGAACTCTGGCAGTTAGAAGCAGTCAGCTGACAGAAGGCATTAACTAAGAAGTCATTTCTGTTTGGTGGATGATAGCTATTGCCCTTCAGTGACACCTGGAGTTGGAGCAAGACAGGTTTCTCATAATGATCTGTTGCTTTCTTTGGCCACCTATGACTTGATAAAGAAAAGCCCCCCCCCCCCCCCCGGGGGGGGAAGGGAAGAGGGGCGCTTTGCAGGGTTTATTTGTTTTTGTTTGTTTTTAGCATTCTGGTAAGCTGGTTAGGTTTGTTTGCCTGGTTTAAGGAGTTAACTTGAACTATAGTGCTGTGAACTTCATTCAGATTGGATAACATCATGTCAGTTGGGTGGCTGGTCTGTTCTCTGTAGCCCAGAGACAGCTAGTTGGATGAGTTTTGCAGTGCTTTGGCTTAAAGAGAAGTTATTCACATTAAGAGGTAACACTTTCTAATTGTCCCTTTCAGAGCAAATTTAGGGTAAATTGAAAGCCCTTGTTAAAGCTATCTTTGAATACAAAAAAAAATTGAAGAGATGACCCATCTCAAGAGTGTTGAAGATCAGCACTCAGATAGTGGGCAGAGGGACTGTTTCTTGTGGTGTGTTTGTTCCTGAACAGAGTAAAGACTTCTCTAGTAGTTCAGAGTTGTGAATCACCCTAAGCACTGAGTTTTCATCTCGTGCTTCCCTAGGTTCCTGCAAGTATGTACCTGTTCTTCATCCATTGAATCCATATTGAATGCATTGGAGGGAGAATGTGATCCAGCTTTATATGTAATATATTATTTGTGTTGACTTGAATGTATTATATTCTATGGTGTTATTATTTCTTTTGTATTCTTGTTAAGTAAATGGTCATATTTAAGATTTGAAAGTGTCATTATTGTGAATGGCTTTTTGTGTGAATATCATACACTCTGAAGTATATTGTACCATGTGAGTGGCTGGCTTTATGGATAGAAAATGAAGTGATGGGGGCTTAAGAGCTAGAGTGGTCAGGAAAATAACTAATTTTGCCTCAATAAGGTTGTCCCTTAGACCTTAAGAGAGCCTGATCATAACTGTGTGATGGTATTCTATCTCTGGAAAGAAAGACCTGAACAGTTTAGAGTGAGGTAAGACAACCTAGAGAGTAGTGAATCTATATTTACACCCTGTGCAAAAGGTGAGATACACGTGTGTGTATATTATATATGTACATATATATGCAATGTGACATCATGGAATTTCATGTCAAGGGCCCTACCTCAAACCCTACCTACTATAGCCATTAACATCACCACTGGTATTACAAATTAAAGGAATTAAAGATGTTCTTAAGGGAACTTGAGGAAGACTTAGAATAAACGTGATGGGTACATTCAAAAGTTCTGTAAAAGAAACAGTTGGATTGTGTTAGTGTCAGAGGGATTAGATTTGTTTCTTTTCTCTGGAGTATACAGAACTAGAAATTGTATATTAATATAGATGTAGAATATAAATAGAAATATACATATTTCTATAAATAAACCAAAGTGACAAAGAAGGATTTTGATTTGATGTAAGGAAAAACTTCCTAATGTTTAAAACTGTCCAAAAGTACAGTGAGTTTACATAGAACATAGTAAGTTCCTTTCTTTTAAAGCAAAAGCTAGATGATTACTTACTAGTAATATTGCAGAGAGAATACTGAAACAGATATGGCTTTATCTAGATGATGTCTGACTTTCCTTCGAATTCCGTGATGTTATGGTGTTCACTTAATATAGAGTCCAGAAGTCTATCACTAAACATTTAAACACTTAACATGTAGCAGGCATGATGCTAAGGGCTGAGGATACAGCAAAGACAAAGAACAGAGTCCCTGCTTTCAATGGATAAGACATACAAATATTTAAATATTCAGAGATGTTTTCTCTCTCTCTCATACACACACACACACACACACACACACACACACAGCATAAGTAGAAGGAAAGAGAAGGCATTAGTCTGAGGGAAAGAAAAAGGCCTTTTGTAGAAGGTGGGATTTGAACTGAAATTTAAAGAAGCCAGGGAAGCTAAGACTCAAAGGTGGGGAGCCAGAGTGTTGCAGGAGTGGAAGATAGTGCAGAGGCATGGAAACAGGAGATGAAGTGACATGTTCAAGGAATTGCAAGCAGATCATTGTAGCTGAATTGTAGATTGTGTAGAGGGGAATAAGTATATGAAGATTGGAAAGGTAGGAAGGGACCAGGTTCTTTAAATGCCGAACAAAGAGTTTATATTTGATCTGGGAGGTAATAGGGAGTCACTGGATCTCAATGAGCAGGAGATTCGCTTAGTCAGACCACAGTTAAGATTTCATGAGAGCTAATGAGTTCACCAAGTGAGTATCAAAAAAGAGAAAAGAGCGCAGGATAAAGCTTTGGGGAACCGCATGATAAGTGGCATGACATGGATAAAGATAGCAAAGGTAACTTAAAGGAAGTGGTCAGGAGGAGAACCAGCATAGAGCAGTAACACAAAAGTCTAGAGAGAGAATGTCCAGGAGGAAAAGTTTTCAAATGCAGTTTCAGGAATATCAGGACTGGAATAAAAAAATCAGTAGATTTGGTGATGAAGAGAAGCATTGGTAATTTTCAAGAGAGCTGTTTCAGTTCAGTCATGAAGTCAGAAGCCAGCTTGCAGAGGATTTAGAAGAGCATGAGAAGAAAGGAAGTGGAGGTACCTGTTGTAGACAGTTATCTCAAGGAATTTAACCACAGAAAGGAGGAGGGAGAGAGGATGATAGCTAACAAGATAATTGGATCAGGTGGGTTTTTGTTGTTGTTTGTTTTTTTAGATGGAGGAGACATGGGCATTATTTGTAGGTAGCTTGGAAGGAACCAGTAAATTGGGAGAGGCTGAAGATTCTTATCTTATAGAGAGTTAGAGATGTTAGTGGGGTCAGATTGCTGGAGAATTCAGGAAGGGTTGGGATCAGGATTGCCTGTTAGAGGGTTTGGCTTTGGCAAGAAGGGCCACCTTTTTATGTGAAATGGGAGTGGAGGAAGAAATAGGGGGAAGATGCTTAAATGGCATGGTAAGTATAAGAAGGCCAGAAGAGATAGATCCTAGTGAGTGGCGACGATTTTTTTTTTTGAAATATGAGGCAAATGTCCTCAATTGAAAAAGTTGCCATGTGAAACTTGAGAAAAGACAAGAAAGTTTGGAACTACCTATGTGGAGAGCATATGATATCAGTTGATTAGGTTGGAATAAGATGTTTGCTTTGCTGTAGTGAGGTCCCAGTTGGGATTAGATAACATAAATTTGTAGTATGCCCTGCCAGCAGAATTTTGTGATTTCCTTTAGCCCCATTCAGCAGCACCAATAATAGAGGAGAGAGGGAAGTGGGTGGTGGGAGAAATCTAGGGTTGAGTTTTGGTGAAATGTGATCAGTGGTAAGACAAGTTTTCAAGGGTTTGGAGATTAGAGGGTGGTATGCTCAGTCATTTTCAGTTGCATCTGACTCTGTGACCCTATTTGTGTTTTTCATAGCCAAGATACTGGACTGGTTTGCCATTCCTTCTCCAGCTGATTTTATGGATGAGGAAACTGAGGATTCAATTTGGATGGAGAGAAGTGTGTATGCATGTACATGTGTGTGTGGGGGGGGTTAGGTTGGAAGTAATATGATATTAAGTTGGAAAGTTAAGATGGTGCCAATCTTTTCAAAGGTTTTTGAATTTTACTTGGTAGAGAATAAGGAGCCACTGTAGTTTTTTTTTTAACTAAGAAGAAGCATGACCAGATCTATGAAGGATGATTATTCTGGCAGTGGTAGGGGATATAGAATGGAGAGGGTGAGGGAGAAAAGTAGAGGCAATAAGACTTATTAGTTGCTGTTATAATATTCAAGAAGAATGGTAATGAAGTCATGTTCTAGGGTTGTGGAAGTGAAAAGAGAGGGGATGAGTGCAAGAGATATTGGGGAAGTAGAAGCGACAGGGCTTGATACCTGATTGAAAAAGAAAGGTGAGGGAGCATAGAACTAAAGTTTCAAACACGGGAAGATGAGTGAATGGTAGTGCCACTGATAGAACTAATGAAGACAGAGGAGGTGCAAGTGGTGGGTCAATAATAGCATTGTTTTGGGCAAGTTGAATTTGAGGTGCTAGAGGGACATTCAGGCTGAAATGTCCTGCAGAGCATTGGAGTTTTCAGTCTGGAGCTCAGAAGAAATGTCAGAACTAGAGAAAAAGATTTGAGCATTATGTCTGTAGAGATTGGAGTCATGAAAATGTAGAGTCAAAGTCATGATAGTGAATAAGATTGCTGAAGAGAAGAACATAGAAAAGAGGGAAGAATCTTGGGGAGAATGCATCTTTAGGGGTGGGGAAGAGTTTGAAAAGCTAGGGGAAGAAATTGAAAGGGGCAGTTAAAGAGGTAGAAAGAGAACCAAATCGTGGTAGTATCTCTGATGAAGCGGCCAACAGTGTCAAATGCTGCAGATCAAAGTAAGACGATGACTGAAAAAGACTAATGGATTGGTGCTTCATAGGTGAGTTGTTGATGACTACCAAGAAAGTAATTCCATTAGAATGGTTGAATTAAAAGCTAGCTCAAAGTCAGTGAGAAGAGAATGGGTTCTGTGAAAGAAGCTCAGGTGTAATTCACTTTTTCTAGGTGTCTCGGGGCAGGGAGAGAGGAGATGGGATGAAAGGGTCTCAAGGAAAGGCTTTGTCAGAATTAGGAAGACATGTTTGAAGATAGATGGGAAGGAGGCAGTAGAAAAGAGTGAATATATGAGAGAAAAGAGTTGGTTATAACAATAAATAGTACAAACTAACATGATGTGGCTATATAGCCAAGAAGACTTTTGATTTGTAAAAAGATATATGGTAGCTGACCTTAGTGATTATGTGTATCATATGTGACTTTGTATGAGAGCTTTGGAGAAACTATCTAAAGCTCTTCCTGTTTTAGAAGACCTTGTAAAACTAGAGAAGCAGCATTTAGAGCAAGAAATGAATCTTGAAGAGAAAAGCAATTTAGGAAGGTGAAAAAGAGAAAGTGAAACAGCTTCAAAAATAACTTCTCAGTACTCAATTGAATCAGAGTTCTAATATAAATATATTACTGAACCCAAAACAGTAGGCTAAGCCCCAACTAACAACTAACAAGTTGTTCTACTTCTGATACCTGTCAGGTGAGAGCACATCTATTGAATAAAACAGTGAAAGGTGTTAAGCTAGGTGGGGAGAATGCTTAATCAGTTTTGGAAGGAATGAAAGCTATTCCATGAAATGAAATGACTTTGAGAGAGGATTCTGGAAGATGGGGAAGCAGATCAGAAAATGTCAAGCTCTCTAAATTTCCCCAATGAATGCACCTCAGGGCGAATATAGAGTGGCATAAATAAATTAGAGTAGAGGCAGAACAATGGTCCTCCAGCAACAACTGGATAAAATCTGAAGAAAAATCTGAGGATGAGGTTTGTTCCTTATGAAGTACCTCATGAAACACCTCCAAACTAGGTTCACTTAAATAAAAAGCTGAAAGCCCTGGGGTTAGCTGGGTGGAGAGGCTGCCTCTGTCCCAGCCACAGGGACTTTTACTCTTGGAACAGTGAGGGGAGTTGGATGTTGAACTGGGTAAAGTCAAAGGAACCTCTGCTGACAAAGAATGCCAGACACAACTGTGCTGTGGAGATGTGGGCCCTGGGCCAGAAGGAACCAGCACAGGCCCAGGAGTACAAGGAGTGGAGTGGGTACGCTGCTGATTGTCCGCACTTACAGGAGGGTAGAGGTCTTGGTTTTGGTTCCAGGGCACAGGGGAGAACTGAAGGAGGACCTGAGTCTAGGGACACCATCGCCCATATCCCAGGATTAGAGGTGATTACAAAAAATAAGCTGCTACAAATAAAAAAAAAAAAGAACAGGCAAAGGAGAAAGAATCCAACAATAGAGAGTTACTGTGGGAACAGAGAATACTGTGGTTCGTCTTCAGAGGAGGATACTGAAGCAAAGAAACCCTCTTCCTCCCTAATGAGTAATGTCAAATAGTCACCTGCCCAAAAAGAATTAACAGGAAAACTTTAAAAAGACTTTAAAAATCAAGTGAGAGAGATTGAGGAAAAATCTAAAAAAAAAAAAAAATAAGAACAACAATCCAAGAAAAGCAAGAAAGTTATGAAAAGAAAGTCAACCAATTAGAAAAGGAGATCCAGAATATTAAGGAAGGAAACAACTCCTTGAAAATCAGAATTGGGCAAGGGGAAACCAGCGAAGGTAAAGGAGATCAAGAAGTAATAAAACAAAATATAAAGAATGAAAAAATAGAAGAGAATGTGAAACGTCTCATAAGAAAAACAGCTGATCTGAAGAACAGATCAAGAAGAGAAAACATAACAATTGGACTACCTGAAAGCTATGATCAAAAAAAAGAATCTTGATGAAATAATTAAAGAAAATTGTCCTGAAGCATTAGAACAAGAAGGGAAAGTAGAAATAGAAAAAAATCCACTGATCAGTACCTTAAAGATATTCTATAAGGAGAACCCACAGGAATATCATAGTCAAATTCTGAAACTCCCAGTTCAAGGATAAAATATTACATGCAACAAGAAAAAAATAATTTAAACATGGTGGTACCACAATTAGAATCACACAACACCTGGCAGCGGTGACATGCATACCTTTTGACTTTGCAATACCACTACTAGGTCTGTATCCTGAAAGAGATTAAAAAGAAAAGGAAAAGGACTTACGTATAAAAATATTTACAGCAGCTCATTTCTGGGGGCAAAGAAATGGAAACTGAGGAGATGCCCGTCAGTTGGGGAATTGCTGAACAAGTTGTGGTATATGAATGTAATGGAATACTTTTGTTCTATAAGAAATGATGAGCAGGTGGATTTCAGAAAAACCTAGAAAGACTTATGTGAACTGATACTGAGTGAAGTGAGCAGAACCAGGAGAACATTGTACACAGTAACAGCAACATTGTGCAATGATCAACTTTGATAAATTTGGCTCTTCTCAGCAATGCAGTGATCTAAGACAATTCCAAGGGACTCATGATGGAAAATGCTGTTTATATCCAGAGAAAGAACTGTGGAATCTGAATGCATATTGAAGCATACTATTTTCTCTCTCTTTTTTTTCTTTCTTGTGGTTTTTCCCTTTTGTTTTGATTCTTCTTTACAACATGACTAATGTGGAAATATGTTAAATATGATTGTACATGTATAGCCTATATCAGATTTCTTACTGTCTCGGGGAGGGGGGATTGGAGAGAGGGAGAAAAATTTTGAACTCAAAATCTTATAAAAGTGAATGTTGAAAAGTAAAAATAAATATTTGTGAAAAGAAGGGTATTTAGATTAATGGGAATGGGAGGATAAGGGAGTGATGCTTGGAGCAAGGGGGTAGGTTAAGTTATTCAGAAAGCAAGGTGGTCGGTGGAAGTAAAGTAGAGGAGTCAGGAGGGTTAGGAAATAAGAGATACTCATAAACATAAAATAAAGATCAGGAGTAGAATTTGTTAGGGGCAAATGAGCAGGGGTAGCAATCCTGATCTTGGACAAAATTAAGGCTAAAATAGATTTAATCAAAAGAGGAAAATAGGGAAACTACATTATGTGTCAGCCATATGTATCAGTGTTGTTTTGGACTGCTAAAAACAACTATGTAAGGTGGGAATATCGCTGTGGTGTATGAAATGATGAGTTGGTAGACTTGAAATAATATGGAATGACTTGGACTTGTGGAGGAAGAGATTATCCACCCTCAGAGAAGCAGAGGACCTGGTTAGGAATTTGGGCTCTATTGTTTAACCAAATGTGTAACCTTGAGCAACTCAGTTAACTTCTCTGTACCTCATTGCTTTATAATATGTGACTAGATAATAATAATTGATTCATTTATGTAGCACTTTAAAGTTGAGAAAATATTTTGCCACATAGTTGTTTAAGGTTCCTTCCAGCTGTCAGTCCTCTGATTGTGACTAACTGCATCCACATCATATGAATTTTTTCCTCAAAACTCCATTCCCATCCCAGGTTTCTAGATATTTCACTTCAATTTGAAATATCTTAACCGAATTTAGAAATGTTTCACTTGCGTAGTTCCTTTGAGCCGCACCAATGCTACAAGTACTGTTATGAAACATACTTCCTATTTTTTAGTTCTTTTTACGTAGTGAATTCAAGATGCTTCTTGTAGTTTTTTCTACAAATTTGGCTCTAAATTGTTTGTCTCCTGGCAGAAAGTAATTCAAATTAAGGAGGAATAAAGATAACACTGGACATTATTTGGAAGGAATAATTTATGGGTGGATGTAAGTATTTTTGTGTTGTCTTACAGTCTCCAGTTCTGTAATGTCTTAGTGCCAGTTCCTAAGAGTACATGATATTTCATTTTTGAAATGAAGTGATAGTTGTGTCAGCAGAAATTATTTATCTATCATTTAAAAAAATCATAGTATTTTGTGGGTGGTCAGTTTGGATAAATTACTACTGTTGGGGGAAGTGTCCACAAAATACATTTATTTAAGATGTAGGTATTTCTTGGTATGTAATCTGAACATCTTAAGTCTTCACCAAGACTATTATTCATACTTACCTGATTTTCTCCCTTTTGCTTTTCATTCAGCTGCAGTAGATAAAAGTCATTAGTTAAACTTATTGCCAATTGTTTTACTTGTGTGCAAAATATACTACAGAATTTTTTATGTGCTACTATATGCTTTTGAAAAAATGTCAAAACCCTGTAAAATTATACTTCATGATTTATCCTACTCTGAAATTAAAAAAAATTATAGTTCTGTAATAGCATATTTCTATATTTATTTTTATTATTATTTTGATCTCATAATAATTTCCTAAGTTTGGCAAGAATGGGTTTTACAAGTTTATTGGTATAGCTTCAAAGTTGTATGTTGGAATTAAAGTAATGTCACAAAAAGCTTGATTAAACTTATATTCATAGTTTAACAAATGTAGATTTAGTTGAATATGAAAACAAAACAAAGGCAAGGCATTGGAGAATGCTTTATAGTCTTCGATTTCTATTTTTGAAATCAGAACAAAGTACTGAGACTTATGCACTTTCTCTTCCTCTTATAATCTTAGAGTTGCCTAGAACACTAAGTGGTTAAGTGACTTGCCCAGTGTCCCACAGCAGCAAGCGACTTGATGCCAGGTCAATCTTTTGTGGTTTTTTTTTTGTTTTTGGTTTTGGGTTTTTTTTTTTTTTTTAGGCAATTGGGGTTAAGTCACTTGCCCAGGGTCACACAGCTAGTAAGTGTCAAGTGTTTGGTCTGAGGCCGGATGTGAGCTCAGGTCCTCCTGACTTCAGGGCCGATGCTCTCTCCACTGCGCCACCTAGCTGCCTCAAGGTCAATCTTTTGCTGAAGCCAACTCTCTACCATACCCTGTTGCTTCTCTTTACTATGCATGGGATCCTGTAACATTGACATCAACATGTTGTTTATGATAAATCAGCTGATTTATGTAAAACACTTTGCAAACCTTGAAGTGCTGTAGAAAGGTTACCTTTTGTTGTTGTTATTGTTGCTATATTGTCTATGTCAATCTTGTTTTTAATTGTTCTTTGGTAGTAGAATTATTTAATAGATGGTAAATCCAAATTTTTCTCCAGATCAGTCAAATGGGCATGGGAAAGAAAATAAGATAGGAACATCTAATTATCTGTTATGATTACATCCTTAAGGAACATGGCATCATGAATAGTGGGGTAGGAATGATGCTTTTTTCCTAGAGTTGGGCTGGAAGAATGCGTCTCTTACTTGAGGCCCTAAAATTGTCATCTTTCTTCTGAATGAACAAGATTACAAGTGAGTGAAATTAAAAACAATCAAATAAATCCAAGGTAATGAATGAAGACTTAAAGTCTCCTACATTCTGTTCAGTACTATCTTAAAAAAAAAAAAATTGGTCACCAGTGCTGACTACTGGCTGTTACAAATAGCCTGACCATTAAGGAAACTTGGAAAAGCTATTAAGCCAGGGCCTGAAATCTAGAAGGAATAGGGAAAATATGCTAGACTTAAATGCAATAAAGCAGTAGAAATATGGAACTAGTAAATTTATAAATATTTTGACAAGAGTTGAAATTCAATGGATTAGATATGACCCAATGAGAGACACGTAGTAGGTACTTATTGAATGAATGAATGAAAAAGCATTTATTAAGCATTTACTATGTGCAAGGTTTTGTCAACAGAACAAGGATCTGAATTTGTAGTTTTCTGTTTCCTGGCCTGTATCCAGTCAGAGTTATGCTAGTATTTCATAAGGGTACTGTATTTATATTGTTATAATTACTCACATTTCTGTTAAACTTTTCATTTTACAAAGCACTATTCTTATGAGACTGAAACATAAAAGGTATAGGCATTATTATTTCTATTTTATAGATGTAGTACCCCTTTCAGGGATAATTGTCCAACTCCCCCTTGCATTGGTAGGCCCTTCCTATGAGGGCAGTTATTACTACCAGTCTCAGGCATCTAGGGGCTGTGTTTCCAGTACTGTTGCTCACAAGGCTTTACTGGTGTGCTTTAAGTTAACAGTCCTGCAACCATACTTAATTAGCTTTTAGAAGAGATTTACTTAAATGGTACAGTAAGAACAGTTGACACAAATATTTTCCCCCAAAACCTGGAGCACATTCTCCTACAAATACCCATGGGTCAATGGGAAGAGTGGGCTGTAACTTAGAGTACGGTGGTACTGAGGCGTACATGTAGAATAAATATGTGTCAGAGAGGTAAACCTTCAACTCCTGTTTACTTGAAGTCATTTCATGAGTCCATAGCTGACATTCTTTTCTGGTGCCAAGGATTATACTCCTTAAAGTTGCCGTTTCCCTTGGGAAGCCATCTCTTTGTATCTGCCTGTGTCTGTGGTTGTTCTGTTTTCTACTATTCAGTGTCTCCAATAACTTGGTCATTATGGGGTAAGGGAATGAGTGTAATAGTTCTTTTTGGCTCATTTCCTCCCTCCCCTCTGATGACCTTTGGTGTAGGCATAAAAGTTTCCTCCAGGCATTGTTGAGTTCCCCAGCTAATTGACTCACTGCTTTACTGTGCTCAGTCACTTATTAAGTACCTCCTATGTGCTGGGCAATGTGCTAAGCTCTGGGGATACAAAAAAAGGCACGAATAGTTTCTGCTCTCCAGGAGTAACAGTGTAATGGGCTGGCTGCTGTTTTATACATAGGTCCAATAGTGACCCTCTCAACCAGTCACATTCCTTTCTTTCATGACCCAATCAAAGAAATTCACATCAAATCAAAGACCATTTTGTTTACACATTTAAAACTTTACTGCATCTGCAGATTGTTGGAGTAAAGGTTAAAGCGCACTCTTACACAGATAAGGAAACTGAAGATCACAGAGATTTGACCATGGAATTATAATGACTAAATTTGGCCCCCCAAAAAGATATGTGAATACACCTCCCTCTATTCCATTGAATTACTGGGAGATCAAGAATGTGGATAATATCAGACTTTTGAAAACTTTTTGTTTAGTTTTGCAGAACTTTTTCCTTCCTTTTTTATATTTTATTATAAAGGTTGATTCTGTGGGACAGGATGGAGGAAAAATGCATTGACAAATATAGGTGATATAAAAACAGAAGATATCAATTAAAATACATTTTGAAAGACTTGACCAGTAATGAGTAGACGTAATGAGTAAATGGCAAAATCAGGACTGGAACCCTGTTAATCTAATTCTAAGAGGATCTTTATGATATAACATGCTTTCTTCCACTTCTCAACACTGCCCCCTCATGAATGAAGTTGAGTTTATACTCTTTAGAGTTACTGTGGGAGATCTAACCAACATATGCCTACTTTCAGTTTAAAATTCTAACAGTATAAACAAATATTTACAGAACAAAAAGAAGCCCGTTTTGGAGTTAAATATGCTATTCAGAATACCCAGTAATTTGGCATCTCCATTCTGATTTCATGGGATTCTTGCTGAAGATAAATAATAATAACATGTTTGATGTGTTAGATTATCAGAGGCTGCACACTTAAGGAGATTCTCCTTTCTCTTTTATTGAAATCTTTAACATATTTTAATGAAACTTCTTTCGAATTGTGTCTTTTTTCTTGTAGGTTGTACCTACGATGATATATAGTCATTCTATTGAGATCTTTCTAATTTACTGTAATTTTTCAAATCAATCAACATTTTTTTTTTTGCAACTACTGTGTGATAAACTATGTGACAAACTCTGTGCTAATCAGATTTTCACGTTGAAACTCTGATCCTTTCAAAGCAAACCTTAAAGTGAAATTTATTACTGAATGGAAATTTTTCATTTGGTGATAGTAGATAGTGAAAAATGTTGGTTTATGAGTGGTGAGTCCCAAACTTATTTTGCTCATGGCAAAGTATTCTTTGTTGTGAGAAACTGTATCATTTGGAACATTTAAGTTGGCAACAGAGAAGAGTTCCCAGCACAGTCTGGCATCTGGACACATTGCTCAGGTCTTGGCATTTCTCAAACTCTCGTTTCCTAACCTTTTGTACATCCTTCGGATATACCTGATATTATGACCTTCCTAACATCCAGACTAGAAGAGTAAGAAAGCAAACTTCAATTGGGGGCCAAATCTAGGAAATATGGAAATCTCTGGGCTTGGGGAGTATTTTGTGAGAAACCCAACATCATCTTTTGAGAAGCACTGATTTTTAAGTGTGAGAAGAGCACTAGTTAGGGTCAGAAGACCTGGATTCAAATTTTAGCTCTTGCTGCTTATTGGTAATGTGAATTTGGACAAATCATTTTATTTTTCTGAGCCTTATTTTTTTAATCTGTAAAAGTAAGGTCATTCAGTTAGTCAACAAACATTAATAAATTAAGTGCTTAATATGTACCAAGAACTATATTAAAATCTGGGCATACAAAGAAAGGGAAATATTATCCCTGCCCCATAGAGCTTACATTCTAGCAGGGAAAACAACATGGAAATAAATAATGCATACAAGATATATACTGAGTTAGCTAGAAGGTAATCTGAGAGGGGAAGGAACTAGAAACTAATGAAACTTAGAAGGGCCTTAAGCAGAAGATAGGATTTGAGCGGAGTCTTGAAGGAAGCCAGGAAAACTAAGGTGATGGGGGTGGAGAGTTCCAAGCATGGGTGTGGGTGGGGGCAGCCAGTGCAGAGCAATGAAGAGTGTAGATAGTGTCATATTTGAAGAACAGCAAGTAGGCCAATGTATTTAGCTTATAGAATATGTGGCGGGGAGCAAAGTGTATGAAGACTGGAAAGATAGGAAGGGAGCAGGTTCTGATGAGCTTTAAACTCAACACAGAATTTATATTTGATACAAGGACATAATAGAGAGCCACTGGAGCTCATTGGGGTTAGGGGAGAGGAGGTTACATAGTCAAACATTGCAGCTTAGTGCAGAATGGATTAGAGTGAGCGAGAGACTTGGCAGAGGGATACCAGTTAGAGATGGGGACTTGAGCTAGGGTGGTGGCTGTTTGAGTGGAGAGAAGAGGGTTTACTATACAAGATACATTGTGAAAGTAGAAACAATAAGATTTGACAATGAACTAGATATATGGGGTGAGTGAAATTGAGGAGTGGAGGATTTC
The DNA here is from genome assembly GCF_900497805.2 of Vombatus ursinus. NCBI lineage: Eukaryota > Metazoa > Chordata > Mammalia > Diprotodontia > Vombatidae > Vombatus > Vombatus ursinus. Next base: position 821,572 of record NW_020954719.1, on the reverse strand, counting down.
ATTGAGGTATCAAAACGGGATAGGATGGGAGTGCCCTCAACAATGAGAGAGAAATTTGGATGAGAGAAGGGTTTTTGAATTCTCTTTTGTGCATATTGAATTTGAGGTGCCTAAGATGCAATTGTTGATGAATGACGAGAAAAAGAGAGGGAGAGAGAGAGAGAGAGACAGACAGACAGATATGAGCCCAAGATAGAGCTTTGGGGGGGAATACCCATGGTCAATGGGCATGACATAGATGAAGATACAGCAAAATAGACTGAGAAGGAGTGATTAGACAGCATCATGAAAAACTAAAGAGAAAAGTATCCAGGAAGAGAAGGTGATAAACAGTGTCAAATGCTTCAGAGAAAGTCAACAACTACCAGGATTGAGAAAAAATATATATATACATATATATGTATATATGGATATGGATATACACACACATATACAGTTAAGTAATAAGTGGCAACTTTGGATAGGACAAAATGATTAATGTGGAAATGTTTCACATAATTGCACACATATAACCTATATCTGATTGCTTACCATTTCAGGATGGGATGAGGGAAGGGAGGAAGGGAGAAATTGAATTTGGCACTCAAAACTTTAAATAAAAATGTTTTTTTAAAAATTGGAGGGAAAAAAAAAGAACATTCATGTCAAAGTCAAATTGAAACCAGGGCCACTAATCTGTACAGAAGGATCCCTTTGGGCTGCATATTGACTTAGTTTAAAATGTATTATTATTTGAGTTATATCATAATTTTATTTATTTTGTTAAGTATTTTCCAATTATGTTTTAATCTCATCTAGTGGGCCATGTGCAGCCCTTAGGCCATGTGTTTGACACCTATCAAGTAGAAGGTTGTTCTTACTCCCAGTCACAATCACCATGCTGGTTTATTAACTGTTTTTGTTTATTTGTTATAAAGGAAAGATGGGGATTTTGTTGGGTTTGGGGGAAGTATAACTGAAAGTGACTATGGTGTGAAAACAACTATAAAATTTCCTGGCAGTTAAAAAAAAAACAACACAACAAAAAAACCAATGAGTCTTATCCTTAAATGATAGTTTATAGCAATGTTGTAAAATACAAGTAGAAATAGATTCTTGCTGACCACATATTGACTTAGAAAACTAGAAATTAACGTTATCTATGTTGCGTTGTATTTTTATTTATTTTCTTGAGCATTTCCCAATTACATTTTGATCTGGTTCAGCTTGCACTTGGGAGTTTCACAGGCCGGGTGTTTTGACACTTCTGTTTACAGATCAGTTACTGCTTGATTCATTAGATTAATATTGCTCCAACTGATTTGGTCACAGAACACTTGGGGTCTGAAGAACCCATAAATTATTTTGGATTATAGTGTATATTTGAATAAAGAGAATATTAGCAAAAGTTCAGCATATGAGAAAAAAATTGAACCTATTTTTTTTTGCTAAAAAAACAAAAACAAAAAACAAACTACCATACATACTAAATAATAATAGAGTTACTGCAACTAGTCAGAAAATTGGAATTCTAGTCCCACCTCCAATATTTAGTCATTTTTTACCTTAAACAAACTTCAGTGTCTTCTACAAAGTGGAATAATACTCATGTTGCCTGTATTACAGAGTTGTGAGGAAGCAAATTATAACCTTTAAAACACTTTGTAAGTATAAGAAATCATTATCTTTCCATAATTTCACATTTGGTACTTTAGAAGAGAAAATAATACTAATAATGAAACTTTATCATGTATTCCATAATCCCATTGTGAAAAGTTTCACTGGAAGTATAGCAATAAACTTAACAAAAAATTGGAGCCACTTCCAATTAAAAATCAGTCAAAAATGAAAATTAAGTATCTCTGAAATTATAATATGACTTCCTAGGAAAATATTCATCTTGCAAAATATCAATTATTTGCTTCTCAGGAATAAGTTTTACTAGATTAGAAAATAATATGTATTTAAATTCCATCATGAGTGTTTGGGTAATGTCTAAGTTATATTTATTCTTTGAATTGGTTATAGATTCAAGTTACATTTCATAAGTTGTATTATGATCTCCTTGTACCTTTTGAAAAGAAATCTAAAAGCACTATGATGACTATATTGTTTTTTTAATGGTGTGTCTCTCCTTTGCCTTGCAGTAATCTTCTTGGCTTAATTCCTTTTTTTTTTTTTTAATGTTTATTCATTTATTTTTTTTTAGTTTTCAACATTCACTTCCACAAGATTTTGTGTTCCAAATTTTCTCCCCCCCACTCCAAGACAGTGTGCATTCTGAAAAGCACTTCCCCTAATCTGCCCTCCCTTCTATCACCCCCACCCTTTCTCTTATCCCCTTCCACTTCTATTTTCCTGTAGGACAGGATAGATTTCTATACCCCATTTCCCAGTTGCATGTAAAAACAATTTTTAACATTTGTTTTTAAAACTTTGGGTTCCAAATTCTCTCCCTTCCTCTCTCCCCACCCACCCTCATTGAGAGGGCAAGCAACTCGATACAGGTTATACATGTGTAGTCATGGAAAACACTTCCGTGATAGCCATGTTGTGAAAAACTACCTATATTTCCCTTCATCCTATCGCACCCCCCATTTATTCTATTCTCTCCTTTGACCCTGTCCCTCCTTAAAAGTGTTTGCTTCTGATTACCCCCTCCTCCAATCTGCCCTCCCTTCTATTATCTCCCCCTCTTTTATCCCATTCCTCCCTACTAACTATAGGGTGACATAGCTTTCCATACCCAATTGAGTGTGTATATTATTCCCTCCCTAAGCCAGCTCCGATGAGAGTAAGATTCATTCGTTCCCTCTCACCTCCCCACTCTTCCCCTCCATGGTAAAAGCTTTGTCTTGCCTCTTTTATGTGAGATAATTTACCCCATTCTACTTCTCCCTTTCTACTTTCCCAGCACAGTTCTTTCTTGCTCCTTAATTTTATATTTTAGATATCATTCCTTCATGTTCAGCTCACCCTGTGCCTCTGTCTATGTATATTCCCTTCAACTACCCTAATACTGAGAAAGGTCTCATGAGTTACAAATATCATCTATCCATATAGGAATGTAAACAGTTCAACTTTAATAAGTCCCTTATGATTTCTCTTTTCTGTTTACCTTTTTATGCTTCTCTTGAGTCTTGTATTTGAAAGTCAGATTTTCTATTCAGCTCTGGTCTTTTCATTAAGAATACTTGTAAGTTCTCTGTTTCACTGAATGTCAATTTTTTCCCCTGAAGGAGTATACTCAGTTTTGCCAGATAGGTGATTCTTGGTTTTAATCCTAGCTCCTTTGACCTCCAGAATATCATACTCCAAGCCCTCAGATCCCTTAATGTAGAAGGTGCTAGATTTTGTGTTATCCTGATTGTGTTTCCACAATACTTGAATTGTTTCATTCTGGCTGCTTGCAATATTTTCTCCTTGACTTGGAAACTCTGGAATTTGGCTATTAATATTCCTAGGAGTTTTCCTTTGGGGATGTCTTTCAGGAGGTGAACAGTGGATTCTTTCCATTTCTATCTTACCCACTGGTTCTAGAATATCAGGGCAGTTTTCCTTGATAATTTCTTGAAAGATGATGTCTAGGCTCTTTTTTTGATCATGGCTTTCAGGTAGTCCAGTAATTTTTAAATTCTCTCTCCTGGATCTGTTTTCCAGGTCATTTGTTTTTCCAATGAGATATTTCACGTTGTCTTCTATTTTTTCATTCTTTTGGTTTTGTTTTACAATGAGATTTCTGATAGAGTCATTAGTTTCTATCTGCTCCACTCTAATTTTTAAGGAAGTATTTTCTTCAGTGAGCTTTTGGACTTCCTTTTCCATTTGGCCAATTCTGCTTTTTAAGGCATTTTTTTCCTCATTGACTTTTTGGTCCTCTTTTGCCATTTGGGTTAGTCTAATTTTTAAGGTGATATTCTTCAGTATTTTTTTGGGTCTCCTTTAGCAAGTTGTTGACTTTTCTTACCATTTAATTTCTCAGCCTCTTGCAATTTGTCTCCCGTCCCTACAATTCCACTGAACCAACATCTTTCAAGAGTGACCTCTCCTAGTGACCTCATAATTACCAAATATCATGGCTTTTTTTCCCTCCTGTTTTCAACTTCTTTATTTTCCTTCTCTATTTAACACTACCCACTTCCTCCTGCTTGGTTATTCTTTCCTTCCTTGGCATCAGAAACACCACCAGTTTTCTTTATCTTTCCTTGGCACCTTATGTTTCCAACCCTTTATCGTGGTTGCTCCCTGGAGTTTCAGCACTTGGCTCTTCGTATACCCTTCTTTGGTAATCTCACTCCCACAGCTTCTCGTTGCTCTGGTACTTGCCTCTTTTCTGATCTCCTAACCTGCATCCCACTAATATCTACAATCCAGCATTTCTAAAACTTAGCATGTTTTATTTCCCGTTAAACTTGTTCATTTTTTCTAATTTCATTGTTCCTGTCTGGGGCAATGGTGAGTCTCTCATGCTTGAAACATTGCTGTCTTCTTTGACTGTTGCTTCTTCCACACCTGTCATATTCAGTTTGTTATCAAGTCCTGTGATGTCTACCCTTGTAGCACTTTACATCTTTCCCTGCCTTTCAGTTCCCACTGCTCCCATTGTGGGCCAAGTCCTTATGACTACCTGCTGTCGACAATTCCAGTAGTTTAAGAAATCTCCTCACCTCCTTTCTCACTACTGCAATCCATCTTTCATATACCTACAAGAATAATCTTCATGGACAAATCTGTTCCTGATTTGTATATTACACTCTTCTGTTCATAAAATCTCAGTGTCTCCCTGCTGCCTTCCGTAAAGTTTAAACTCCTTTTCTTAGCATTTGAGCCCCTCTGAATCTGGCAGCACTTTCCCTTTCCAGCCAGCCTTCCTACTTCCTCTTTACATATATCCTAGTTTAAGGGAATCTAGTTTAACTTGTTCACACCATGCTTTGTACTTTATTCCCTCTGCTCATATTCTTCCCTATGTCCACAATCTTCCTTCCTTCCTTTTGCTTCTTGAATTCTTACCTATCCTTTGATACTTCCTCCATGAGGAGGAAGTACCTCTTCCCCAGCCCCACCCCAGGCCTCATATAGTATTTAGCTTTATATCTATTTAACACACTCAGTCATGTTCTATAATTATACATTATAGGTATCTTTGAACAGGTTTCTCCCCCTTCTAAGCTGTAAGCTCTCAAGAAAGCAAAGAGTATTAACATGTTATAGGGGAGTGAATGTTGACTTGTAATCAGAAGATTTTGAACCCCAGTTCTTACATGTAGTAATTATGTGACCTTGGGCAAATCACCTCATCTCTTTGAGTTTCAGTTTCTTCATCTATAAAATGGAATTAGTAATTTATGCATTGCCTATCTTACAACATAGTTCTAATGAAAATGTTTTACTAAAACTTTAAGCACTCTATGTTGCTATCCACCCAGCTCCTAAAATGGTGCTTATTCTACATATAGCAACTGGTCCCTAATAAATGTTTGTTAAATTCAGCTAGTTTAAGATGGATGAAAAAATAACAGTTTAGATTTTACTTTTTCAGTGAACAAGGCATATGTTATCTGTATAAGATTAATACCCCTTCTACTCTGAAAACGTATTTGAGAAGTAACATATAGTCGGCATGGTAGAGTGTCACTTAATCTCTCTTAGCTTCAATGTCCTTATTTGTAAAATGGGAGAAATAATAGTGCTAATTTGATCAGGTATCAAAGGAGATAAATTATGAAGCACTATGTGCTACTTAAATGCTAGCTGTTATATAGGCTATTTTATCATTATTTATACAGGCGTGTTTCATTTTATTGTGCTTCATAAATTTTTTTTTTCTTTACAAATTAAAAGTTTGTGACAAGTTTGTGGCACCATTTTTCCAACATGTGCTCAACATTGTGTCTCTATGTTACATTTTGGTAATGCTCACAATATTTCAAACTTTTTCATTATTATTATATGTCATAGTGATCTTTCATCAGTAATCTTTGATGTTACTATTGTAATTTTTTGGAGCCCTACAAACCATGCCCATATAAGATGTTGTTTGTGTTCTGACTGTTCTCCTAACAAGCTGTTCCCACCTCCCTCTCTTCAGACCTTCCTATTTTCTGAGACACAACAGTATTGAAGTTGGGCTAGTTAATTACAATGGCATCAAAGTGTTTAAGAAAAAGGAAGAATTAATCAAAGTGTCAAATTTTATTGTGATCTTATTTTAAGAAATTGCCACAGCCACCTTGAGCAACCACCACCCTGATCAAACAGCAGCCATCAACAATGAGGAAAGACCCTCTGTCAGCAAAAAGATTATAACTCACTGAAAGCCCAGATGATGTTTAAATTTTTTTTAGCAATAAAGTATTTTTAATGAAGGCATATATGTTATTTTTTTAACATAATACTATTGCACACTTAACAGATTATAGTATAGTATAAACATAACTTTTATATGCACAGGGAAACCAGAAAATTCATAGCTTGCTTTATTTTGATGGTCTGGAACTGAACCCACCATATGACCAATATGCCTGTATACTTATATATAAACAGTTCAAGATAGGACTTTTAAGAATTTTAGGAGTATTCATTAGAAGCAAATAAAAGGGATAGATGTTTGTATTTATTGACGTCAGTTAAGCAAATCGGAGTTCTCAGGCAATGAAAGAACTTGACCTTAAGCGTCTTGGAAGCTAGGGCAAAATAGGGAGTTGAAGGTAAAATTATTTTCTAACAAGGATGAGCATACGCATATTTCTGCAAAAAGGACTTTTCCTGTAACAGAAGCTATAATTTATCATGTAGGGCCAGGTACAAGGGATATCTAGTGACATTGTGTGTGGTATCTGTAACCATTGTTTCATTAAAGATTCAGAAACATTGTTCAAATGCAAGATTTTCTTTTTCTGTTTTTTTTTTAAGCTTCCATTTGTTCCATTCTAAGTTTTAAGGAAGTATTTTCTTCAGTGAGTTTTTGGACTTCCTTTTCCATTTAGCCAATTCTGCTTTCTAAGGCATTCTTCTCCTCATTTGGCTTTTTGGTCCTCTTTTGCCACTTGGGTTTAGTCTAATTTTTAAGGTGGTATTTTCTTCAGTATTTTTTTGGGTCTCCTTTAGCAAGTTGTTGACTTGTTTTTCATGATTTTCTTGTATCATTCTCATTTCTCTTCCCAGTTTTTCCTCTCCTTCTCTTACTTGCTTCTCAGAATCCTTTTTTTGAGCTCTTCCATGGCCTGGGACTGATTCATACTTTTCTTGGAGGCTTTGGATATAGGAGCTTTGACTTTATTGTCTTCTTCTGGTTGTATGTTTTGATCTTCTTTGTCACCAAACAAAGTAAGATTCTGTGGTCTAACTTTTTTTGTACTGTTTGCTCATGATCCCAGCCAATTACTTGAGTAATTGTACTCAATTATACTTTGTTAAGGTAGGGGTCTGTTCCCACTGTGAATAATATACTGTCCCAAGCTTCAGGGATTTTGTGAAGCTGTTTTCAGAGATACTTCTAGGGACCCATAAATTTTCCATTCTTCCAAGGTGGTATGATAAGGAGCTAGGTGTTTACTCCTTTCCTGGCCTGTGCTGTGGTCTATGAGTGACCACAAGCACTCTTTTCTGCCTTGGAACTGTGAGGAGGATTCCCTCTCCACCACCACTGCAAGCTCCACCATGCCAGTGCTCCTCCTCGCCCCAGGACTGCCACCCAGGATTGTGACCCAGCTCCAAGCACAGGCAAAACAAGAGAACCCTGCCTCAACACCAGCAAAGAGAGCCCTGCAATCCTTCTCTGGTCAGCCACTTGATGTCCCCTCAGTCTCTGGACCAAGAGCTCCAGAAGCAGCTGCCTCCCCAAGGCTGTGCCAGGACTGTGGCCAGACCAAGCTCCTCTCTCACCAAGATCCAACAGACCTCTCCTACTAACCTTCTAAGTTGTCTTTGGCATTTCATTCAGTCCCCTGAGGCCTGTTCCAGGTTTACTGAGGCCTGGTCTTTGCCTGTGTGCCCACACTGAACTGTGCTCCTCTCCCAGCCTGGTGCAACAGACCTTTCCAATCAACCATCCAGGTTGTCTTGGGCTGGAAATTTGTTTCACTCTGTCTTTTTGTGGGTTCTGCTGCTCTAGAATTTGTTTAGAGCCATTTTTTACAGTTATTTGGAGGGGTTTGGGGGAGTGCTCAAGCAAGTCACTGCTTTTACTTTACAGAGCCATCTTGGCTCTGCCGCCTAAGATTTTCTTATAACTGCCCTATAACGATAGAGTGTAGAACAAGGGTCTGGAGTGATGTAGTACAAGTTTGTTGATTTTTAATTACTTAATAGCTAATTAGCATTTCTATATCACTTTGTGGTTTGCAAAGCTCTTTATCCTCACAACAATCTTGGGAGGCAGGTGTTATTGTTATCCCCATTGTAAATTGAGGGAACAGGAGAATATAAACCAATCAATAGCATGCCCATTATTCCTTTTCCTATATCTATCTGGTGCCTTAAGGGAGAAAAAGCCAACTAGTGCTGGGTTTGTGATTTCAGAAATCAATCTTCAGACAAATACTAATATGAAGTTTTGACAAAGGTCGATTTAGGCTTGATGTGAGGAAAAACTTCCTAACCGTTAGAGATGTCCAGAAGTGGAATGGCTTGTCTTAATGGATTCTTCCTCCTTGAAAGTCTTCAAGCAGAAGGTGGATACTTCTTGTTAGGTATGTTATAATTAAGGCATCCTTTGTGTACAGGTTAGATTAGATGGCTGCTGAGGTTTCTTCTAAATTTCAAATTCTTTTGTTTTGTGGCTGTACTTGTATTCTTTTCTTATATAGAAACCCAACAGAAGTACCTTAAAGTTGACTGTCGTTCTCTTAAAGTTAACATAAAGTTAAAGGTAGAGATTGGAGAAAAGATCCTGTTTTATAATTAATAGTATTTTAGTAATGAACTAAGTTTACTTCTTCAGTTACTATACATTAAAGTTGGAGTTTTTATATTAATAATATTATATCCCCAATATAGACAATTGCTCAGTTGCTAAACTGTGTTCTAAAAGTTTATTTGAAAGTTAGTTATTGATTTTTGGCCAAGATGGCTACATTTAGGAAGCATGCTGTCCAGCTCCTATGTATTATTTCCAGTGATGCTACCACCTCTGCAGAAATGGTTAATATTAGGTCCCACCCTCGGCAGAAATCTCTGGCTTCTGGCTTAAGTCTGCTGGTGGCTTAACTTACATTTCAGCCTTGAATCCTTCTTTTTCTTTTTCTTTTGCATTTGATTTTAGAAATCATGGGGATCTACTAGATTTGATTGAACATGAAAGTGAAATGGTCCAACCTGTGATTTCGTTATGTCACTTTGACAGCTTTGTGGAGCATGGATTAGAAATGGGAGAGACTTGAAGCAGGGAGTCCAATTAGGAGCCTGTTGCAGTAGTTCAAGTGATAAGGACCTGAACGGCTGTAGTGGTTGTGTCAGTGGCAAAAGGTGATGGATTTTAGAAACGTGAGGACAAAATTGCCTGGACTTGACAACTGATTAGATATAAAGGGATGATGGAGATTAAGGGGTTGAGGATGACTTTAAGGTAATATAACATAAAATAACATACCAGGTAGCTATCATGATGGTGGTCAGCACTGTCAGAAGCTGTTGAGAGGGGAGAGGATTCTGGAGAGATGGCTGAATGAGGCAGGAAATTACCTGGCTATCCAAAATTGCCCCACAGGTCATTTAAAATAATTCCTCAAAGTGAACTTTAGGGTAGCAGAAATAACTAAAAGTTGGAGTAAAGCAGTTATCCAGCCTAAGACAACTGCAGTGGTGGTGGGCTGGCTTGATTGAATTGCAGATACTTCCTGTAGATGCTGCTAAATCAATGGAAAACAAGCCCTGGAGGCAGTTTTGTAGTAGGCAGCCTTACCTTTACAAACTTTTACCCCAGGGACAGTGTTGGGGTCAGGCAGCTGATCAGGAATATTACAGGGCCCTCTGTTGGCTGGCACTAGAATGGGGCCCAGGTGTGCTGACCAGACATGGCCCAGGCTGTAGCTATGGACTTGGAGGAGTGAGTACATGCTGGTGAGTATGCTCACAGAGAGGTGGAGGCCCTGCAGGAAATGGTCACTTGCAGGAAAGCAGAGTCCCTGGTTTTGGTTCAAAGGGCAGAGGAGTGAGGTGAAGTTTGCCGCTACAAAAGAGACCACAGTGAGTAAGAGCATTTGTGGTAATAGCTTACTGGGGGTTCTGGTTAAGGCTCAGGAGCGGGGAGGAGTACCTGAGGTGAGGCCCCCAGACAGAGCTTAGAAAACAACAGCAAGAAAAACCTGAAGCCTGAGACATTATCTGCCACACCTGGGGACTAGATCCCTATTCTAATATAAAGTTAAAGAGAAGAAATAAGCCACTAATAAAAAAAAGAATAAGCAAAAGAGAAAGACCCTGATCATAGATCGCTCCTATGGTGGTAAAAATTGGGGTTCAAAATCAGGAGACAGTGAAGTCAAAACACCTTCTTTTAAAAGCTTCAAGGAAAAACGTAAAATGATCACAAGCTGAAAAGAATTCCTGGAAAAACTTAAAAAGGACTTTAAAAATCAAATGAGAGAGGTTGAGAAAAATTAGGAAAAAAAATAAGAGTAATGCAAGAACATCAAGAAAATTATGAAAAGAAAGTAACCAATTGGGAAAAAAAAAAGATCCAAAGACTTGCAGAAGAAAATAACTCCTTAAAAATTAGAATTGGGCAATGAGAAGCTAATCACTTTGTAATACACCAAGAAATAATAAAACTAAATGAATAAATAGAAGAGAATGTGAAATACAAAAACATTACAAAAACAACTGACCTGGAAAACAGATTGAGGAAAGAAATATAAGAATTGTTGGCCTGCCTGAAGTTATGATGAAAAGAAAAAGTCTGGATAAGAAATTATTAAAGAATTGCCCTTAAGTTTTAGAACTAGAGGGTAAAATAAAAATTGAAAAAATCCACTCATCACCATCCCAAAATGAAAAATCACAAGAAGATTATAGCTGAGTTTCAAAGCTTTCATGTCAAAGAGGAACTACTGCAAGCAACTAGAAAGAAACAATTTAAACATTATGGCACCGTAGTCAGCATAACCCAAGACTTAGCAGCTTCTACATTAAAAGACCGAAGGGCATGGAACATGATATTATGAAGAGCAAAGGAGCTGGATTGGTAACGAAGAATAACTTACCCAGCAATACTGAGTGTGATTCTGTAATGAAAAGGTGGACATTTAATGAAATAAAGGATTCAGGCATACTTGAGGAAAAGACCAGAACTGAACAAAAAATTTTGCTTATAAGAATCAGGAGAAATAGGAGAAGGTAAACATGAAAGGCTAATTATAATGGATTTAAAAAGGTCAAGCTATTTACTTCTTGTATGGGAAAATGTTATCTGTAACTCTTGAGAATGTTATCATTACTAGGGTAATTTGAAAGAGTATAGGGAGCACTTAGGTGGTGCAGTGGATAGAGTACTGGCCCTGGAGTCAGGAGAACCTGAGTTCAAATCTGGGCTTAGACCACACACTTGACACTTACTAGCTATGTGACCCTGGGCAAGTCACTTAACCCCAATTGCCTCACCAATAAAAAAAAAAAAAAGAGTATACATACATAAAAGACTTGGGATTGAGTTAAATATGATACAATGATTCTTAAAAATAAAATTGGGTAGGGAGAAGTAGAATGGAGCAATTTTCTCATATAAACAAGGTATAAATGGAAGAACTGTTAAAGTACAGGGCAGGAGTAGGTGGAAAGCTGGTAATGCTAGAACCTTTTGCTTTTCGCAACTGGGTTAAAGAGAGAATAGCGTATACATTTAGAAGGATATAAAAGTCTTCTTAACTTATAGAGAAATAGAAGGGCAAGGGGATAGGATAAGGGAGAGACTCTTAGAAGAGTGTGCAGATCAACAAATAAGAGGGCAAATGGTGAGGATAAGTGAGGGATTCTTAATAGGAACGTAGATTAGGGAGGCAGTGATCAGAAGTAAGTTAGACCTGTGAAGTGAGATGGGGGAAAAAAAGGGAGAGAAGGATAAAGAGTGAGGAAAAATAGGATGGAGGGAATACACAAGTAGTAATTATAACTGAGTATGAATGGGATGAATTCAACCATCAAATGTAACAGCAGAATGGATTAAAAAACAGAATCCAACGATATGTTGTTTGTAAGAAAAATGAGAGATACACATAGAATAAAAATAAAGTACTGAAGTAGAATTTATTATATTTTAGCCAATGCAGAGAAAAAGCAAGGGTAGCAATCACGATCTCAGACAAAGTTAAAGCTAAAATAGATATAATTCAAAGAGATAAATGGGAAAACTACATTATGTTGAAGGGTACCATAGGTAATGAAGTAATATCCTTTTTTGGGGGGGTAAATAGTATTTTATTTTTTCCAATTACATGTAAAGATAATTTTCAACATTCATTTTTTATAAGATTTTGAGTTACAACTTTTTCTCCCTCCTTCCCTGCCATCCGTCCTCCCCAAGATTGCAAGCAGTCTGATACAGATTATACATGCGCAATCATGTAAACATATTTCCACATTAGTCATGTGAAAGAAGAAACAGAAAAAAAGGGAAAAGCCACACACACACAAAGTGAAAATCGTATGCTTCAATCTGCATTCAGACTCCAGCATTTTTTCATCATGACTGTTTTGGAATTATCTTGGATCATTATATTCCTAAGAAGAGCTAAGTCAATCACGGTTGATCATCGCACAGTGTTGCTGCTATTGGGTACAGTGTTCTCCTGGTTCTGTTCACTTCATTCAGAATCAATTCATATAAGTCTTTCCAGGTTTTGGAATCCCACCTACTCATCATTTCTTATAGCACAATAGTATTCCATTACTTTCATATACTACACCTTGTTCAGCCATTCCCCAGTTGATGGGCATCCCCTCAAAATCCAGTTCTTTGCTACCACAAAAAGAGCAGCTATAAATATTTTTGTCCACATGGGTCCTTTCCCATTTTTTATGATCTCTTTGGGATACAGGCCTAATAGTGGTATTGCTGGATGATAGGGTATAGATTGCCCTTTGGGTTCTAAATTGCTCTCCAGGATCAGTTTACAACTCCACCAACAATGCATTAGAGTCCCAATTTTCTCACATCTTCTCCACCATTTATTATTTTGCTTTACTGTCATGTTCACCAATTTGATAGGTGTGAGGTAGTACCTCAGAGTTGTTTTAATTTGCATTTCTCTAATCAGCAATGATTTATAACATTTTTTCATATGACTATAGATAGCTTTAATTTCTTCATCTGAAAACTGCCTGTTCATATCCTTTGACTATTTATCAGTTGGGGAATGACTTTTATTCTTATAAATTTGACTCAGTTCTCTATGTATTTGAGAAATGAGGCTTTTATCAGAAGTGCTGGCTGTAAAAATCATTTCCCAACTTTCTGCTTTCCTTCTAATCTTGGTTACATTGGTTTTGTTTATGTGGAACCTTTTAGATTTAATACAATCAAAATTATCCATTTTGAATTCCATAATGTTATCTATCCCTTATTTGGCCATAAATTCTTTCCTTCTCCATAGATCTGACAGGTAAACTAGATGATGAAGTAATATCAATACTAAACCTCTCTGCACCCAATGCTATAACACCCAAATGTTTAAAGGAAAAGGTAAATAAATTACAATTGGAAATAGAGAGCAAAATGATAATTGGGGGTGGGGGGACTACAACCTTCCCCTCTTAGAACTAGATAAATCTAACCCCCCAAATAAATAAATAAATAAGAAAGTCAAGGTAATGAATAAGATCTTAGATAAGCTAGATATGGTAGATAGCTGGAGAGAACTGAATGGGAATAGAAAGGAATATACCTTTTTCTTTGGAGTACATGGTTGAGAGAAGTGTAGAAAGAATAAAGAGTAGGTTGAGGACCCCAACAAGAAGTAGGAAGGGGAGTTTATTGTGTATCAGAAAGGTAAGGGACAAAGGGCAGAGACTGGACTTGGGGTTGAGAAGTGAGGAACTGCTACATATAGAATGTGGAAAATAAAGAAGAGACTGTATTTGAATTGCTGAAGTCAGAGTAATAGAGATAATAAGAAGAAACAATGAATTTTCCTTCCTTGTCTTTCCTTTCCTTAGATTGCTCCTTCCCATCGATTGTAGTAGGAAAATGAAATTTGGAGGAGAGAAGAGAAAATAAAAATTATTGCCCGTCTTCCTCTTATCCCCTTCCTTTACGAATTAACATGAACTTTGGGTATATATGGATGGAAAAAGGATCCAAGAGCCAAGAGTGTGGCAACTCTATTAGTTTTATAAATACAAGCAAAAATGGGTTATTGTCTCTGTTGTGCCATCTTCTATGTTTTTAAGTGTAGTGATTGATCCATAAAAAATTTTTTAGGTTATTTTTATATCAGGTATCCAAATGGAGTCCTTCAAGAGATTATGGGTTCTTTATCCCTGGAAACTGAATGATGATGATGACAAATATCATCATCATCATCATAACTACTATTTATATACTACTTTAAGATTGTAAAAAGCTTTATAAATGACTGGTTAGCAATGTTCTTGAAGGGGATTCTAGGTACAGGACGGACTGATTGAGCTCTGAGGACCTTTCCAACTATGTAGTTCTGTAAATCTGGATGAAGTTTTGTTTTCATCTTGGAAATACAAATCAGTCTCTTGCAGTTTTCCTCCACCAGAACCAGTTAGCACTAATATTCCATTCCATTAGAATCAATTCTGACTCGACAGGTGAAAAAGCAGAGCTGCTGAATGAGTAAAAAAATTTTTAAAGTGATTAATAATTTGTAGTAGATCATTTGAGTTGCTGGCCCTCTGTGGACTCTTGCCTCACTGCCCTGAATCAGTAGACTTGGTAATATGTTCATTTAGTTAAGTGAACTAGACGGCTGTTCCATCTCTTTCCCCCACCTCATCACTCCCTCATGCCCTCTTCAAGGGTGGCATCCATGGTACTTATTTGGTAGTTTCCATCTAGACAAGATTACTAAATGTCACAGACCCAGCCATATTAGGAGAAACATCTATTCAAATAGTGTGTGCAGACAATTGTTATCACTCAATAGCTCAGCCCCATGGGGTAATACAAAAGATATCAGTTCTTCTTCTTGAGAAGTTTAAAACCTTTGACCTTCTTTAAAAGTGCCCCCTCACTTCATCTCCCCCACTCTGCTGTGGTATTTTATTTTTAAAATTCAAGTGTAGAACTTTTGCATTTATTGTGATTAAATTTCATCTTGTTGTTGTGTTCCATTATTCTAGCTTGTCATGGTCTTTTTTGGATTCAGTTATATTATCTAATATGTTAGCATCTACTCTCCCAGCATTGTTGTTTGCTAATGTATGTAGTGAGCAATCCTTTGTCCATATGATCAACAAAAATGCTTCACGTAACATAGCCAAAGACAGATCCCTAAGGAGCACTGCTAGAGACCTCTCAGTGGATGATAAAATATCAAATCTTAGTTCTCTTCCCTCCAACATTTTTGTGGTGTATAAGTTCTAACTAGCACTCTTAAGCTGCCCTCCCTTTTGGTTGGGTTTTTTTTTTTTTTGGCAATTGGGGTTAAGTGACTTGCCCAGGGTCGCACAGCTAGTTAAGTGTCAAGTGTTTGGTCTGAGGCCACCTTTGAACTCAGGTCCTCCTGACTTCAGGGCCAGTGCTCAATCCACTGTGCCACCTAGCTGCCCCAAGCTACCCTCTCTTTTATACCTTCCAGTATTATTGCCATAACTGTGTGCCAAATTAGGGCTAATATTAGAACATGGAAAATTGTATCTGGACCAGAATAGGGGTTTTGGTGAGACATTAAGTACCCTTCTAAGTACCCTTCTTTAGAAATGAATCTGATTCCATTAGTCATGCACTCAAAGCAGTTTCATTTGTTTATAGTTCTACCCAGTGATTTTTCTTTCTTCTTAATTTAAAAAATTGAATACCTTAGTATTTACTAATTAATATTCCTAATTGGTATGGCTCAGGCTCTCTTGTAATTGGTGGTTCTGCAGTGGTGTATCTGACTCTAAGCTATTTTACCATTCTAAAAGATTTTCTGGCTCCTGGGTCAACATATAACAATGCACATTCATCCCTAGACAAAGCAGCTGTTTCACTGCTGAATCAGCATTTAACCTTCATGGATGCAAAAAACAGATTAAACTTAGCAGAAGCAATACTTAGAAAATCACAGAGATGAAGTTTCCAAGTCTTACTAGTACACGAAAAGTAAATAAATGTTGTTAAAATTTGAATCTGTAAATGTTTTCCTCATAACCTGTTTATTTAGCAAAAAATGGGTTTAACTTGATTTTAAAACTTTAATATGATTTTGGAAACAAAATCCTGTTCTTTAATATTTCTAGTTTGGATTTCTGGTTTCAGTATACTAGGAAATCTGTGATTTCATCAGTATGAATTGATCACTTAATTATTGCCAATCACAACCCAATCATCTTTTTTTCTGTTAACATAGATTTAAAGCTAGAATGTATTTTACATCCTCTAGAAATCAGCCTTCTCATTTTACAGATGAGAAAACTGAGACCTACAAAGGCGGTCTTGGCCAATGTTCTTGTCAGTGTTCTTTCATAAAGGCTCCAAAAGAGGCTACGACCAATTAAAAAAAATATTGCCATTAAACCAAAATAACTTCAAAAAACCCTGCCCCAATTAATAAATAGAATGTCATTACTTATTGGTTGTCTGACAGTGACTCCATGACAGTTTAGATATATAGAACCCTTTAAGATGAATATTATCATTAACACACAATTATGTTTATGAAAGAGTTAAAAAAAAAGAGGTGATTTATTTTGTGGCCATCAAGTTTTTGTGACCTTCTCCCTGAGTGAGTACTGTGTCATACTATTTGAAATACTAGGACTTTGTACTGAACAAGTTCGTTCCACCGGAAAGGTTTTGGTTGTAATACATTGCCTTGTTTAAATAGTAAAACACCTGCTAGGCAAGCACAGTACTTACGAGTGCCTGGCTGTATATGCCTGTATTTCAGGATTTACACAAATGAAGTACAAAGAGCCACTGTTACCCAATAAGCAGTAGTCACAATTCTACCAATAGCCTCAGGAGGCCTGGTTACCATGGAATCCACCATCTGTTCACTCCCCACTGGAATGTGATTATCCTTGCTGTGTTGGGAACTGGGGAAAGCAGGTTATAGTGTGCTGTGTGAAATTATCTGCAATGGTGTGTGTTAATGAAAGATTCATTTTGGCATACTGGAAGAACAAATGAAGGGATTTTTACCTCATCTATTTGTGATTCCTAACTAAGAGGAGTAAATGCAGCTTTTATAAGGCAAGTAGCAGGGGCATAACATACCTAGATTTTTACTGTATTGATGGGCTGCGTTGCCATATGTTCCAAGGCAAATAAATAGACACTGTTCCAGCAATGCTTTTAAGTCAACAAGCTTGGGGGACGGGGAAAGATTCCTCTTTATTGTTAATTTTAAGGGGTTAAAATTTGTTTGAATACTTATATGTTCAGATTTATACTATGTATTAGATTTAATTTTGAGCATTGGTTGTTTTTCTACCCTTATGAAATTTTTGGTTAAATCAAGACAAACATTGTTCCACAGTTTCAGTTATGATAATTTTCTTCTTTGGAGTGGATTATGTCAGTATTCTTTGAAGTAGCTTAGCTGTTTTTTATGCTTTATAAAAGGTTTCATTAATTGGAAATGGTATATTAAAAATCCATAGGCTTTCTCTCCTGCTTGACTGATTTTTTAGTTTTTAGCTTCTATTTTGAAATGTGCTGTTTATGCAGTTTTATTTTGCAATGCTTTTGCACAAGTTTCAGAGGTCTGAGCATGTGGAAACAATGTGACAGTGCTGTAACGGCAAGCAGAAAGGCTTTCTGATAAAGGAAGAGGAAAATTAGGAAGATTTGTTTCTATTTCAAGGGCTTCCTTTGTTTTTTATGTCTCAACAGCCCTTTAAAATGTGTTTTATGTTGTAGGAGGTAGTAGGAGATTTTGGTTTAACAAATGGATGACTAACATTTTTCTGTGCTGTTAAGGCTGCTGGTTGATTTAACAAGGGACTTTTATGCCCCTTGTAAAGCAGCATTGTATCTTCTTCCACAAAAAGATGCCCTTGGAATATTATAATGATAATAATAATGCATATTTTAAAATGTTTCACGTACCATGTATATTTCTTTCCTCTACATTGTGTCTTTCCTTTAAACATAGCTCCAAGGGCATCTGTGTCTTAGTCTGCCATTTTTATGTGATAGTACAGGGAAGGTGGAAAAGGAACGGTTTGCTTAACTGCAACCTTAGTCCTCCTAATTGTATTGGTTTACTGTCATTAGGCCAGAGATTAAAGAAGAATCCATGAACAAATAAGACTCCATGTTGTGAATTTTTTAAAAATCTCAAAATTTGTCATGAATCTAATAAAATGCTTGCACGCCTCTAAGAACAGATCTTAGGACAGAACTTCTAGCTGTGGATTTTTTCTTTAGAAGATTTTGAAGAAGAATTTCTTTAAAGGCAGCATGGTAATCTACATATAGTTATTTGAAAGGTTTTTCTTTGTTTATTTGTTTGTACAGGCAAAACAAAATAAGGTGTTATGGTACCATTAAAGGTTAGAGCTACCTTTAGGACACCCCTTTGAAATAAGAATTGGATCATCACAGAAAAGCTACTTCTTTGTCATTGCACCTCAGTGCCCTCTAGAAAAGTAGTTTGTCATTTACTACTAAATGAGAGTCCTGGCAAGTCAAGTTCTACTATAGAAATTTAGAGTGTGCTTATACATGTGACTACTCATATTTTCTATTCTTTGTCTTACAAGTATTGAAAAGCCAGTGAGGACAGGGTGTTATTTTAATATGGAGGTGGCCTCTAGATTCTGAGAGAGGGGATACAGTGGAACTGGGAAGTGGCTATTTGTGACGTATTTATCTGTCTGATTAATTTGTATTCTCTAAGCCCTCCAAATATTGGTGTGTTAATTTTTTTCTTACTCATTAATGAGTGATCTTAAAGACCATTATAGGATTAGTAATTTAATTTTTAAAATGGATTTTCAGGTCATAAAGTCATCACAGTTAATTTTATGGGCAATGACTCTTGATTATTTATATATCTTCTTGTGAGTCTTTGAATATATTTCTGATTTTAATCTTGAGGAATCTCACTAAGTAATGTAGCTAAGATGGTTTTCTAAAATATGTTGAAAATAGTTGGTATTTATCAACTGTTGACACAAAATTTTGTTTAAGCTTTATATTAAATTTGAGGGGAGGTTGGAGTAGCTTCAGTCGCATAGTGGCCCTTCCTGTCCATCCTCTTATAGTTTCTGGAATCATTGTGGAGTCTGCTAGTGAGGTCCAATACTGCACAATGGTATGGTATGTATGCATCCTAGTCTTAATGAGGTGATTGGGTCCATTATTACTTATTCTGACAATTAACAGTTTGTTGATACAGTCTATTAAAGGTAACATACTGTATCAGAAAAAGACAATGTCTACTGATATGTCTGCAGCTTCCTTCAGTAATATAAATTTAAGATAAATTGAACCTTTTTGTCCTGTAATGAAAGGTTGCTCTCTGAACCTCAATTTCTTTGTCTGAAAAATAAGGGTTTGGTGGTGGGGGATGGGGGCCAGTAAGATGATCTCTAGGTTCTTTCCACTTCTAAAATGGCATAACTGTGATCATGTCTTGCTTTTTAAAAAAAATTATTTGGTATATACTTATATATGTACTTGTTTCTGTGTTTGAATATAAGTCCACTCAGAGTAAGAATGGTTTCATTCTTTGTATTTGTTATCTCCACCACCTAGCATGATGTCTGGTGCTTAATATAAAGTGCTTAATAAAAGCTTATTGATTGATTGTTTAGTATAAGTTGAGTGAAAATGTATTCCAAATTCTATCCCTCAAGATTCCAATGAGAATTTTTCTGATATATTTTTTAGAGAAAAATAGCATCTTAACTGACATGTTTTATTTTTTTTTACTGAATATTTTAATATGAATATTTATGATTAATCTTTAGTAATTCAAGTTCCAAGTTAATTATAAAAAATATTGACTGTGGTTCAAGTCCTTAAAAGTCTCAGTGGATAACAAATAAACCCAGCAATTGTTCAGCATAAACAGTCAATTCTTTCTGCTTTTTTCCTTTGACACATTATTCTGGAATGCTTTCTGACATGACTCGTGCCTGATGCATCAACTAGGCTTCAGAGCTTATATATAGATATTAACTTTTATGATGCTTTTTTCCCCTATTTCTGGACACATTCTAAAGTGAGAAAAGGTGGACCAAATTTATAGACAAGTGGTGCTCTTTGGCTTAGGGGTTAAGTTTTCATTTTCAGAAGTTGAGGTCAATTTACAAATGTGTTATTGGAGTTGGTAGAATACTAGGAGTATGAATGTGGGAGGAAAACCTGCTGATAGTGTTGTTGCTCATGTTCATGTATTTGAGAATCTCTGGTTTTGGATTCTGCTTGCATTTTTCGTGCCGCTTAAAAATGAAAATGTTTAAGCTTTCCTTTTTTTTTTTTGCCCTCTTTTACAATCCTGTTTTGCTATAGTTTTTGAAATAGCTTAATCCCATGTGGCAATGAGATTTTGTGTAATCATACCTAATATTTAAATATAACCTCCAATAGTCTTCAAAATGTACAATATAAATTGCAAGAACTGTGTGAAAACTGTAATGAGGCAAGCATTTATCAAGTGCTCATTAATGTGCTTAATGTCAGGCATTATGCTAAGCAGTGGGGATATATAAGGTAAAGCAAAAATAATCCTGGTACCATACAAGATGTGTTCAGAATAGATGGAAAGTAATCTCAGAAGGGGGAAGGAGGAAAAGGGAATAGGCATTTATGAAGCACCTACTATGTGCCAGGTTCTGTGTTAAGCACTTTACAAATATTATTTCATTTAATCTTCACAACAATCCTGTAAGTGCTACCATTAGCCCCATTTTTACACTTGAAAAAAAAACTGAGGTAAACAGAAGTTAAATGACTTGTCCAGGGTAATGCAGCTTAGACACATATCTGAGATTTGAACTCAGGTCTTCCTGACTCCAGGCCTAGAGTTCTGTCCACTGCACCACCTAAGGCACTAGCAGCTGGGGTAAATAGGGAAAATCTTCTTGTAGAAGGTGGAATTTGAACTGAATCTTGAAGCCAGGGAAACTAAGAAGTATGGTTGAAGGCATGGAGTTGGCAGATGGAGTGTGAATGTGAGAGAGAGAGAGAGAGAGAGAGAGAGAGAGAGAGAGTGTGTGTGTGTGTGTGTGTGTGTGTGTGTGTGTGTGTATAGAGCAGCAAGTGAACCAATATTATTTGGATTGTAGTTTCTGAGTGACAGTGACAATGGTAGTGTCCTTGACAGTAAGGAAAGACAGAAGGGTTAGAGGATTAGCTGAATTTGGAGAATTTCATATATTCCTTTATCTGTAAAATGTGGCTAATGATAAACTGTCTATCTTAGAGTTGTGAAGAGAGTGTTTTGTAAATCTTAGAGTACTAGTAAAAAGATAATTAATATTATTATGTGTGATTTATTCAGCTGTCAGAGCTGATGTTTTGTATGAGTTGTATGTTCTCAAATAGGGTGATTTCAGTATCTCAATGAGTGATTTCTCAAATAGGGTGATAACAGTATCTCAATGAGTAAAATCCTTGGGCTAGTCTAAAGAGTTCTTGTGTTTGGCACTTAATTATTTTTTTTTTTAACTTGGACAAATCACTTAATTTCTCTGAGCCTCAGTTTCCTCATCTGTTAAAAAACAAGGATAATACACTATTTGCCTCAGGATTGTTGTGAGGAAAGCACTCTGTAAGCTTTTAAGCTACAGAAATATGAGTTGTTATTTGTTATTAAGGAACATAGTGCTCTTCTGCATCAATCTACCATCCCTGTTGGTTATTTTTCTTTCTGAATTCTCAGTGCTTTAGTGCACGTTACAGCACATTTGGCCACTTTTTAAGAAAAAAAAAGAATTTTTATTAATGTGTATGTTGTTTTTTTCCCCCATTACATTAATTTCTGAGTATCTCTACCCCAACTCCAGAACTGAACCTTTCCCTTGTAGCAACAAAACAAAATCAAATAGAAATAATTAGTTGAGTGACAGTGTAGGCAATATTCTGCCCTTATAGTCTTCCATGTGTTCTCAGAGGAGGGAGATAATGTTGCATTATTTGTTTTCTGGGACCAAGATAGTTTATTACAATTATTCAGAGTTTGACTTCCTTTTTCTTTATCTTCTTTTCATTTACATTACATTTACATTATTACCTTCTTTTCATTACTCTTGCATGGTAGTTCTAATGGTTATGCTTATTTTACTCATAGTTTTTGCATCATTTCACAAATCTTCCAATTTTTTTAAATTACTCATATTGGTTCTCTTTACTGCACAGTAATATTATATTACATAAGAGTATCCCATTTCATCTATTTCCAGTTTTTTGCTAGCCCTAGATAGTATCGTTAGGAATATTTTAATATATGTTGCATTTTTATCTCTGCTATTGACATCTTGGGGTAAATATCTTTTTTCTTAGAAATGTTTCAGGGACAGTTGGGTGGCGTAGTTGGATAGAGCAGCGGCCCTCAAGTCGGGAGGACCTGGGTTCAAATCTGGCCTCAGACCAAACACTTGACACTTAACTAGCTGTGTGACCCTGGACAAGTGACTTAACCCCAATTGCCTTAAAAAAAAAAATGTTTCAAATAGCTCAGCGGGGGGTGGGCAACCTGTGGCCTCGAGGCCACACCTGGCAGTCTAACTTCTCAAGTGCAACCCTTTGACTGAATCCAAACTTCACAGAAACCACCTTAATAAAAGGATTTGTTCTGTGAAGTTTGGATTCAGTCAAAGGGCTGCAGTTGAGGACCTAGAGGACTACGTGTGGCCTCAAGGTCACAAGTTCCCTGGCCCAGACCAATGAAGCAAGATGTTTAACTTTTGTGTCACATTATTAGCTTTCCATACAGATACTATCACTAATTGACAGCTTCGTGTTTTCACTATTGCTTATGTCTTTTTGACCCCTTCGGGGGTAGATTTGTTAATGAAATTAGAAAGTTGGATAAGAAAGGATTGTAGTTTAATTAACATAAATACATTGAACCTCACTGGTTTGTTTCCCTTTTCTGTAATACTACAGTTTTTATTTTTTGTTAAGGGAAGGAGTTGATTGAGTTGATCAGGGAATTCCTAATTTGCGGTTTATGAATTTGCTTTTTAAAAACATTTGAACTGTATTTCAATACATTTGGTTTGTTTTGTATTTTATTTTATGCAATTAAAAATATTTTTCCTGTGAACCCCAATTTGTAACAGAGTTTGCTTTAAGAAAGAGAACAATGAGATTAGGGTACATGTGTCCACGGTTTAATTTCTCTCAAGCTGATTTGACATGCATTGCATGGTAATTCAGTCCAAAACTGGGCCCCCCTAATGGGGCCAGTTCAGAACTGGCTTGGGTTGGAATTTTGGGGTACAGCCTTATATGCCCTTCGAAGAGTGGGTGTTCCCAAGGGGTGCCAATCAACTGTGATTGGTCGACACACTAGGAAGTGGCTTATATTAAAATGAGATCCCAAATTGGGGGCCAATATCACCTGCCATCAAAAGAAAAAACCACCCTCCCATCTTGGGAGTCTCTATCCACCCGAACTCTGAGTAGAATAAAATCAATTCAGGCCTAGGTTGTAGTTTGACCAAGATAAGAAGATTCAATGCAATCTCATTATCAGAGGTGTCCTTCTGAAGAACTTTGGTCAAAAGGATGGCAGGGGGGGAGCTCTGAGTCTCCAAGCCACAGATTACCAAGAGAAATCATTTTTAACATTTCAAATAAGAGTCAGAAAGCTTTACCAGACTGCCAGAGAATTGCATGACACAAAAGAGGTTAAGCATTTCTGTTCTGTACAGTGATGCCTTTGCCTTAGGAATCCTAGCAGTTTCTCCAGAACAGCAGTGGCTAAATTGAGAGCTGAAAACAAACTAGACACACTAAAGGAAGGCAGTTTCAAGACTCTACAGTGAACCTAACAGAAAATTGCACCACACCTAAAAGATTTTATTAAAGGCTCCCACAAAGGGCCTTCCAGCAACTGGGAGCTGTAATTTAACTCTGCCATGTGCACTTTCTAAACTTGAGCCCAGTTTTCTCTGAACTCTGTATATTTTTCTGATAAAGTGTGTCCCAGACTTGAAGGGAATGTTTTATGCAAAGTGTTCTTCTTCTGTCACCTTAGTAAATGCTCATTTCCAAAAGCGAGTTGTCTGACTTACTAATTTGTATCAACTGTTAGTGGAAAAGTACACTGATGGGGGCTTTAGAAAGATACCCTCAGCCCTTCAGTTTTACCACTAAAACACTGAGGGGAGAAGTAGCTAGCTATCTGGTTTGAGGGAATGAGTCTAGAGCCTGTGCTTCATTTTCACAGAATTTTAAGGTGGAAGGAAATCATCTAGACCAGCATTTCAGTGTCACAGAGGAGACAGAGCTTTGACCTTGGAATCAAACTGACATAGGTTGAAATTTTGCCCCTGACATTTACTAGCTGTGTGACCATTGGCTAGTCACCTAACCTCTCTGTTTCTGTTTTATCACATGTGAAGGAGGGTAATTACAACATCTTACAGGCCTATTATGAGCATCCAGTGAGGTAATTAATATGAAGTGCTTTGCAAACTTTAAAGTTCTATATTAATGTCAGCTGTTATAAGAAGAATGAATTGAAACCCAGAGCAGATAAGTGCCTAGTTTAAGTCTTTCCAGCTAGTCATTGGCAGAACTAAGACTACACCTTATTCTCAGCCTTCTGTAATTTTCATTATATAAAATTATGATTATAGAAATGTATTATTCATTATAGAAAACTATGCTGCCTGATATCTTCAAATTAGTCAGTCTGCCATTGCAACTCTGTAATACTCTTTTAATCATTCTAGGCTAGGCTTTTCATGGCTAGTGCTATTATTTCAAGTTTTAATCCTGGATATTTTCTCTTTTCACAAAGACAGATTCTGACAACATAACATAAGAGGCATCAGCCAAAAAAGCCTGGACCACTCTTGTTCTTTAGAAGACTTGGGATACCAAGGCAGATCTGCTTTGGTAGGGCTTCTCAGCTTTGGTCGTTGCATTCTAGGCATTATACTACTCTTTTTAGTTGTTATATTCTCTCTCCCATACTCATGTCCCCCTTTTTACCTATTCAAATCCCACTTTTCCTTCAAGACTCAGTTCAAATACCACCTTTTCTATGAAGTCTTCACTGATCATGCCTATCCCAAATGGATTCTCCTGATGCTAAATAGTGTTTTGTATATCTCCTGATTTCATTACATATGGTTCTGAATTTTAGTAATTGTATAATTGCTGTGTAGTATTGCATATCTGTGTATGTGTGATATCCTTCTTGTTAGCTAGTACCTTTATGCAGGGACTGTGTCTAAATTATCATTGTAATACTAATATGATATTTTGATCATAGTAAATACTTAATACAAGATGATTGAGTGAATGAATGAATGAATGTCATGTTTGTAAGTTATCACTACCTAGTGCTGGGAAGTACCTCAATGGTAGTTGAATTCTGCCTGGGCTGAAGAAGGGTAAGATTTGCCAGTGAAATCTAGTTTTTGCAATTCCTGTGATCCAAGAGGATAAAAACTACGTACCTGAAATAAAAGCTCTGTCCTCATTGTCTTCATTGTATGGCAACCCTGAGACTTGGTTTTAGGATTATGATATCAGAGATTTAAATCTGAAAGGGACATTTATTTATTTTAGATTTTACTTAGCATTTTATTTTCCCCAGCTAGTTACGTGTAAATGCAATTTTTTAACTTTTTTTTTAAAACTGAGTTCTGAATTCTTCCCTTTCCTCTCTCCCCACCCCATTCAGAAGGCAAGCAATTTGATATGTTATACATGTGCAGTCATGCAAAACATACTCATAATACTCATGTTATGAAAGAAAACATAAACAAAAAAAAACTCAAGAAAAATAAAAGAAAAAAGTAATCTTCAGTCTGTATTCAGACACCATCAATTCTTTCTCTGGGGATGAATGGCATTTTTCATGAAAGTTACCTTTAGAAGCCATTAAGTCCAACCTCCTCTTTTTAATGATGATGAAACCAAGTCATAAAAATTAAAGAACTTACCTAGGCATAGGTACTTGTGGAGATTTGAACTCAGATTTTCCTGGTTCAAGTACACTATCTTCTGTACTGTGTTGCGTTTTACAGTCATCTGCATTGTTTCTGCTTTTTTTTTTTTAAAGCAGTTCAGGGATAATTATCCTTAGCAGTAGGTACCAGCTTTCTTATATATCAGGAGCCTGTCACTAACAAAACCACTACCGTTCCTTCAGAAGAATTTTCGTTCGTTCAACCAATTGATCACCAATAGGTTAGACATTGGTATCTGACAAAGATACAATTCATTTATCTCTGTGATCATTAAGTTAGATCTGTCTCCCTAGTACCATCCTTAAAGTTATGGCCTACTCTGGAGTTAGCCTGAGAATCTAAGGATGAAGACCCTTGGATGATTGAATCTGATTAATTAAGCATTACAAAATACCTACTATATGGAATTCTATATGAAACACTATAAGGGTGATTCGAAAGGAATAAAACAGGGACCCATCCTGAAGGAATATTGTGGGAAGGTACAACATGCATAAATGAAATATCTTGGGATCAGTTGCAAAACAATCATTCAATGCAAAAAATATAACCATAGTGAAACTGACATTGGAATGTGGAAGAGAGAAAGTACTCAAAGAGTGGAGAAATTCTATGGGTTTAAGCCAGAAGAGGTCAGATAAAATTTGAGCCAGGTTTTGAAAGAGGTAATCTAACTTAGATGGAAGGAAAGAAGGTGAAAACATTCTAAGAAGAACAAAACTGTATTTGCAAAGGCTCAGTGTGTGTGGAAGAAAGCAGCAAATAGATTGTTTTATCAAAAGGTCATGCTGTGACATTAACAAGGCAAATGAGGTTGGAGGTGGACACTGGGCTGAGAGGATTTTGGATTGAATCCAGTAGACAGTAGGAAACTAATATCAGAACATCAAGCTATATGGTTAATACGTTTGCGAATATACTTTGGAAAGAAAACCTTAGATCTAGTATTTTTAAGTTTCATATCTATATTTAAACACACATATGTATATATGTATGTATACACACACATTTTTCAATTAGCAGAAATCCACTTTCTCTCCTTCCTGTAACCCACTCCCAATTGAGAATGAAAGACAAAAAAACTGTTAAAACATTAATAGTTAAGCAAAACATATTCCACATTGGTCATGTCCAAAAAAAATCTCTTATTCTGTACTGAGTCTTCACCTTTCATGAGGTGGGTAGTATGTTTGATCATTAGTCCTCTGGAATCATGGTTGATCATTACACTGATCAGAGTTCTTAATTCTTTGAAAGTTATTTATCTTTATCATATTTTTTTAAAAAAATTATTTTCCTGGTTCTGTTTACTTCACTTTAAATTAGTTCATACAGGTCTTCCCAGTTTTCTCTGAAACCATCCCCTTAATCATTTCTTATGCCACAATCTATATACTTATAGCATCTATATACTATAAGATGTCTAACCTTTCTCCAATTGATGGGGTACCCTCTCAGATTCCCATTCTGTGACACCTCAAAAAAGAGCTAAAAATTATTTTTGTCCATCCTTAGTAAGAATTTCATTAATACCTCCCTTAACGTCTTTCCTCTAATTCCTCTTTGTCCCCCTTTTTTCCTAATTCCCTATTGAGTGAAATATATTTCTGTACCCAACTGTGTGTGTGTATTCTTTCCTTCTTTAACCAGTTCAGGTAAGTTTGAGATTCAAGTGTCCACCATTTCCCTTCCTCCTCCTTGTTGTATTGATATCCACTTGCACACCCTGATTATGTGAGGTAATCTTCTTCTAAACTTCCTTTCCTTTCCTCCTACCTCCAGAGTATTTCTCTTTTCCTTTCCATTTTTTGCCAAAGCTTCCTTCTATAACCCTTGATGATGGTAGAGTTCAGAGGGGATATGTATTATCTCCCTGTTTTTGAATGTAAGCAGTTCCATCTTTGTGTAGTCTTTTATCATGGTTTATGTTTATTTTTTTTTATAAATCTCTTAAGTCCTGTGTTTGAACTTTAAAGTTTCTATATGTGTTTTTATCAGGAATGCTTAGAAGTCTTCTGTTTTATTAAATGTTCTCCCTTGTATGTTTATACTCGGAAGCTAGGTGGCACAGTGGATAGAGTACTGGGCTTGGAATCAGGAAACTCATCTTCATGAGTTCAAATCTGGACTCAGATATTTATTAGTCAGTTCCTCATCTGTAAAATGAGCTGGAGAAGGAAATGGCAAACCAGTATCTTTGCCAATAAAAATTCCAAAATGGGGTGATGAAAAATTGGACAAGATTGAAAACAACAACATGTTTATACTTGATTTTACTGAGTAAGTTATAGGCTATAAGCCTTCTAGAAAACTGTATCCCAAGATCTCTCTTCCTTTGTATTGGTGACTGTTACATGAGGTGTGATCCTGACTTAGCTTTCTTTCTGGCTGCTTGCAGCATTTTTCCTTTGACCTGGAAGCTCTATATTTTGGCTATAATGTTCCTAGGAGTTTTCATTTTGGGGTTTCTTTCAGATGGTACCCATTAGATTTTTTTCTATTACCCTCTGGTTCTAAGAGATCTGGTTTTTCTTTCATTTAGTACAATGATTCTTAAATTTTTTCTTCTTGATCTGTTTTTGAGACCAGTTGTTTTTGCTCTGAGAAACCTTACCTTTTCTTCTATGCTTTTAGTCTTTTGATTTTGTTTTAATATTTCTTGTTGTCTCGTGGAATAATTGACTTCTTTTTGTTCCATTCTGATTTTCAGAGAACTTGTTGCTTGGGTAATGTTTTGTACCCCTTGTATTAAGTTGTTTATTCCCTTTCCAAATCTTTCTTTCATAGCTCTTACTTCTTTTTCCTTTATCCCCTAGTGCTCTCATTTTGTTGATTTTTTAAAAAAATCATTTAAATGTTTCTTTTTAACTTGCTTTTTCTCTTCTAGAAATTACAGTTGAATTTGTGCCCATGCCCAATTTTTCTTTTCAGGCTTTGCTTATAGATGTTTTTAGAGTTCTTTTCTTTTGGATTTGTGTCTTGAACACCCTATCACTATAATAGGGAGAATTGATTTTTTGTTTACTCATTCTTCCAGCCTACTTACTGACTTTGCATTTTATGTTAGGGCTAGGCACTGCTAACTTATGGAGAGAATATCTGGGCTAATCCTGTTGTTTTCTTGGGGATATTGAGTGTTGGTGTTATTCTGGGACGGCTCATGCTGAAGACTTGCAAGCTTTCAGTGCCCTCCAAGTGGGAGGGCAAAGTTTGATTGCTGTCCTCCTGGTCTGAGTGGTACAAGCTTCTGACCTAGGTTTGGGTCTAAGTAACAGACAACTGCTGCTGGATTTACCCTCTGTCATCTAACCAGGAATTTCTTCTGGTTCAGTGACAGAACTGCAGGCTTCCCCTTTTGGTCTGGAATTTCTGCTCTGTTTATTCTTCTGCCAGCTTCAGGTTGGCCGAGAAGCTAGAACTGGGATTCTTCTCTGTTCCACACCACTACTTCTTGCTTGTGGATTTTGTCCTTCGCACTGTACTGCCCAGTCTCTCCACCTAGGAATGCTGCTTGGTTTTTCATCCTTTTCTTAGGTTGCCGTGGATCTGGAACCTGAAATGGGATGGTAGACAACAAAGCTGTCACCTGGAACCTATTTTCCCCATGGCCCCCTATTGTGGGTCTGAGACCTCTCTTGTTTCATTTCATAACTTTTCCCTGTACATTGATAAGAGTTCTCTTCTGGCAATATATTCGGGGAGACCCTATCCCCAGTGTCCATAGATAGGTTGTTGTGCTGACTTGGGCTAGACAAATGATTTGCTGTCACTTTTTTCTTGGACAGGATTCTATCTCATACGCTTTCTATGTCTGTTTAGAGGAAGTTTTTTTGTGAGGGTTTTTTCGGGGGGTGGCAGAGTAGCAGTACTTCCTGCTACTCTGCTCTCTTGGTTCCACCTCCCATTCCTTTCCTGCTACTCTGCCATCTTGGTTCTACTTTCCATCAGGTTGGTGTAAGATTTAGTTACTTGTGTTGGAGATTATGTAGGAAACTTAAATTAATTTACTGAAAGAGAAAATAATTCAAGTAATATCATGATTAGTTTTGATAGAAAGGTTAATTTTGAGACTGGGTCTTTCTCTCTATTCATGACCCTCAACTGATTGGCATAGAAACTTTGACCTGCTTAATTTCTGACTGGGACTGGTTCACCTCTTTTTAGATAGCATAGTAACTGGTGGGCTTAGGCTCTCCAGGTCTCACCATATTGGTGCTGGATTTACTGCAGATACCTAATTGGCTTTTAGCCCTAATGTAATTAATAACTTCCATGCTCAAAAGGTCTACCAGTATCAGCCTCCCCAGTAGCTGAGACCACAGGCATATATAACTATGTCTGGCTTAAGTAGCTTAATTAATCTTAATGGCCATTTCTTTGGTTTTCATCATACCGGTCCAAATAATGAGGAAGAAATTAATTAAGAAAGTACAATGAGTGACTTCTACCTCAAAATGGGACAAAAAGTCAGCCTGAAAGCTATAGGAAAGCGGTCTCCAAAAGGAAAAGAGATCTCCAGCAAAACCAGCACCAGTTCAGGCAAACAAGCATGATCAGGTGAGCTACAGACAAGTATTGACTGTAGGGGTCTGTGTTGTTAAGTAGTAGAACAGAAGGCTCCAAAGCAAAAGTCCCAAGAGGGTCCAAAAGCCCAAGGGTGACCAGAAAACTGATAGGGTAGGGATGTTACGAGTCAGGTATTGGCAGGAGGCAGTGCATTACTGTAAGAGAGAATAGAATGGGACAGGAACCCCCATTTCGTACTTAACCTAAGTAATAGGATCAAAGACTTAGTGACAGAAAAGACACTTAGAAGTCATCTAGACCATCCTACACATTTAAAAAAAAAAAAGATAAGGGAACTAAAGAGGTCAAAGAAGTGAAATAATTTGCCTGACGTCACAGAGCTTGTGCTCTGTAAGTAGGGGACACAGGATTTAAATGCAAGTCCTCTGATTCCAGATACAGTGCTCTTTTCCTCTACAAAGTCAATCTGGTAGTCATATAGTTAGATTGTTACAGTGCCTTAACACTGGATGCCGAAGGGTAAAGTATGGATGATAGGAAGGCCCTGGCCAAAGGGAAAACAAATCACTTTGAGTAGGCTGGGGGATATCATGTATAAATAATAGGTAGGCATCCTTTCTCTGTTAACTACTGTAAGATTTATTCAAATATGAAATATAACACCCTTTGCTCCCCACACTTTCTAACCAACCATTTCAAAAACAAAAACAAAAATCCCTGAGTCATAAAATGCCTATGGGAAATGAAATCAAATTTCTCTTGCTAGTTTCTTCACAGAACTAGAAAACTTTCCCAGTAGTCTATACTCCATGATTTGTAAATCAAACTCCCATTTGCTCTCAGAACATCTTCTTTGTGTTGCCAAATTGGCTGGTAATCTTAATCATGAAAATCATAATTATATGTAATATATACTCATACATCAGGATTGTTTTTTTCACATGGGAAGCTCTTCTATTTGTATGACTTCTTTCTATACTGCTTTCAAAATAACAACACAGAGATTTTCCACAAACAAGATGTGGAATATTGAATATCAGTGAGGATAGCCAAGGAAATTCCTGATCAGCTTCTTTGAGCAAAGCTAATATCTCTCCTTCTAAGTACAGCAGTACCTGGAAAGGGACAAGAGAGACTGGGCATCTCCTTCAGCTTATATTCAGTAGCATGGATTAGTTTACTAATTTAGGTAATTGTCATCCTAGAAGACAAAATAGCCTTGCCCTGTCAGGATAAACTACAAGACAGGCAAGTTTCAAGAGGTAAAACAGAAGGGAAACTTGGCAGTGCTAAGCTCTAGAATTCAGGGGTGGGGAACTTGTGGCCTTGAGGCCACATGTGGTCCTCTAGGTCCTCAAGTGCAGCCCTTTGACTTTTGGCGGAGCTATGAATTGTTCCATCTATTATGGAAAGCAGTTTGAAATTATGTGAAGAAAATGACAAAAAAATTCCATACTCTTTCACCTAGATTTTTTTGTCAGCCAGATAATTCCCCAAGAAAGTCAGAGAAAGATCCAAGATACACTAAAATGTTCATAGTAATACTTTTCTGTAGTAGCAAAAAATTGGAAGCAGTTGCCCATCAACTGGGAAATAGTTAAACAAATTCTGGTACATGAATGTACTTTCCTTTAAAAAAAAAATATGAATATGAAGAATACTTGGAAACCTGTGAAGACATGTAGACTAATGCAAAGTTAAATAAGTAAAACCAGAAAACAATATGTAAACTGCTTGCAATGGTGTAAAGGGAAGGGACAACAACAGTAAAGAAAATAGTAATAATAATAGCTAGCATTTATATAGCCTTGTTCTATTAATCCATGTGACACATTTAGCACAGTGCTACGTGCTTTGCAAATATTATCTCATTTGAACTGCGCAACAATACTGGGACATAGCTTCTATTATTATTCCCATTTTAAAGTTGAGGAAACTGAGGCAAACGGAGGTTAAGTGATTTGCCCAGGGTTACATGGCTAGTAAGTGAGGTAGATTTAAGGCCAGATTTGAACTCAAGTCTTCCTGACTCCAGGCCCGGTGCTCTATCCACTGCACCATGTACTTTCCTACATAGACCCTTACGTTCTATAAACAGTACCCTCCGTGCCTTGTCTCCGTATTGAAACATTTTGGTTGTTGTATGGTTACTCAGTGGTCTTCACACATTTACTCTCAGAGGGGCCCTGACTTCATGTAGGTGGGACATTTTTATTCCTTAGGTGGCCAGAAAGCTGTATCAAGGGAGGCAAGAGCCCATCAGGTCCAGGAATCGCTGCTGCACATCCTGAATAAGTGTAGAAGGAGACCTCCTTTAGCTCATCCCTCAGGGCTCTCTCACATGCCAGCCATGCACATTGGAGCTCCATCTACTAGGAGGACTTGCGAGGAATCCCATTCTTTGTTGTTGGATTAGTAGCAGCCGAAGTCTGATTACATACACCATTCTCAAAGGATACCATTGTTAAACCAGGCAAAATGGTGTTCCTCAGGAGCCAAGTCCAATACGCCTAGTGGAGGAAGCAGGATTTCTGGATTTGGAGGAGCTCTCTGGCATAGTCTCAATCTATTTGTGGAAGGATAGGGCCCCCAGTGTACTAGTGCAGAATTTCCCTGTATAGTTTTGTAGCACTTCCATAGACTGGCCAGCAATTGCTTTAAAAGAAAATCATCCCCATGCTTCAGGAACCACACCCAAAGTTCCCTCTTTGAGAATATCATTACCTTTTGTCCATCTAGCAAGGTGGCAGGCTCCGTGCCTCTTCTGTGCCATACTCCCATTCTCTGAATGCCTCTTTTCACTAATGATAGTATTTGCCCAAGTCACAACAGTCCTGAGCTCCTGCTCAGAATTAATCAGTTAGCCCACACAGTAGAGTTGTGTGGCAGAGGGAGACCCATAAGTAAAGTAGGAAGCCATTCTGGTGGTGCTCCATCCAGAAGGAGGGATCTAATTGCTTCTGACCCAGGTTGGTCATGAGGGGGCACATAAATCCAATCTGTCAAACTCATTTCCTTTGGAAACTTCCTCCCTTGCAAATTGTCATGGGCTGTGATAGGAATTCATCTCTATGAGTTGTGGTCCAAATAACTCATCTGAACTCCCTAAAAAAAACTGGGGGGGAGGCCATGCAGTTTCCCTTTGTCAACTCTAATAAAGTTAGTTAACTATAACAATAAATCTTCACATAGCTCCCTGAGCCCATGAAACTCCACTTCAGAGAGCCTCTTGGCATTGGCTCTACCCCTCAGGAGTCTTTGCTCCATTAACTCATCAGGTGTGTCTGATCTCCTGCAGCTACTAATCCAACAACAAAGAATGGGATTCCTGGCAAGTCCTCCTAGTAGATGGAGCTCCAATGTGCATGATCCTTGGCTGCCCCCTGCTCTCTCGGGGCAAAGAATCACCTTTCTCCCAGGAACAGTAATGACAATTTGGGGGCTACTCACTATCGGAAGTTCTCCAGTGTCCTCACCTTTGTTCTTGTGTCGTGGTTCTCATTTTAGTAGATGTAACAGAATTACATCCTCTGGGTCAGAGAAGATATAAGGAGTTCCTGTCTGAAGCCTTCCAGTCCCCACCCTCATCTGGAGTAATCATTTCATTTTCATCACCACCCAGTTCTGTTGGTTGCTCTTAGGCATTCATTGATTGATCCCTAGAAGCTGACATCTCAATCTCTAATTACAGAATATGCTGAGCCAGTTCACTTGCAGTCTTATGCTCGTGGCTTGACTTCTGTAGGGTGGTTAACTACCCCCAGGGAATGAATGCTGGATTTTGGTGTTTTCTTTGCACTCCTAGGCAGTCTTGTCCAGCACCTGCTAAGCAAAGGCTCCATGTGATTGGAAGCCTGATCCTTGCATCATTGATAGAACCCCTCATATGTGAAACAAAGGTCCCTTGAGACTCGATACCACTTTCCACTATTGACCATTTAATCACAACTCAACCGCAGGATAGCCACAAGGTCATACCATTTTATCCCAGTCACCAGCTATACCAAATGTCAAGGTGGGGCCTAATGCCAGTACCACATCCAGGTTTTGATTTTGGGATGAAATGAGGCAATCACAACTCATTGAACAGTTAACAAAAGGTTTATTTTGCCCTAACACAGCAAGAATATATAATAAAGACACTGTGGCACTTAGCTTCTATAGATATGTGCTCTTGTCTCCGTATGGAAACATATCTGGTCAGCAGGGCAGGATGTGGTGATTCGAATATCTACCAAATTGGAGAGTCCCCAGCTTCATCAGAATGGGACGTTTTATTCACTAAAGTAACTGGAAAGCTGTGTCCAGCGAGGTAGGCGCCAACCAGGTACTGGGTACAGCCTTTTAGGAAAAACAAATCCTCCTGCATTTCTGTTTCCTAAAGAGGGGGAACTCTAATGCATATTAGTCCCCTTCTACCTTCTTTCCAGAGGTGGGGAATATGACTGTGGCACACTGCATGCAGTGTTGATTAGTTTTGTGGCACTGCTTTCTCCCCACCTCCCTTTTTTTTCTTGTTAAAAAGGATAGCTTTCTGATGAAGAATAGAAAAGGGATTATGTTGTTAAATAAAGTGATATAAAAGCAAAAGACAGGCAATTTTTAAATTAATCATTGGGCATATGTGTGTATATATACATAGCAGCTAGGTAGTATAGTGGTTAGAGCACTGGGCCTGGACTTAGGAAGACCTAAATTCAAATCCTGTTTGCTTCAATTTCTTCATCTGTAAAATGAGCTAGAGAAGGAAATGGCAAGCCATTCCAGTATCTTTGCCAAGAAAACCCTAACAGGGTCATAAAGAGTTGGATATGACAACAAAATATGTGTGTGTATTATATATACTACATATTCATGAATATATACATATATAGGCATGCAAAAAAGGTGAAGGAATATGGGTAGGAAGATCTCCTTTTACCTGTGTAGGAGGAAAAAGGAAGGTGCCTATCTTTCTGGAATAGTAGAGGAATTTTGTGTATGAAATATCATATGTGTTGTCAGACTCTGTTTATGTTTGGGATGGTTTTACTTAACTGTTCTTCGTTGTTGTAAGTGAAATTTTTCTAGGAGTAGAGCAATGGGGAATTATGTGCAGAAATAAATAAATAGTAGTATATTTAAAATACACACACATATGCAAGAAATAAGAGCTGTACCCAGAGATAAAGAGGAAATTCTAGTTTTGCTTTATTTACACACCCCAAAATCCAACCTGTCCACAATTTAAAATCAATTAATGAGTGAATGAGAGCGTGTGTGTGTGTGTGTGTGTGTGTGTGTGTGTGTGTATGGAGATGGGGACTGGATCTGTGATTTCACTGGTATTCTGAGAATACCAGATGAGAAATGAGGAAACTCCTACCAAAGGAGATTGGCTCTTTCTTTACAACTTCAGGGTCTGAGAGCTTCCTAAAGACCCTGAGAAGCTAACTGACTTGCTCAGGGTCACATAGCCGGTATATATCATATGGGAAGAATTGAACAAAGGTCTTCCTGTCTCTCAGGCCAAGTCGATTATGCCACATATCCTCTTTCTCCTTGTGTTTGTATACACACGCCCAAGACACCTACACTCATACCCACATACATAGAAACATACATACATATATACATATACATTTGGGCCAGCTAGGTGGCACAGTGGATAGAGTGCTGGGCCTGGAGTCAGGAGAACCAGCTTTCAAATCTGGCCTTAGATACTTCCTAGCTGTGTGACCCTGGCAAGTCACTTAATCCTGTTTGCCTCAGTTCTTCATCTGTAAAATGAGCTGGAGAAGGAAATGACAAATCACTCCAGTATCTTTGCCAAGAAAACCCTAAATGGGGTCATGAAGAGTTAGCCACGATTAAAACAACTGAACACCACCAACACATGTGACTATCTGTCTACATTGTGTATGTATATATTTGCATTCATGAGCATATGCACATACATAATGATTCTTTATGTTTGCATTTTGTTCATTTTTGC
Source organism: Vombatus ursinus (assembly GCF_900497805.2). NCBI lineage: Eukaryota > Metazoa > Chordata > Mammalia > Diprotodontia > Vombatidae > Vombatus > Vombatus ursinus. Next base: position 784,818 of record NW_020954719.1, on the reverse strand, counting down.
TTCCAAAGAAGTCAGAGTACTAGTGTTGTAGTCATGAATCAACCTTCTAAGTCAATTTCTTCTCATGGATGTCCCCTGAGAGACTGGCAGACACATTGGTGTATTGATCAGAATAGAGTAGATGTTCATCTTAATCTTTTTGTTCCTGATTAAAATCAATGAACATACATTAAGCACCTGAAAACAAAAAAACACAGTCTAGTGCAGTAGAAAGAGTACTAGGTTTGTGTGTGGGACAAAAGACCACCTACCCAAATTTGAATCAGAGTCTTGACAAGAATTGCAAAAAAGAAAGTTGCTTTATTGGCTTTCTCGAGAAAGGACTCCCCTGTGTCGCCCAAAATGGCGTCAGCCAGAGAGTGCAAGAGTGCTTTGTTCAAAATAGGTTTATATAGATCCTAGTGCAATAGCCCATCCTAACCCACCCCCCTTTGGCCCATTGGCTGAGCCTCAGGTGCACAATCTATTCAAGTAAATCTTCCCCAGCAAGGAGGAGAACGAAGGAGTACAGTAACTGCAACAGGTTCCCCTTTTGGGGCCTTATGACTTCAGTCTACTACCCAAGGTCACGTAGCTAGAGGATGAGATAAACAGAATACACTATAGTTCAGGAATTTCTGCTTACACAACTAAAGAAAAGAGAAAGGGGGGGGCGGGAATCATGTCCTGAGGGGTCTTCACTGATACTGGTACCCACATACCACTCAGTTTAGAATCAGAGACTTGGGTCTGAATCCTGGCTCTGTCACTTATTTCCTTTCTGACACTGGGCAAACCACATGATCACATACCTGTCGATTTCTTTATATGTAAAAGGAGAAGGTTGGATTAGATCAGTGATGGATCAAATGGAACCAGATCCTAGATGGCATATTGATTTAAATTAACATAATCTACATTATATTGTTGCAGTCTAAGGGTGTTGGGAATTAAAGAATAACAGGAAGGCAGTGAGGGCAGAAGGGGAGCTAGCCCAATAAGCCCTTCAGATACAACAGATTATTCATGAAGAGACCAGAGAAATCAAGATCTGCAATCTACAGCTGTAAATTGCCCCAAGCACATAAGTTATTATCATTTCTGTACTTCCCCGCTAAGTTTTTGTAAATGTGTTTCCATTATCCCCCATTAGTGGAAGAGTATGACACCAAGTTTATGTGTGGACTGATGAGGATGGGAGTGAAATCCCAAAAAGGAAAAATCCTGAACTTTCCCATGTGGCCAAATCTCTGGCATTTGCCTGAGGCTATAATCCCATCAACTGGCCTTTCTTTGTAGCTACTCCCAATTCTGTTATCCTTAACCTAGCCTAGCCCTCCCTATGGCCCCTGGCCATTTCCCACATTTAATCCTAGCTCCGCTCCCTTGTCCAGGTCCCAGGAGTCCTGTTCACCCCAGCTTACTGGCCACTCCCATTCAGATCTTCCTTAGACCCCCTTCTCCAGTCACCCCAAACTACTTGGCTACTCCTAGATCCCTCCCACAGTTTTTCTGTCTATAAGGTTCATCTTGTCTCCATTAAGATGCTCAGATTCCTAAAATCTAGCCACTGCTCAGATTCTTGGAATCTAGCTAATACTTGTAGACTCCTAGATTCCTCAAGAGTCTGGCAATATGTAGATCTTTAATAAACCTTATTTTTGGCTGAAAAAAGGCTTAGGCCGAATTCTTTTGGGCAGGACCCGTGTGTCATGATCTCGGGGTCCCAGGACCCCTTAACCTCTAGACCTCATCATGGACTATAATGTTTTTTATTATTACTGAATTTGCATTAGGTTGAATAACTATGAAGTTATAATAATATCTGCTATTGCCTTATCATTTAGTACATATTTTATGTTTCAGAACTAATGGTATCATGAGACTGATTTTGTGTAAATGAGAAACTCACTGGTGAGGAATCAGGAACTATAGTGGCAAATAGTAAAAGTATATTTTCCACCTAACCCCCACAGTGTTTGAATCATAAGCACCATGATGCTAGTCCATCTCTGGGAACTCTAGACCTGCTAATTAAGCTAGGGTAAGTGAGGAGAAATTCAGAGTATGGGTCACACCCAGGCAGCACTACAAGAGGAATGCACTTCCATTCTCCCAGTTGTCTTCTGCTGGTGTCTTTTCACAAAACTCTTACTGCTTTCTTTCCTGGTCCTGTCGCCTGCTTTCTGCTGGTTATGTCACTGCCTCTAATGGCATCAGATCCTTCTTGTGACTCTTCTTTCTCTAATCAGACAAAACTCATTCAATCCTACTTTCAGTTATAAAACCAACAACCTTTAATCTTCCTATAGTTGCAAATATTTATTTGATTTGCTGATTTACAGATTTTAACCACTCTAAAAGCAGTTGCTTGTAAATTAGCTGGGAGGAATACAATCTGTTGTCTCAGTCATTTTTCGACCTTAACAGTGCTTCTCATTTCTATCTGGTCCTCCTAATGGCCTGTACCACTCACATTTGGTTTTATTTTTAATTTTTAAATGATTTTTAATCAATGTCTTTTGGTTTTGCTTCACTTAAATTTCCTGTTTCCCTCTCTTCTCTGTGAGAGAACCATCCTTTATCATAATGAATTTCTTATTTTAATGGAAAAACTATTTTCTTCAAAGTTGTATTTTAAAATAGGGGGTTTTTGCACGTGGTTATTTTTCTGTCCCTCTCAGTACACACTCTGTTCATCTTCAAAAGAGGCAGTACATTACATCTTTTGCAAGTTGATTTAATCCTTTTTCTTTACACAATTCATTTTCTGCCCTCAAAGTTCCCCCCCCCTTTCAAGAAACAAACTGTTTATGAACCAAAGGTCTAGTAACTTGCATACAGAAACAGAGAATTTGGGTGGAGATATAGATTTGGGTAGTAGAGAAGAATATTTACATATACATACACACTCACACCAGGCAGTTAGGAGTGTAGTATTGGAGTTTAGGTGAGAGATTAGAGCTATTTGTACTTATTTATAAATCATCTGTATAGAGATGATAACTGAACCCTTGGAAATAGATGAAGTCTCAAAGAGAAGAGAAAAGGGCTCACAAAGGGTGCTTATTTCTCAACTTTTCTCAGACCTGTTATTCAGAACATTTGGGTCTTACCATTTAAAATAATTTCTATATTTTATATCATATAGGCAATCTTTACCTTTCATTGAATAGAATGTGAAACTAGTTATCTGATCATTTGGTGGAAGAGAATAATATAGGGGAGCAGTTTTCAGGAATTATTCAAGGATTGCCGCATTTTAGTATCTTCCTGCTTTGTTCATTTGAGTTCTGACTATATAGGCTGGGTATTTGGAAAGCTAAGAAAGGAAAGCTTTTCTGTGGATTAGCGTCTTAGAGGCTTGCATAACCTATCCTATCTTCTGTTGTCTGACGTTTTATACCAGCTGCATAGTGTCCTTTAGTGTTTCATTTTTCTTTTTTTACATTGTTCCAAAAATGTAATATTCTTCATTTAACAAAGGATATTAGGATATGATTTTTTGGTCTTCAGAACACTTGGATCATTAGTATGGGATGGAATCTTTATGAAGAAACTTCTTTGTAAAAAGTAGTATATATAAGATATGTTTCCTTAAATTTTGTGAATTTTTATATCCTAATAGCTTAACATCAAATTCTTGAGTATCTCTACTGTCAATTGGACCGAACCTCTTGGCCTGTGGAGGCTGGAACCAGACAGAGCAGGCAAGAACAACTATGCAGACACTAAGACAGAAGTTTATTTTCTGTAGTGAGGGAAACGACTTGCAAGCAAGGAGGGCAACTGGACACATTTGCCAGGCCCCTCCCATGGAGGAACCCAAGGCAATACGGGCAAATCTCAATACTTATGATGAGGTCTAGAGGTTTAGGGGTGCTAGGACCCCGAGATCACAACACGCAGGTCCTGCCTGAAAGAATTCAACCCAAGCCTTCTTTCAGTCAAAGACAAGGTTTATTAAAGATCTGCCATATTAGCCAGACTACTAAGGAATCTGAGCATTTGTGAGCTATTGTAAAAATCTGAGTGGTGGCTAGATTATATGAATCTGAGCATCTTAATGGAGACAAGATGGACCTTATATACAGAAAGACTATGGGAGGGATCTAGGAATGGCCAAGTAGTCTGCGGGGACTGTGAGGTAATAGAATTCCAGGGACCTGGACCATGTGGCCAAGGGAGAGTGGAGGCTAGCTAGGATTAAGGGTGGGAAGTGGGGGCCATAGGGAGGTAAGACAATAGAGGGCTAGGCTAGGTTAAGGGTAACAGAATTGGGAGATTGGGCGTAGCCACAATGAAAGGCCAGTTGATGGGACTATAGTCTCATGCAAAAACCAGAGATTTGGCCATGTGGGAAAGTCCAAGGTTTTTCCTTTCTGGGATCCAGATCCCAACCCCCTCATTCCCCCCTCAAACAAATGGGACCCAGATTCTTTTGGTCTAAAGAGTGAAGGTCTTGGCTTCTGAAACTGCGTCCTGCTGGCAAGGGGCATAGAGCTGTCTCTGCCTCAAAGGGGTCCCAAAGAGGAGGTTGACTGGATCTGAGCATAGGCTGCATCCAGGGAACAATGGGGGGACATTGGCTGGTACCCACTGTTTGCTACCAACTGTAGGTGAATGGGCTGTAGTCTGGAAGAGACAAATTTGATAAAAAAGACTGCAGGGCCCAAGTGACAGGATAAAACATCCTTGGCTCTGTTTGGACTCAGATAATTCAGTTTTCCAACCATGCCATATCAAATCCACCTCATAGCCAGGGAATAGCCAGGTGGGTAACATTCTTTTTCAAAAGAACATAATGGGGAAACTGAGCCAGGAGGATCTCATATTAGACTGAGGCTAAAATTGTCCTCTCAGCTTTTTCCCAGAGCTGACTTCCCACCAGGATCACATTCTCTCAGAGTAGCTTGTGGCATTTCTCAGATAGTGGATTATTGATTTATTGATGAATTATTATGGTTCATTAGACAACTCAAAATCATGAGCTTTTTTACCTCAAAAACTTTTCCAAAATTTATATTTCAAATTTAAATTTATCCTGGTATAAAAAGTCAATTGTTAGAGATTATTTCTATATCCTTGCAAATTCTCAGCAAGACAAAACCCAAACAAGCTTTCTGGCAAGTTTACACATTAAAACAATAACCAACAATAGCCAAATTATTTTACTGGAAACCAAATTATGAAAAGTTGCTTGACATAATTCCCTGATGCTAAACAATTAGCTCAGCTTTCTCCCATACTTCTCTGGGAATATGGGGAGGTCTGGTGCAGAGAGGGAAAAGGGAGATGGGAGGCTTAACTAGAGAAGATTGGCTCCCCAAATTCACCATCAGGTCCCTTCCCAACAAAGGGGCGGGGCAAGAGGAGAGCATCAGGAGGGAGTATTCAGACAGATCTTCGGGGAGGGAGTATGTCTGGAGATATCCCTTAGTTTTCCCTTCAGTGCCCATGACCGAACAGGTAGAGGGGTGGATAGGGCCAGAATAATTGGTTAAAACAGAGAACATAGCCATGGTAAAATGGGTAACCATACCTCTGACCTCTATTTTTGCCCAGGGTTTGATGAGAGAGATGGAGAAAGTGGGAGTGCTACCAAGCTCCAGGCTCCCATCATACCCAGTCTTGAGAAGACTGGAAGATGGGGTACTGGGGGGCGACTCCACCACTTTTCCAACCTCAGGGCCAATCCTTCCTCCAGTGTCCCTCCTGGTCACATCTTGGGCATGGTCCCAGAGGCGTTGGTCATGGGGGCTCCCTCTGGGGGGGTGTCCTGGAGGGCATTCCTTGGACCAGTGTGGCCCTCACTGCCTGAGTGGACAGGCTTCCTCGAGGGGGCACCCTGGAAGGGCATTCCTTGGACCAGTGGGCCTCCTTGTGGCATTGAAAGCAGGTTTTCCCACTGCCAGAGTTGCCAAGAGCACCCTTGAGTCTTTTCCTGGCCATGACAGCAGCCTAAAACTGAGCATGTTCTCTGTCTCTAGCCCTTTCCCTTCTTTTTCTTTCCTCTGCTGCTACTAAGTCTGTGTTGTTAAAAACTCCAAAGACTGTCTCCAGTAATTGGGCCTGAAGTGTTTGGGGTTCCATTGCCAATTTCTGCATTTTCCTCTTAATATCTGGGGCAGATTGACTAATGAAATAGTCAATCTTTCTATAGAGTCGGGATCTAAATTTGTATACTTTTTAATAGCATCTACTAGCCTGTCTTGGAAAAGGGCAGGGTTTTCCTTTTCTCCCTGAGTAATTTCCTTAATTTTTTGAAAATTTACTTGCTTTTGAAATGCAGTTCTTAGGCCTTCTAGCAGGCAAATTACCATATAGTCTCTCTTTCCCCTATCCTCACTCTTTTGATAATCTCATCCTGGGTCAGTAGTGGGAACAGCAGCTGTTCCTGGGGGGTATTTTGTTGGGTCATTGCTAGCCAAATGGTCTCCAAATTTTTGGGCTTGTTCCCAGATTGTCCTCTTCTCCTCAGTGGTACAACAGGTGGAGAAGAGGATATGCAAATCACCCCAAGAAAGCTCGAATTATAGGGACACATCCCTAAAGCCCTCTACCTTAGTGGAATCTTCTGAGTATTGCCCTAGTTTCTCTCTGACCTAAATGAGGTCTGAAATGGAGAAAGGAACATGCACCCTAATTGTCCCATTAACTGAAACAGGAACTTCCCTTTGGGGAAAAAGCCCTGAAGACACTATGGGAACTGGGGCTAGGGAGGAAGGGAGATCGGAAGTCCCACTTCTTTTGAGTGAAGGACTGGGGAATGCTGAACTGGTTGGACTGGACTGCAAAGCCAGGGGATCTGGCTGGCAAGGGGAAAAATCAACTGACACTGGAGGAGGGGGAGGGGTCAGGCCAGATACCACCAAGACTGGGAGAAATGGAGGTTAGGATACGTGAAAGGTGAACAAGGCAGGATATGAAGGGAGGTGGGCTAGAGGAAAAGGGAAGGTAAACCAGGGGAAGGAGAGGGGGGCATGGGAAACAGGGGTAGCCAGGGTAGAATGGGATGGAGATAGGAGCTGGGGAGGTGGTGTTAACAGAGGATGGGAATGATGAGGTCTAGAGGTTAGGGGTCCTGGAATCCCAAAATCATGACACCCGGGTCCTGCCTGAAAGAATTTGACCCAAGCCTTCTTGCAGCCAAAAACACGGTTTATTGAATATTCTCCATATTAGCTAGACTCTTAAGGAATCTGAGCATCTGTGAGTTATTATAAAAATCTGAGTGGTGACTAGATTATATGAATCTGAGCATCTTAATGGAGACAAGATGGACCTTATATACAGAAAGACTATGGGAGGGATCTAGGAGTGGCCAAGTAGTCTGCAGGGACTGTGAGGTAATAGAATGCCAGGGACCTGGACCATGTGGCCAAGGGAGAATGGAGCCTAGCTAAGATTAAGGGTGGGAAGTGGGGTCCCTAGGGAGGTAAATGGAGGGTGAGGCTAGGTACAATGAAAGGCCAGTTGATAGGATTATAGCCTCAGGCAAATGCCAGAGATTTGGCCATCTGGGAAAGTCCAAGGTTTTTCCTTTCTGGGATCCAGATCCCAACCCCATCACTTATACCAGTGACTACACGGTGAACTGTAACCTTGACAGAGACGGGTAACAGCAACAGTGGGACAAGTTGATTCATAGCCAGGCTTGTCTGAGCTCAGAGAATACCTGGTGCTGGTCAAAGCAGTACAATGATTATGTAAAACAATTCTGGGATTTTGCTGTGGCTGTGATCATCCAGAGGGTGAGTACAGAGGGTTGTTGATTAGGGCATAGCTTGCTTGCTGGACCTTAGCTCTGGAAAACAGGGTGTCTCCTAATAATATCTTGACACTACCATGAGTCCATGAATATTTTTGTTTTGGTTGGAACAGAAGAAAAGTACTATAGGCATGTGGGATGTTGCTGAAATAACTTACAACCCATTTTTTTCCGTACTTCCTCAGGCATCAGTTCCTGCCCAGAGATCATTATAGTTTCATCTTGCCCATCAAGTAAGACTGACACACCAATTAATCAGAATGTAGATGATGAGGCTCAGGGAATAAATGGAAGAGCACCAATTAACGTGTCCCCATATTCAGCTGCAAGTCCAAAGCCACAAGGTAAGTTCACATGGGTTGAACTTTGGTTAGGTAATTTTGTTTTGGGGTCTGAACTTATTACTCCATTAATGTGGGTAACTCCTAGTGAAGAAACTCCCTCTACTCATGTAAACTGGAAGCTTATATACAACTTATGGTCTTTTTTTTTTTTAGTAGATTGTATTTTATTTTTTCCCAATTACATGTAAAGACAATTTTTAACATTCATTTTTTTATAAAAAATTGACTTCCAAATTTTCTCCCTCCCTCCCCCTTCCATAAGACTGTAAGCAGTTTGATACAGGTTTTGTATATATATACACACACACACATATATGCCGTCATGTTAAACATATGTCCATGTTAGTCATGTTGTGAAAGAAGAAACAGAATAAAAGGGGAAAAGAAAACATGAAAAAAATAAAGTGAAAATAGTATGCTTCAGTCTGTATTCAGACTTCATCAAGTTCTTTCTCTGGATGTGGATAGCATTTTCCATCATGAATCTTTTAGACTTGTCTTGGATTGTATTGCTGAGAAGAACTAAATCATAATTGATCATTGTGTAGTGTTACTGATACCATTACAATGGTCTCCTGGTTCTGCTCACTTCACATTATGTCGTTGCATGTAAGTCCAGATTTTTCTGCAGTCATCCTGCTTGTCGTTTCTTACAGCACAATAGTGTTCCATTACAATCATAGACCACAACATGTTCAGCCATTCCCCAGATGATGGACGTCCACTCAATTTCCATTTCTTTGCTACCACAAAAAGAGCTGCTGTCAATATTTTTGTACATGCAGGTTCTTTTCCCTTTTTTATGGTCTTTTTGGAATATAGACCAATAGTGGTGTGTATTGCTGGATCAGAAGGTATACACAGTTTGATTGCTCCTTCAGTCTAATTTCAAATTGTTCTCTAGAATGGTTGGATCAGTTCATAACTCCACCAGCAATGTATTAGTGTCCCAAATTTCTCGTATCTTCTCCAGCATTCATCATTTGCCTTTTTTGTCATATTGGCCAATCTGATAGGTGTGGGGTTGTACCTCAGAGTTGTTTTCATAAGCATCTCTCAGTGATTTAGAGCATTTTTTCATGGCTATAGATAGCTTAGATTACTTCAGTTGAAAATTGCCTGTTCATATCCTTTGGCCATTTATCAGTTGGAGAATGACTAGTATTCTTATAAATATGACTCAGTTCTCCATATATTTGAGACATGAGAGCTTTTATCAGAGATACTTGCTGTAAAAATTGTTTCCCAACTTTCTATTTTCCTTCTAATCTTGTTTGCATTGTTGTTGTTGTTGTTTTGGTGCAAAACCTTCGCTGGCCCTGAAGTCAGGAGGACCTGAGTTCAAATCTGGCCTCAGACCAAACACTTGACATTTACTAGCTGTGTGATCCTGGGCAAGTCACTTAACCCCAACTGCCAAAAAAAAAAAAAAAAATTAGTCATTTTATGTTTTGTAATGCTCTCTGTCTCTTGGTCATAAATTCTTCATAGATATGAAAGGTAAATTATTCCTTGATCTCCTAATTTGCTTATGGTACCACCCTGTATGTCTAAATTATGTAATCATTGTGACCTTATCTTGGTACGGGGTGTAAGATGTACAACTTAATAGTCTTAAATAGCTGACTGAGGCACTAAAACTAAGTCGCACAGCCAATATCTGTTAGACTTAAACCTTGGTCTTCCTAACTCCGAGGCTAGTTCTCCATTATACCATACTGCCAAGGTAGATTTACTTGGTAAAAAGAGGTAGAAGCACTGCTACAGAAATGATGTTCATTAAACTGTAAAGTAGTTTTGCAAGTACTTTGTAAGGTAGGAGAGAGATGTTGTCTGTATTTAGCATGTATTCGTTTTTGTGTTACAGAGTTGTGATTTGCAAGCCCTTAGGTGGTCTGCAAAACTGATCGTTCTGATAAAGTTTAAATGTGCCTGTTAGACCATCTATTAACTTTCTGTAGAGTATATAGACATTTTGTTGTCATTATTTCATGGAGAGAAAGAGAGAGAGAGTGTCTTAGATTAATCTCTAGTACCTTGTAGCTTCAAGTACAAATAATGCTAAGAAGTACAAAATTAATTTTGGTTTAAATATTTAGAATTTGAGGGGAAGAGGGTGGCAAGAAAGTAGTTAATTCTTTTGAAACTATGCCACAGAAATAAAACTGGCTTTGTTTAGTTTACTCTTTGTAAGAAAATATTTTTATTTCTAGTCAGTGTTGATCATCAAAGAGTGCATTCTTTGCACTCTTTTGCATCACTGTTCATTCTCAAATTTTCTTGATAGTATTAAAAAAATCAATTTCTGATTATTTTGCTTTGGATTTACTCTTATTTTTCTCCTAACACTTTAAAGGCAAATAAAACAGTCAATAATAAGATCAATTAATATTATAATGTTATATTAATAGCTAATTGTTCATTTGTGATATACCTTTTTCTTTTCATTTTTCTTTTCATTTCTCTTAAAACCCAACTCCTTGAAAAGGTCAGTCAGCCTCTGAAGGGCATGGCTGAGTGATGAGATTTTCAAGGCTCTTAGGTTGGGCTAGACATCCCACAAAATCTGAGAGACCTAATTTCTGTTTTAGAATATAAACAAAATCCAGTCTAGTTGAACCTTTGCCTGAAGGAAGAACCCCCATCTTTGATCCCCTCCCTTAGAGAGTAGGGCAATCCAGCTCAAGAAGGAGAAAACTAGCTGGAGAGGTCTGTATGGAAATGGCTTCCCCTGCCCAGGTGCCTTGAGGCTGCTGAGCCTCATGATCTAGTGACTTTGTCAACAGAAGAAGCTGAAGAAGTTTAGCCCACATCTTCATTAAATGTGTACCAATCAGGGTTGGTTTTCACTTGTCAAGGGAGTTCCCTTTCAGAAGAGATTTAATGCATTCCAGTATCTCCCTTGGTAATTTTGGTTACTGAGAGAAACCACCGACCATCAATTTATTGATTGCCAGCTAGCTTAATTAATAAATTAATTATTAATTACCCAGAAATGCTGTCTCTTAGGGTTTTCTTTCATCTCAATAATTGGTTACATTTTTCAAAATTTTATAATTTAAAGGTCTCTGGAAGGAAGGTTTAAAATAGAATACTCTCAGTTGTGAGAATTATTCATCTATTTTCTTTTTTTTTTCATTTAATATTTTATATTTTCCCAATTACGTGTAAAAACAATTTTTAATCTTCTTTTTTTAGTTTTGAGTTCCAAATTCTCTCCCTCCATATTAGTCACATTGTAAAAGAAAATACCCTACCTCCCAAAATTTAAAAAAAAAGTTTAAAAAAGTATTTTTCAATCTATATTCATATTCCATTAGTTCTTTTTCTGAAAGTGGATAGCAGTTTCATCATTAGTCCTTCAGAATTTCTTGGATTGCTGTATTGCTGAAAATTGCTAAGTCATTCACAGCTAATCATTGTACAACATTGTTGTTTCTGTGTATATTGTTCTGGCTTTGCTCATTTCACTTTGCAGCAGTTCATGTATGTCTTTCCAGGTTTTTTTGAGTGCACGTTAATCATCATTTCTTAGTTGCACAATAGTATTCCATCACAATCATACACCACAACTTATTTGGCCATTCCGCAGTTGATGGGTATCCCCTCAATTTCCAATTCTTTGCCATGACAAAATGAGCTGCTATAAATCTTTTTTATATATAGGACCATTTTCTTTCTTTCTTTTTTTTTTAATCTCTTTGGAATACAAACTTAGTAGTGGTATTGCTGGGTCAGAGGGTTTACATGGTTTTATAGCCCTTTGGGCATAGTTTCAAATTGCTCTCCAGAACAATTGGATTGGTTCATAGTTCCATCAACAATACATGAGTGTCCCAGTTTTCCCACATCCCTTCCAACATTTGTCATTTTCCTTTTCTGTCATATTAATCAATCTGATCAGTCATCTTGATGTGTGCTTGCCACTGGACCCAGGTGGCTCTGGAACAGAGAGTGAGGCTAGTGACTTTGCACAGCCCTGCCTCACTTAAATCCAGTTTACTTGCAAGTCAAGACATCACCTTCATGATGTCATTGATCCCCTTTGAGAACAAAGGACAAACAACAAGTCAATTTGATAGATGTAGGATGGTACCTCAGACTTCTTTTAATTTGCATTTCTTTAATGATAGTGATTTAGAGCATTTTTTCGTATGACTATAGATAGCTTTGATGTCTTTGTCTGAAAACTGCTTGTTAAGGCCTTTGACCCCTGTCTGCTATTATTTAAATGCAAAATACAAAGTAATTTAATATGATTTGAGGGATTGGACATTAGTAACTAGAGAAATTTGGAAAGGCCTCTTGTAGGAGGTGGCATTTGAACTGATCTTTGAAGGAAACTAGGGATTCTAATGTTATGGAAGCATGGCCAAAAGTTGCAGGGGATATACATTTGTATGGATTTCTTCGATATATAGTGTTACAAGACCTGCGGTCTTTTAGTGTTGCCACTGCTAGGTCATGTGTGATTCTATTCTCTGCCATATTTAAATTGTTTTTTTCTTGTTGCTTGTAATATTTTGTCCTTGAACTGTGGGTTTCAGAATTTGACCATGATATGCCTTAGGTTTTCCTTGTAGAATCTCTTTCAGGTGGTGATCAGTGGATTTTTTCTATTTCCACTTTCCCCTCTTGTTCTGATGCTTCAGGACAGTTTTCTTTAATTATTTCTCTTATTGTTGTATCAAGATTCTTTTTTAGATCATAGCTTTCAGGTAGTCTAATTATTCTTATTCTTATGTTTTCTCTTGATCTGTTCTCCAGATCAGTTGTTTTTCTTATGAAATGTTCCATATTCTCTTTTATTTTTCATTCTTTATATTTTGTTTTATTATTTTTTGGTCTCTTATAACTTTGCTGGCTTCCCCTTGCACAATTCTAATTTTCAGAGAATCCCTTTCTTCCTTAAGATTCTGGATCTCCTCTTCTAATTGGTTGACTTTCTTTTCATAATCTTCTTGTTTTTCTTGAATTTTTTTTTTTAATTTTTCCTTGTCTTTTTTAAGTTCTTCTATGAATTCTTTTTGGGTAGGTGACCATTTGACATTATGCTTTGGGGTAGGGAAGGCTTTTTTTTGCTTCAGTATCTTCCTCTTAAGACAAATCCCAGTCTTCTGTTTCCATAGTAACTTTCTGTGGTTGGATTCTTTCTCCTTTGCCTGTTAATTTTTTAAAAATCTGTAACAGCTTATTTTTGTAATCACCTCTGGTCCTGGGATATGGAGAACGGTGCCTCTGCCTTTAGATCTTCCTTCAGTTCTCCCCTCTAGCCTGGAACCTAAATCAAGAACTTTGCTCTCCTGTAAGTGCCCACAGCCAGTGGTGTCCCTGCTCCACTGCTTCTGTACTCACTGGGTGTGTACTGGTTCCTTCTCACCCAGAGCCACGTCTCCTCGTGTCAGCACAGCTGGGTCTGGTATTCCTTATCAGCAGAGGTTCTGTTGATCTTTCCCTGCTCAGGGCCAGCACTTCCCACACTGTCCAGGAGGTGAAAGTTCCTGTGGCTGGCGCGGAGGCAGCCTCCCAACCCAGGTAACCCCAGAGCTCGCTGGCTTGCTCTTTCAGCAGAACTATCCTAGAGGTATTTACTCTTCACAGGGATCAAACCTGTGTCCTAGGATTTTTCTTCAGATCTTCTGTGATTGTTCGGTTTTACTGCTCTATGTTCACCCTGAGTCGCTATTTTATCTTCTTTGTGGGGGAAATCTGGAGAACTTGGAATTTTCTGATCCACTGCAGCATCTTCCCAGAATCCCCCCTCTTAAGCACATTTTTATTTAAAGTTAAAATAGGAGAGTTTTAGATTGAAAATTATGTTTAAGCTTAGATATGGATTTGAATCTAAGATTTAACTCTAAAACAGTTTTTGTTCAGCACGAGTAATTATTGCTCATTTCAAAAAGACCTCTAAGTTTTTAGAAAATAATGGTTCATTTCATGCCAAATCTTGCTAGTCAATTCAAAAAAATAAATCATTACATAAAAACTTTTCTTTTGCTTAGAAGTTTTTTATATATCAACTGATTTCCTGTCGCATTAGAAGCATCCCCAAATAACTGCCTGAACTGTTAAAACTGATAAATTATTTTTTTCTTTTTCAGGCTTTGATCTAAAAGAGAACCACATTTCAAAGCTATGTTCTATTAAAGTTCATGTAGTATCATTTGTCGAACTTTTCTCCTCATCATTTAAGGAATTTTCATATATTTTAAAGAGCAAGTCATTGGAATTGAACAATATATGTATATACATATATGTCTTATGCCAAATATAAAATGCATTTTATTCTTAAAGCATTCTACTCATTGAAATTTTAATATGGAGTTTATTGAAAGTATAATCAAATTAAATTTTAGTTTTCCTTTACGGTGGCGACCTATAATAATTAAAACTCACCAATAATCCTTAAACCTAACCTGGCCATTTAATTTCTTACATAAGAAGTAAAAAGATGATGCTATGGTGTGAAAAGAGGCACAGTGCTGTAGGGGAAAGAGCACCCCGGGTGTAATCAGAAAACACATGTTCATATTCTTGGTCTAACACTAGCTATATGGACAAGTCTTCATGTATAAAATAGGAATAATAATGCTTATAGTACCTACCTCAGAGTTTTTGTGAATAAATGCTATACAAATAAGAACTGATAGTATGACAATCCTTTAGCTTAAATTATGATTTAGTAAACTTCATTTTTTCTTTTCTTTCTTTTTTTGTGTTTACTATCTGAAATGATATATAACCATGGAGTTATAAATGCTAGCAGTTGTAAGGTAAAAGGATAATCTACAAATTGGCAATAATAAAATACATTTTATCATAATAAGATAATATCTAGCATTTATTAAGGTTTGCAAAATTCTTTACAAATTTTATCTCATTTTATCCTCACAACAGACTTGGGAGGTAGGTATAGAATCCCTGTTTTACAGGTGAGAAAACTGAAACTGAGATAGGTTAAGTGACTATATCTCCAGCAACTCATATGAAAGAGAGTTTATGTTTATTCTTCTGGGCCTCAGAGGGAAAAATTAGGTGAAGTTAGCAAAAGCTTCATAAAGGCAGATTTAGGCTTGGCATGCTAAAAATAATTGCAAACAATTACGGCTATCCCAAAGCGAAATGGGGGTGGAATGGGTGGCAAGGTGCCTTTGGAGATATTAGGTTCTTCTTGACTGGAAGTCTTAAAACAAATCCTCATTAAACATTTGTTGAGAATTTTGTAAAGGGGATTCTTGTTCAAGTAGAGTTGTTGCATCTTAGGTCTCATCCTGCTTAAGAATCTTTGAACAGAAGCAACTATGCAACACAGTTGTCAAATTCTCCCTCAGACACTTACTAGCTGTGTGACCTTGGACAAGTCACTTAATCTTTCTCAACCTTAATTTCTTCATCTGTAAAATGAAGATAATAATAGCACTTACCTCATTGGATTATTATGAGGATCAAATGAGTTAATGTACATAAAGCACTTTGCTACTTTTAAAATGTTATATAAATATAACTATGATTATGATTATTATAGGAAATAATAGTACTATTATATTCCACCTTATTCAGACCACATCTAGTGTTTCATTTACTGGGGTTTCCTCTGGGCAGCACATTTGAAAAAAGGCAGACAAACTGGAGTGCATCCAAAAGAAGGTAAAAGGATGGTGAAAGGGCTAGAGAATGTGCCATACAAGTTAAGGGAAATGGAGGAATTTATGTGGAAGAAGAGGAGGCTAGGAAACGTAATAATGTCTTGTATATTCCATAGGTTCTCAGGGAAAGAGTTTGGGGGGAAGGGAATAAACATTTATGTAGAGCCTGCCATGTGCCAGGCACCTTACTCTAAGCATTTATTAACTGCTTTACAAATATTATATAATTTGAGCCTCACAACAACACTGTGATATAGGTGCTATTATTATCCCTATTTTACATTGTGGTAATTGAGGCAGGCAGAGGATAACTGACTTGAACAGGGTCACATAGCTAGTAAGTATCTGAGGTGGGATTTGAACTCTTGTCTTCCTGACTCCAGGCCTAGCACTCTTATCTACTGTGTCACCTAGCTGTCTCACATGACTTCTTACATAGCAGAATAATCATATGTATTCTACTTGACCATAGTATGGTGATGGGGGTAGAGAAAAGGTCTGGGATAAATTGTTGGAAGTTTAAAGAGGAGATTTAGGTTTCATATAAGGAAAACCTTCCTGAAATTAGAGCTATATTAAAGTTGAATAGACTGCCTCAGGGGGAATAGTTTAGAAATCTTCAAAAAAATATTGAACACTTGTGAGGATGTTGTAGAAGGGGTTTTGGTCTGAGATGGATGGGGTTAAAGCAGGTATCATCTAAAAGAACCTTCCCACTGTTTTGGATTGTGTGTTAATGTAACCTATGAATGTTCAATTCTGGCCTTAGACACTAGCTATCTGATCCTGGGTAAATCAGTTAACCTCTCTTTGCCTTAATCCACTGGAGAAGAAAATGGCAAACCACTCCAGTATCTTTGCCAAGAAAACTCCATGATCAGTATGGTCCATGGGGTCATGATGAGTTGGACATGACTGAATGACTGATTTTATATCTTATTTTTTGGTCCTCATAATGATATGCTCATTGTTGAGCTTTCAATATATTAAAACCCCCAGATTTTATCCATATGAATTGTTTGCTAGCAACATCTTATTTATCCTGATCTACATAATTAACCTACATATTATCCATTTCTGATTTCTTTAAAAAACAAACTTATTAACAATTATCTATTTTCTCTCCCTCACACCTGCCCTCCTTCATTGATAAAAGAAAAAGAAATCCAAAACATAACTCCTCCACAAAGATCTAGGAAATTCACCAGATCAAATAAAACACAGTGAGTCATTTTTTCAGACCAGATCAGAATAGGATCTGTGGGTATTGATGATGTTGTCTGGCCAGGAATATTCCCATGGTTAGGGGCTGAAAGAGGACCAGACTATGCAGCAGATAGGAAGCACCAGAGCAGGAAAATGTCCCATGGGTTTCTGAACTAGTACAGGATGTGGGAATGGATACCTTCTGTCACCTGGTAGGTCTATCATTCACTAAAAAATTCCTGGTCACAGATCCATGGTGGGCTGCGGAAAGAACCTACACCCAGGAATGGCAAAAAGGAGTACTGTCTGGGGACCTTATCTGTGTGATGAGTGATGTATAAGTTCAGAGGCAAAGAGTAGCTATGTAGCTTTGATCCTAGGAGCAGAGCAGGGACTCAGTTTTAGCCTCTATTCTAGGATGAAGCCTACCGTAGAATGACTAGAGCAGGAATCCCAGACCAAAGGAGAGATTGCAGTTCAGTTACTTTAACCTCAGAGTCTAACAGCTAGTAGTTGAGTTCAGCAACAGTCTACTCAAACTTCCAAAAAGGGACAAACCAACAAAGGTCTTGCTTAGATCCAGACCTGGGTTAGGAAATTGCAGAGCTCAGACCAGAAGAGCAGGGAGCAGACTTCACCCTAGACTACATCACTCTGAAGCACTAACAGCTTACAGGGTCCCATTCCAAGTTGTCTCTGAGGTCCTTTACTCCTACAACATTCAGTGTCCCATTAAAACAGCAAAAGAACTTGGGAAGATAGAAGGTCAGCCTTCTATTCCCTCCAAAAGTGTACTGAACTCAGCCTCAACATAAAGTCAAAATTTAAGAAATAGTCTAGAAGAATGAGCTAACAAAAAAAGAATCCCACTATAATGAGCTATTATGGCAACAGGGAAGCTTAAGACAAAAACCCAGAAGAAAATAATGTAAAGAAAAATGCAGTTTGAGTGCAACTTTAACCAGAATTCCTGGAAAAAATAAAGTAAGAATTTTTTAAAAAATGATTTTTAAAAAAAATGAGTGGCAGAAGAAAAAAATGGGAAAAGAAATAAGAATTGTACAAGAAAGATATGGAAAGAGAATTAATAGCTTGGAAAGAGAAGTACAAAACCTTAACTAAGAAAATAACTTCCAGAAAATTAGAATTGACCAGTTAGAAGCTAATGACTTCATTAAATATTAAAAGAAAACATTCCATATTGGTTATGTCGAAAAATGTATGTCTCATTCTGTATCTGGAGTTGATCATTTCTCTGCCAAGAGGTGAGTAGCATGCTTCATAATCAGTCCTGTGGAATTGGGGTTGGTCATTACATCCATCAGAATTGTTACTTCTTTCTTTCCTTCCTTCCTTCTTTCCTTCCTTCCCTTCTTTCTTCCTTTCTTTCACTAGGCAATGGGGTTAACTGACTTGCCCAGGGTAACACAGCTACTAAGTGTTATGTGTCTGAGGCCACATTTGAATTCAGGTCCTCCTGAATCCAGGGGTGGTGCTCTATCCACTGTGCCACCTAGCTGCTCTTCTTACATCTTTTAAAGTTGTTTGTCTTTACAGTGTTGTTGATATTGTATAAATTGTTCTGTTGGTTCTGCTTACTTGGCTATGTGTTAGATAATGACATCTTCCCAGGTTTCTTTGCAACCATTTATTTCATCATTTTTTAAAAATGTTCATTTGATTATTTTAATTTGTAATAAGGGTAAGAAAATAATATTCTTTTATTTTTCATTTATTTATTTATTTATGTTTAGTTTTCAACAATCACTTCCGTAAGATTTTCAATTCCAAGTTTTCTCCTCCACTTGCCCCTCCCCCCACCCCAAGACAGCATGCAATCTGATATAGGCTCTACTTACACATTCATATTAAACGCATTTTCACATTAGTCATGTTGTAAAGTAGAACTAGACCCAATGGGAGGAACCATGAGAAAGAAGAAACAGAGAGAGAGAGTAAGAGTGAGCAAGCACAAATAGTATGCTTCAATCTGCATTCATACTTCATAGTTTTTTTTCTGAATGTGGATTGTATTTTCCATCATGAGTCCTTTGGAGTTCTCTTAGGTCCTTGCATTGCTAAAAGGTAAGTCTGTCAAAGTCAATCATCACAGTGTAGCTGTTACTGTGTACAGTGTTCTCCTGGTTCTGCTCATTTCACTCAGCATCAGTTCACATAAGTCTTTCCAGGTTTTTCTGAAGTCTGCTTGCTCATCATTTCTTATGGAACAATAGTAATCCATTATATTCATATACCACAACTTGTTCAGCCATTCTCCAGTTGATGGGCATCCCTTCAATTTCCACTTCTTGCCCATCAGACAAACAGCTGCTATAAATATTTTTGTATATGTGAGTCCTTTTGCCATTTATATGATCTCTTTGGGATACAGTCCTAGAAGTGGTATTTCTGGGTCAAAGGGAATGCACAGTTTCATAGCCCTTTGGGCATAGTTCCAAATTGCTCTCCAGAATGGTTGGATCAGTTCACAACTCCACCAACAATGTATTGATATTCTAATTTTCCCACATCTCCAATATTTATTATTTTCCTGTTTTGTCAGTCTGATGAGGTGTGATGTGGTACCTCAGAGTCATTTTGATTTGCATTTCTCTAATCAATAGTGATTTAGAGCATTTTTTTAATATGACTATAGATAGCTTTAAGTTCTTCATCTGAAAATTGTCTATTTATAGCCTTTGACCATTTGTCAATTGGGGAATGACTTGTATTCTTATCAATTTGACTCTGTTCTCTATATATTTTGGAAATGAAGCCTTTATCAGAGACACTGGTTATAAAAATTGTTTCCCAGCTTTCTGCTTCCCTTCTAATCTTGGTTGTGTTGGCTTTGTGCAAAAACTTTTCAATTTAATGTAGTCAAAATTACCCATTTTGCATTTCATAATATTCTCT
This sequence comes from Vombatus ursinus, assembly GCF_900497805.2. Classification (NCBI taxonomy): domain Eukaryota; kingdom Metazoa; phylum Chordata; class Mammalia; order Diprotodontia; family Vombatidae; genus Vombatus; species Vombatus ursinus. The sequence goes on along the minus strand of NW_020954719.1, from coordinate 764,953 downwards.
ATCTCTTGTTTGGTCATAAATTCTTCTGTTCTCCATAAATATGACAGATAAACTCTCCTAGTTTGTTTATAGTATCAGCCTTTATGTCTAAATTGTGTACCCATTTTGACTTTATCTTGTTATACGGTGTAATATGTTGGTCTGTGCCTAGTTTCTGCCATATTATTTTCTAGTTTTCCCAGGAGTTTTTGTTAAATAGTGATTTCTTATCCAAGAAGCTGGAGTCTTTGGGTTTGTCAAATAGTAGATTACTAGTCAGTGACTATTGTTTCTTATGTACTTATTGCACTGATCTACCATTCTATTGCTTAGCCAGTACCAAATAGTTTTGATGATTGCTGCTTTATAATACAGTTTTAGATATGGTATGGGTAAGCCACCTTCCCTTGCATATTTCTTTTCATTATTTCCCTTGATATTCTAGGCCATTTGTTCTTCCAGATGAATTTTGTTACTGTTTTTTCTAGCTCAATAAAATAATTTTTTTGGTAGTTTGATTGGTATGGCACTGAATAAGTAAATTAATTTAGGTAGAATTGTCATTTTTATTATATTAGCTCAGCTTACCCATGAGCAGCTGATGTTTTTCCAGTTGTTTAGTTGTGACTTTATTTGTGTGAAAAGTGTTTTGTAATTGTGTTCATATAGTTCCTGGGTTTGTTTTGGCAGGTAGACTCCCAAATATTTTGTAATGTCTATAGTAACTTTAAATGGAATTTCACTTTCTATCTCTTACTGTTGGGCTTTGTTAATAATATGTAGAAATGCGGATGATTTATGTGGGTTTATTTTATAGCCTGCAACTTTGCTAAAGTTTTTTATTATTTCAGGTAGTTTTTTACTTGATTCTCTAGGATTCTCTAAGTATATCATCATGTCATCTGCAAAGAATGATAACTTTGTTTCTTCTTTGCCTATTCTAACTCCTTCAATTTATTTTTCTTCCTTTTTTATTTTTATTTATTTTTATTGCTAAAGATAGCATTTCCAGTACAATATTGAATAACACTGGTGATAATGGACATCCTTGTTTCACCCCTGTTCTTATTGGAAATGCTTCTAGCTTATCTCCATTACATATAATGCTTGCTGATGGTTTCAGATAGATGCTACTTATTTTAAGGAAGACTCCATTTAATTTTATGGTCTATAGTGTTTTGTGTTGTTTTGTTTTGTTTTTAGGCAGTTGGGGTTAAGTGACTTGCCCAGAGTCACATAGCTAGTAAGTGTTATGTGTCTGAGGCCGAATTTGAACTCAGGTCCTCCTGACTTCAGGGCCAGTGCTCTATCCACTGCACCACCTACCTGCCCTTTTTTAGTGTATTCGATAGAAATGGATGTTGTATTTTGTCAAAAGCTTTTTCTGCATCTATTGAGATAATCGTATGATTTCTGTTAGTTTTATTGTTGATATGGTCAATTATGCTGATAGTTTTCCTAATATTGAGCCAACTTTCCATTCCTGGTATAAATCCTACCTGGTCATAGCATATTATCCTTGTGGTAAGTTGCTGTTATCTCTGCTAATATCTTATTTAAAATTTTTGCATCTATATTCATTAGGGAAATTGGTCTAAAATTTTCTTTCTCTGTGTTGGCTCTTCCTGGTTTAGGTATCAGCACCATGTTTGTATCATAAAAAAAATTTGGTAGGACTCTTTTGCCTATTTTCCCAAATAGTTTATATAGTATTGAAATTAATTGTTCTTTAAATGTTTGATAGAATTCACTTGTAAATTCATCTGGCCCTGGAGATTTTTTCTTGGGGAGTTCATTGACGGCTTGTTCAATTTCATTTTCTGAAATATGGTTATTTAAGTATTTTACTTCCTCTTCTGTTAATCTGGGCAATTTATATTTTTGTAAATATTGATCCATTTCACTAAGATTGTCAATTTTATTGGCAAAATAACTCCTATTGTTTTAATTTCCTCTTCGTTGGTGGTGACTTCACCCTTTCCATTTTTGATACTGGTAATTTGGTTTTCTTCTCTCTCTTTTTTTAAATAAATTAACCAAAGGTTTATCTATTTTATTGTTTTTTTCCCATAAAACCAGCTCTTAGTTTTATTTATTAGTTCAACAGTTTTCTTAATTTCAATTTTATTAAACTCTTCTATGGTTTTCAGGATTTCTAATTTGTTATTTAATTGGGGATTTTTATTTTTTTCTTTTTCTAGCTTTTTTAGTTATGTGCCCAATTCATTGATCTTTTCTTTCTCCATTTTATTCATGTAATCATTTAGAGATATAAAACTTCCCCTAAGAACTATTTTGCTGCATCCCACAGGTTTTGGTATGTTCTCTTGGATGAAGTTATTGATTGTTTCTATGATTTGTTGTTTGACCCTCTCATTTTTTAGGATTAGATTGTTTAGCTCCCGGTTAATTTTTAGTCAGTCTTTCCAAGGCCCCTTATTACATGTAATTTTTGTTGCATCATGACTTGAAAAGGATACATTTAATATTTCTGTCTTTCTGCATTGGATTGTGAGGTTTTTATGCCCTAATACATGGTCAGTTTTTTTGTAGGTGCCATGTACCACTGAGAAAAAAGGTATATTCCTTTCTACCCCCATTCATTTTTCCCCAGACAATATCTAACTTTTCTAAAATTCTATTCATCTCCTTAACTTCTTTCTTGTTTATTTTGTAGTGAGATTTATCTAGTTCTGAGAGGAGAAGGTTGAGGTCCTCTACTACTATAGTTTTGCTGTCTATTTCTTCCTGTAACTCCCTGAACTTCTCCTCTAAGAATTTGGATGCTATACCACTTGGTGCATATATATTTAGTAATGATATTACTTCATTATCTGTGGTTCCTTTTAGCAGGATGTAGTTTCCTTTTTTATCTCTTTTAATGAGATCTATTTTTGCTTTTGCTTTGTCTGAGATCAGGATTGATCTCTCCCTGCTTTTTTTTTTAACTTCAGCTGAAGCATAATATATTCTGCTCCAGCCTTTTATCTGTATCCCTCTGCTTCAAATGTGTTTCTTATAAACAACATATTGTAGTATTCTGGTTTTTAATCCACTCTGCTCTCCACTTCCGTTTTATGGGAAAATTCATCCCATTCACATTCACAGTTATGATTACTATCTGTGTCTTTCTCTCCATCCTATCCCCTCCCCCTTGTTTTTGCTTTTCTCTCTCCTTTCTCCTTTTCCCTCCTCACTAGAGTTTTGCTTTTGACCACAGCCTCCCTCAAATTGCCCTCCCTTTTATCAGCCCCCTCCCTTTTCTTTCCCTTTTCTCCTACTACTTCCTATAGGGTGAGTTAGACTTCTGTACCTGAGTATGTTATTCCATCTTTGAGTCTCATTTCAAAGTTTGAGTGAGGTTCAAACAATGCTCATCTTCCTCGCTTCTTTCCCTCTACTGTAATAGGTTTTTGCACCTTTTTCATGTGGTGTAATTTACCCCTTTCTGCCTCCTCCTTTCCTCTTCTCCCAGTGCAATCCTTTTTCTCCACTTAGTTAGATTTTTTATCATCACATCAAAGTCGTCTTATACCCACACATCCTCTGTCTATGTATACCGTTTCTAAATGGTGTTGTACAGGTACAATTCTTAAGAGTTGCAGGTATCATCTTCCCATGCAGGGATATAAATAGTTTGCCCTTATTGAATAACATGTTTTTTCTTCTTTCCTGTTTACCTTTTTATGTCGCTCTTGAGTCTTGTATTTGAAGGTCAGATTTTCAGTTCCATATTTCATTGAATGTCCATCTCCTCCCCGGAAAGATTATGCTCATTTTTGCTGGATAGTTGATCCTTGGTTGTAATTCAAGCTCCTTTGCCTTACGTAATATCATATTCCAAGCCCTCTCATCTTTTAATATAAAGGCTGCAAGGTCCTGTGTAATCCTGACTGTGGTGGTTTAAATTGTTTCTTTCTGGCTGCTTGCTGTATTTTCTCCTTGACCTGATAGTTCTGGAATTTGTCTACAATATTCCTTGATGTTGAAAACATAAATTTGGGATCTCTTTCAGGAGGTCATCAGTGGATTTTTTTGATGACTAATTTATCCTCTGGTTCTAGGACCTCAGGACCATCAGTTTTCCTTGATGATTTCTTGAAAGATGCTGTCCAGGCTCTTTTCCTTAAAAAACACAATTGGCCAAATGGAAAAAAGGTACACTGAAAAAAACAAGTCCTTAAAAAGTAGAATTGGGCAAGTGGAAGCTAATGAGACATCAAGAATCCTTGACTGAGCTCGAATTCAATTCCTAGGAAAATTCTGAAATCGCTCATTAAAGAGATGGCCGATGCATATCCAGAATGTGAAATAGTAATAATGATGAGACACCTTAACTTCAGAATAAATCATGCCGTGCTACATTTCCCTTTTTTGCAGGATTATTAAAATTAAATTTAATACAGATTGATTTTATCAGGGGAAGGTAGGGGGAAGTATACCAGTGGGAGTTTGAGTCATTAGAATTTAAAAAATCAACCTGACTTCTCAAGGATATACCTAGAGCCCTTGGTGGGGGTGGGGGATAAGATGTAACCAAATTCTGGGGACATGTAACTCATTTATGGGAATTGGTTTTGGTATAATATTTCCTCAGAGCTTACATATGCTACATTTGGCTGAAGGGTATGTTGTGAACAAAATGTACCTATATTTCAGCAAAAGTTTTGATAAATTATCCCATTCTAGTCTTATGGAGAAGATGGAGTAATATGCATTAGATATAAATATAATCAGATGAATCTGTAGCTAGCATGTTTATTAAATTTGCTGATGACACAGAATTATCAGGAATAGCTAACCAAGTAGATAAGAGTCAGAATCCAAAAGGATCTTGATGGGCTGGAGTATTGTGTTGAATTTAATGTAATGAAATTCAGTAGAGATAAATGTAAAGTCCTTCACTTGGGTACTGAAATTCTTTATTTTCTCCTTGTCATGCTTCATCTGGAGTGTGGTGTTCAGTTCTAGGCACCATGATAAATAGAGCATTGACAAGTTGGAGAATGGCCAGTAGAGGGCATCCAGTGTAGTGAGTGGCCTTGACCTAGTGATAATGAAGATCAATTGAAGTGAAGGCTTGACCATGTGCCAGGGCATGAGAATTTGATAAATAAATGCAACAAGCAAAAACATTAAACAAAATTTTACTGACCTTAACACAAAATTATATTCAACAAAAGGCCTTTATGGATTCAATCTTAAATGTGCACTAATCCTGAAGAAATGTTGAATAAAAGAGCAAATTGTAGAAATGATAATTTCACTAAAGAAAGTAATAATGAGACAGCATACTGAAATTTGTGTTATAAAGTACTCCTTAGGTAAAAATTTATTTCTCCAAACAATTTTCATCATTAGAAGAGAGAAAGAACAGATCAAGTTAAAATGTGAAAATCAAAGAAGAGATTAACAAAATGTAAAATAAAAAACTTGATAAATGTAGGAAGTGTGTTTTGAAAAATAGAGAAACTATTAGCTAATCTGTTTTTGAAAAAGAAAGGAAAATGAAATTGCCAATTCAATAAACAGAGGAAAATCCAGAATTATTATTGTAAAAATAAAGAGAATTATTGGAAACTATTTTGCCCTACGTATGCCAACAATAACTTATGTTCAGTAGATGAATTTATAGAAATATAAATTAACAGAACAGAAAAAAATATAAAATTTGCATACCCCTATCTTGGCAAAAGAAACCCCAAAGGCAGCGGAGAGAGTCGGAAATAAGGACTAGATTAATTTGTGGATGAATTCCATTAAATATTCACAAAATAATTCAATATTATGTTATTTGGAAAAAAAATAAGGGGGAGAGGGATCCTACTGCATTCTTTCTATGATACAGATATGGTAATGTTAACTAGACCAGGGAGGGACAAATCAGATGAAGAAAACTATAGACTACTGGCCCTTATAAAGTACAATAATAATGAAGAAAATCTTTGTAAAGAGGCTAAAGCAAAGAATGAATGAGTGGATAAGAAAACATACACTTAGCACTTTCAAGAACTATTAAATACAAATAGAAAAGCAGGTCAAACTCTCTTCTCAAGAAATTCACATGGAGACAATGCACCTAGAGAGTTTCAGCTTCTAGTCAGATAAAAAGACCTTGTGGTCCTTAGGGTGCAGCATTCAAGTAGATGATAGTATGTACATCTTCTTTAAAGTAATTTCCATTGATAAAATCATGTCTATTGCTAATACGCAATCTTCTAACAAGTGTAAAAGGAGAACTTTTTTTTTCTGATTTTTAGAAGCTGTGGCTGCAGAGGGGACTGGGGCTACAGCACCTGCAGAAGCAATTGATCTTTCATATCTTCATAATGGTTGCTTCCCTGAATAATGACTGTTGAGGCAAGCGTGTTAGTAGGATTGGTTGTCTGGGGAGTATTGCTGTTTCTTTATCTCTTGGGCTTTTATCTTGGTAGCAACCGGTTGGCAGCTCTTAACAACAAGAAGTTTGTTCCATGGTTTGCTCCTCTGATTGATGGCTGTGAACTATGAAGGGGCCAGGTTAGAAGCAGTGCTAGTGGTTTGAATGGGGAGGGTAGTGGAAATTGTTACTTCCATATTTTGAAAGTTATACTCTATGACCAAATTGGATTTATTCAAGCAATGAAGAGTTGTTTCAATATATTAATTTTTAAAAATAGTAAAAATCACATGATTGGGTCAGTAAATATAGAAAAAGCTTCTGACAAAACATAATAGCAGTTAGAGCTTAATACCAGTTTAGTTTCAATTTTGAAATGAAATGAGGCACTCACAAGTCACTAGACTGTTAACAAAAGGTTTACCTTGCCCTAATATAGCAAGGATATGCAATAAGCATACAGTAAATATATAAGCATGTCTTTTATCTCTCTGTATAGAAATGTATCTGGTCAGTAGAGCAAGGTGTGGTGACTTCTCATATCTTCCAAGTTAGAGAGGCCCTGATTCCACAAGGATTGGACGTTTGTTTGTTTTTTTTCTCTTTTCTCAAGAAGCTATGGTTACATAATGTATATACAAAAGGTCACATCATGATTTAGAAGAGCAGGGAAGGAGATGCTTTTTAAGACTATGGATAGGGGAAGAGTTATTGACTAAACAAGGGATGAGAGAAGGGTTACAAGATATAAAATTGGCATTTTGATTACATAGAATTAAAAAGATTTTGCACAAAGAAAATCAATACAATTAAATTAGAGTTTTTCATAAAAATCTGATATACCCAGCATATATAGGGAACTGATTCAAATATATGAGAATAAAATCCATTCCACAATAGATAAATGGTCAAAGTTCACAGGCACCTAGTTCTCAAAAAACAAAAAAAAGAAAGAAAAGAAATATTAACAGCCACAAAAAAAAATGTTCCAAATCACTAACAATAAGAGAAATGCAAATTATTAACAATTCTTAAGTTCCTCTTTCATATTTATCTGTTTGGCTTAGATGACTAAAAAAGGAAAATGACAGTTGTTGAAGGGGCCATGAGAGGACAGGTACACTCATGAATTGTTGATGAGGGCAGTTGGACCTATGCTCATCCAATGTTAAATTATGCATACTCATAAATATAGCAATACTAAGCATATACCCCCCCCTAAAAATTGAACAGAAAGTGAAAGGACTCACATGTTCAGGAATATTAATAACAATGCTTTTTCTTGTAACAAAGAATTGAAAACTGACTAGTTACCCACCAATTGAGAATTGACTGAATGGTATATAAATGTAATGGAATATTATTGTAGTAAGAAATGATAAAGGGACACATTTAGAGGACCCTCGAGAAGACTTACATGAGCTGATACAGACTGAAATAAGCAGAACCAGGAGAATATATACCATCAACAACAACATAAAGAAAAACAACTTTGAAAGACTAAGAAGTCCAGCTGCATTGAGTGGTCACAACTTGAGAGGACAGCCTCTTAGAGGTTCAGTGTGCTGAATCTGGAGTCAGAAGGACGTGAATTTAAATCCAAGTTTAGACACTTACTGACCCTAGACAAATCACTTAACCTTTGCTGCTTTTTTTCTCATCTGTAAAATGGGAATAATAATAGCACCTAACTCCCAAGGTTGTGTGAGGATAAAATGAGATAATACTTACAAAGTGCTTTGCAAACCTTCAAGTACTATATAAATGCTAGCTGTTGTTATTTTTGTGATTGTTGTTATGACCCATAACAGAAGCATACTTTCCCACTTCCTGATAGAAAGATGATGGGCTTGAGGTTCAGGATAAAACATACAATTTTGCATGTGACCAGTGTATGGATTTATTGTGTTTGACCATACTTATATGTTAGAAAGATGGGGATGTGAGGGGAGGATAGAGCTAATGATAGTGTTATGAGAGAGAGAGAGAGAGAGAGAGAGAGAGAGAGAAGTGTGTCAGTGAAACAATTTAAAATACTCCGAAGAGAGTAGAATATGGTTCAGAGAGGCACAGAGACAGGAAAAATTTCAAACTAATAAATACATTGAACTTAGTACATACTTTGAAAAAGCTGCATAGAGCAACTTCCTGGTTACATATTCAGTCCTTTTCTCTCTTCCCCTTTGTATGTGGAAATGTTTATATATCTGTAGTTCATCATAACAATAAAGTAAAATAAAAGATCTGTTATTGAACTGTAAGGCTGAAAGGGTTTGCTGTTATTACCCTTTGGTTACCCTCTTAAACATAACTGGTGTGTTAGAGCCCCAATATAAAATAGCTTACTGGCATGGAATAAAATATTTTATCTCTATTTCAAATAGGTTCATTACTGTAAGTACTAGAAAAACCTCACTCTTTTTACCCAAAGCCCTGGGTGTTATTTCAAAGTAAAGGCCCAATTATATAAAAAAGACAACAATCTCTGCATTTAATTCATTGCCACAGTGGGTATAGTGGTCCCGTTGAAAAAAATTGCTGAGAAAAATCAGAGAAACTGGCTTTGACTACCACTTTTTTGTTTAGGGCAAGTCATTTAACTTTTCTGGATCCTACTTCCTCATCTTTAAAATAAGTGATCCTTCCAGCTCTAAAGCTATGATCCTATGATATGTAAATTTAGATCTGCTTGTCAACTCATTTTACTTCTTCCACAATCCACTTCAAGTGTTGGGCACTTGTATGTTGTTCTATGGGCCATAAGGTCATAGACTCAGAGCTAAAGGTGGTTTTATTACCGCAAAATGATAAAGGAAAACAAAGACCAGAATTCAACATGGCATTTTGTGGGAATTCTTATTTCAATGTCATTAAGCTTTTGGGTCAAGAGAGAGTCTTTCTTACATCCTTGTAAAGATTGTGAAAATTTTTGATGTTTTGGTAACCCAAGTGATTAGTTACCACATAGTTCCTGACTCTTCCTCTTCACTTAAAAAAAGTGCATGCTTTTTAATAAGCTAATTACTAATTATGCATTAATTTAAGCACCACCCTTAAATATTATAATTCTAGTTTGAGTTTTGATTGTATGTGTTAAATATGTGTGTGTACATACACACATACTCATAACTGTGCTTCCATTTGCTTAGATCTTTATGCTAGCACTCTGACCATAGAAAATCTGCTTGTAAAATAGTTATGGAAGGTTGTGTCTTTCACTTAGTAGATAGTAGGTTACATCTATATAACTCTTCAGGGTTTGGGACTGGGGCTGTTTTACAACACATCTACAAGCTAAAACACATTGTATCATTAACACGCTATGATTCATCCTTGATCTCTTCTTCTTAAACTCCAGTAAGTTGAGCTTACATAAACTTGGCTCTCTCTACAAGACCCTGTATTTCTACCCTCTTTAATACCAAGTTTAACTTCACTTATGCCCATTACTCTAGGTTATGAAGAGAAGTGGGTACAGTCCTGTTCTTCACTGTAACTTCTAGACTTTCACTTGGCCACCGTTGCTCAACAGTATCTCACTTTAAGCTTCACTGTTCATGTATATCTCAAAGTCTAGATCCTTGTTGCAGTACCCCCGCTCAGGCACAACTTCCTACGTGATGCCTTTCCTGATCCCTCTTCCCCTCCCTCCCCCCAGTTGTCTGTCTCCTGAAATTACCTTGTAAATGGAAGTTCCTTGAAATCAGGTACTGCTTTGTTTGTCTCTTTGTATCCTCAGCCCCTAATATGGTACCTTATGCATAGTAGGTGCTTAATAAGTTTTTGTTGAATTAAATTGTATCTCCAGAACATTGTTAACTGAATGAATGAATAAACTAACATTGCAAGTGTTATGTTGTTTTGCAAAGAAAGAAATCTACCAACATCTAGATCATTTTTTCTCTTTGCTCAAGGAGTTCACCTCCTAGCTCTGTCTTCCTTTCCATGCTGCCTGCCACCACATTTATTGATATCCTTTCAAATACACCTGACCTTCCAGTTCATTAACCTTCTAACTCCCATGACTTTTATCTTTATTCCACATTAATCACCCAGAAAAATCGTCATACCTTTGTCTTACCATCACCAATTACTATGCTACCTCCAGAATCCTAAACTCTGAAATCCTTTTCTGATATTAGTTTCTAATACTTAAGTTTCCCCTCTTTTTCTCATACCTTTTAATCCTGCAATTCATTTGTTTCCCCCTCTTCCTCTAGCCCATTATGCCTGCTTTAATCTTGCTTTCCTGTTAACAGTCTTGGCTCAGTGGATGACAAGTTACATTGTTCTCTACATTCAAATCCCTTGCCCTTTTATCCTGTACATTACATGTCTCTGCTTTTCAGTCGTTTGCTAAATCTTGTTGATTTAATCGTCTGTAACTTCTTTTTCCTTCATTTCCTTCTTTCCACTCACATGGGCATTATATTAATCCAAGCCCTCATCTCTTCTCTGTTAGACTATTGTGGTAGTCTCAGTTGGTCTCTTTATTTCCAGGAACTTCTCTCTCCAAACTCTTTTTTTTTTTTTCATCATGTGTTCAAGTTTTTTAAGTTACCTTCTGAAAGGCCAATAATTTTAAGTTTTCTTCTGGAAGGCTAGTCATCTTTAAATTGTCTCTATACAATGTGTCTTTTAGATCAGTAGGTTTTGCTTATTATAATTCAGGTCATGTTTCCTACTATTTGAAGCCTTCTCTGATTCCTCCTCTCCCTTCCGCCCCCACCCCTGCCAGTTGTTAGTACTATCTCCTTCTTCAGATTATCTTGTATTTAATTATTGTTTATGTGTCCTTCTCCTCTCAGTAGTGTACTATGTAAATTCCTTGTGTGCTGAGACTGTTTGGGTTTTGTCTTTGTTTTATATACATATATATACTTTGTTTTGTACTATATGCAAGAATCTGTATATAGTAGGCAATTGACCAATATCTATAGAATTGAATGAGATAGGCAGTACAAGTATTATCCCTATTTTACAAAGGAGGGACACCCTGTATTCCCAACAACATTTTGCCATGTAGAAACCAATCTAAATCCTGCTTATTAGCTTCTGAGTTCAGAAAAGGTCATATAAGACTTCTGCTTCTAGAAGCCTAGATGGTGGGGTAAGAAGTAAATTGCTGTCACCCTCCTTTATTGAGCTCTGAAAGCCCAGAAAAAATTGCCTCAGGAAAAACCCTGGAGCAGATGAGCCAGCAGAAAGATGGCATGCAGCAGTCTTGTAGCCCAGGAAGCTTGGGAAAGGCACCTCTCACTCTGGGGGGGGGGGGAGCAATACAGGATGGGAGGTGTCCCAGCAGACCAGTGGCAGGCTCCATCTCAGCATTCCAGGGGAAGATCTAGAGCCCCAGGGTGGTGGAGCAGACAAGCGCCAACACCAGGATCCCCATGTACATCAATACAGGCAGGGGAACTCATAGACACCAGCTCAGAAAACCACCATGTGCAGTGGTGTTCTCTAGCCACCAAATCTCCCAGTGCCTCAGCAAAACTCTGGGAAGCACAACTTCAGGAGACAATGCTCCAGGCTAACATCCACCAGCAGCCAAACTTTTAAGTGCAAGGCCTGGGTGAGCAGGAGGCAAACATTCCAGTGCAAGGCCCGGGTAAGCAGGAGCCAAACATTAGAGTATAAGGCTTAGGTGAGCAGCCATCCCCCAGTGGCCACACTACCCACCCCAACCCCAAGAGCTCCAGCCAAGCACCATGTAAGCTGCCAGAACCCTACAGCCTCCAACGGCCAGCACCTGAGGCCTCGGTACACAAAGCCGGTGACCAAGTCCAAGGCTCCTAGTACAAGAAACTTGGGTCAGTGCTCCCTGCACTCCAGCAGGAGAGCTCAGCTTTTTTTGAAAGTCAGGAAATAAAACACCATGAGCAAAAAGCAGAAATAGGCAATGACCATAGATTCTTATTATGGGGACAGGGAAGATTAAGGCACAAATTCAGAAGAAGACAACAGTGTCAATATACCCACACCCAAAACTTCAAAGGGGAATATGAACTGGTCTTAAGCTCAAAAAGCCTTCTTGGAAGAGCTCAAGAAGGATTTTAAAAGTCAAATAAGAGAAGTAGAAGAAAAATTGGGGAAAGAAATGAGAGGTATACAAGACAGAGTCACTAGCTTGGAAAAGGAAGGACAACTAATTAACTGTAGAAAACAAGTCCTTGAAAAATACAATTGGCCAAATAGAAAGTACACTGAAGAAAACAACGCCTTAAAAAACAGAATTGGCCAAATGGAAAAGCAGGCACAAAAACTCACCGAAGAGAAGAACTCCTTAAAAAGGAAAATGGGCCAAATGGAAAAGGAGGTACAAAATCTAATGGAGGAAAACAATTTGTTAAAAATTAAAATTGGGTAAGTGGAAGCTAATGACACTATGAGAAATTGAGAATCAGTCAGAAGCAGAAGAATTAAAAAATTGGAAGAAAACTTAAAATTCCTCATTGGTAAAACAACTGACCTGGAAAATAGATCCAGGAGAGATGATTTAAAAATTATTGGTTTACCTGAAAACCATGATAAAAAAAAATGAGTCTGGACAGCACCTTTCAGGAAATCATCAAGGAAAACTGTCCTGATGTGCTAGAACCAGAGGATCCCAAATTGAAAATGCCCAGGAATATTGTAGCCAAATTCCAGATTCCAAATTATCAGGTGAAAGAGAAAATACAGCAAGCAGTCAGAAAGAAACAATTTAAATGTCATGGAACCACAGTGAGGATTACGCAGGACCTTGCAGCTTCTACATTAAAAGATCATTGGGTGTGGAATACGATATTGCAGAAGGCAGAGGAGCTTAAATTACAACCAAGGATCAACTACCCAGCAAAAATGAGCATAATCTTTCAGGGGAAGCGATGGACATTCAGTGAAATAGGGGACTTAAAATTTGATCCTCAAATACAAGAGTCAAGAGAGGCATAAAAAGGTAAACAAGAAAGAAAAAACAACATGTTATTAATAATAGCAAACTATTTATGTCCCTACAAGAGACGATGACTCTTGTAGCTCTTGAGAACTATGTTGTTATTATGAGATTTAAAGGGGGTATACACAGACAGAGGGCATGGGGATAAGTTGACTTTGATGTGATGATAAAAAATCTAAGTAGTGAAAAGGGTGGAGAAGAGGAAAGGAGGAGGCAGACAAGGGTAAATTGCATCACATGAAAAGGAACAGAAACCTATTACAGTAGAGAGAAAGAAGGGAAGGAGATGAGCATTGTTTGAATCTTACTCCCATCAGATTTGGTTCAAAGAGGGAATAACATAATCAGTTAGGTATAGAACCCTGATTTACCCTATAGGAAGTAGGAGGGGAAAGGGAAAAAGAAAAGGGAGGGGGCGAATAGAAGAGAAGGCAGATTGAGGGAGGCAGAAGTCAAAAGCAAAATTCTAGTGAAGAGGGAAAGGGAGAAAGGAGAGAGAAAAGCATAAATGGGGGGAAATAGGATGGAGAGAAAGACACAGTTAGTAATCATAACTGTGAATGTCAATGGGATGAACCGTCCCATAAAACTGAAGTAGATAGCAGAGTGGATTAAGAACCGTAATCCTGCAGTATGTTGTTTACAGGAAACACAGAGAGACAAACACATAGTAAAGATGAGAGGCTGGAGCAGAATATATTATGCTTCAGTTGAATTAAAAAAAAAAAGGCAAGGGTAACAATACTGATCTCAGACAAAGCAAAAGCAAAAATAGATCTAATTAAAAGAGATAAGAAGGGGGCAGCTAGGTGGCGCAGTGGATAGAGCACCAGCCCTGGATTCAGGAGGACCTGAGTTCAAATCCAGCCTCAGACACATAACACTTACTAGCTGTGTGACCCTGGGCAAGTCAGTTAACCCCATTGCCTAACAAAAAAACAAAACAAAACAAAAAAAAGAGATAAGGAAGGAAACTACATCATGCTAAAAGGTACCATAGACAATGAAGTAATATTATTACTAAATATATATGCACCAAGTGGTATAGCATCTCGATTCTTAAAGGAGAAGTTAAGCAAGTTACAGGAAGAAGTAGATAATAAAACTATACTAGTGGAGGACCTCAACTTCTCCCTCTCAGAACTAGATAAATCTATCCACAAAATAAACAAGAAAAAAGATAAGGAGATGAATAGAATTTTAGAAAAGTTAGATGTGTTTGACCTCTAGAGAAAATTGAATGAGGATAGAAAGAAATATACCTTTTTCTCAGTGGTACATGATACCTATGCAAAAAATTGCATACTAGGGCATAAAAACCTCACAATCCAGTGCAGAAAGGCAGAAATATTAAATGCATCATTTTCAGATCATCATGCAATAAAATTACATGTAATAAAGGGCCATGGAAAAATAGACTAAATATTAATTGGAAACTAAATAATTTAATCCTAAGGAATGAGTAGGGCAAACATATCATAGAAACAATCAATAACTTTGTCAAAGAGAATGACAATAATGAGACAACATACCTAAACTTACGGGATACAGCCAACACAGTTTTTAGGGGAAGTTTTATACCTCTAAATGATTACATGAGTAAAATAGAGAAAGAGGAGATCAATGAATTGGGCATGTAACTAAAAAAGCTAGAAAAAAGACAAATTAAAAATCCCCAATTAAATACCAAATTAGAAATTCTGAAAACCAAAGGAGAGATTAATAAAATTGAAATTAAGAAAACTATTGAACTAATAAATAAAACTAAGAGCTGGTTTTATGGGAAAAAAACAATAAAATAGGTAAACCTTTGGTTAATTTTATTAAAAAAAAATTAGCAATATCAAAAATGAAAAGGGTGAGTTCACCACCAATGAAGAGGAAATTAAAACAATAATTAAGAGCTATTTGCCCAACTGTATGCCAATAAATTTGACAATCTTAGTGAAATGGATGAATATTTACAAAAATATGAATTGGTCAGATTAACAGAAACATTGATCTGTTAACAGATTAACAGAAACATTGATCTGTTAACAGATTAACAGAAAAGGAAATAAAATAAAACCTCATTTCAGAAAATGAAATTGAACAAGCCGTCAATGAACTCCCTAAGAAAAAATCTCCAGGACCAGATGGATTTACAAGTGAATTCTATCAAACATTTAAAGAATATCTAATTCCAATACTATATCGACTATTTCGAAAAATAGGTGGAGTCCTACCAAATTCTTTTTTATGATACAAATATGGTACTGATACCTCAACCAGGAAGAGCCAAAACAGAGAAAGAAAATTATAGACCAATTTCCCTGATGAATATAGATGCAAAAATTTTAAATAAAATATTAGTAAAGGGATTATAGGAACTTATCTCAAGGAAAATACACTATAACCAGGTAGGACTTATACCAGGAATGCAGGGCTCATTGAATATTAGGAAAACTATCAGCATAATTGGCCATATCAACAATAAAACCAACAGAACTCATGTGATTGAGAAAAGCATTTGACGAAATACAATACCCATTCCTTTTAAAAACACTAGAGAGCATAGGAATAAATGGAATCTTCCTTAAAATGATAAGTAGCATCTATCTAAAACCATCAACAAGCATTATATGTAATGGGGATAAGCTAGAAGCATTTCCTGTAAGATCTGAGGTGAAACAAGGGTGTCCATTTTCACCAGTGTTATTCAATATTGTTTTAGAAATGTTCGCTTTAGCAATAAGAGAAGAAAAAGAAATTGAAAGAGTTAGAATAGGCAAAGAAGAAACAAAGCTATCACTCTTTGAAGATGACATGATAATGTACTTAGAGAATCCTAGAGTATGAAGTAAAAAATTACTTGAAATAAATTTAGTAAAGTTGCAGGATATAAAATAAACCCACATAAATCATCCACATTTCTGTATATTACTAACAAAACCCAAAGTTACTGTAGACATTATAAAATATTTGGGAGTCTACCTGCCAAAATAAACTCAGGAACTATATGAACACAATTACAAAACACTTTTCATACAACGTCAGATCTAAATAATTGTAAAAACATCAGTTGCTCATAGGTAGGCCAAGCTAATATAATAAAAATGACAATTCTACCCAAATTAATTTACTTATTCAGTGCCATACCAATCAGACTACCAAAAATTATTTTATAAAGCTAGAAAAAAAACAATTCATCTTGAAGAACAAAAGATCCAGAATATGAAGGGAACTAATAAAAAGAAATGCAAGGGAAGGTGGTCTAGCTGTACCAGATCTTAAAGCAGCAGTCATCAAAACTACTTGGTACTGGCTAAGAAATAGAGTGGTGGATCAGTGTAGTAGGTTAGGTAAGCAAGACCCAACAGTCAATGACTATAGTAATCTAATATTTGATAGATCCAAAGACTCCAGCTTCTGGGATAGGAACTCACTGTTTAACAAAAACTGCTGGGAAACCTGGAAAAAAAGTATGGCAGAAACTAGGCATAGACCAACATTTTACACCCTATACCAAGATAAAATCAAAATGATAACATGATTTAGATATAAAGACTGATACTATAAAGAAACTAGGAGAGCAGGGAATAGTTTACCTATCAGATCTATGGAGAATGGAAGAATTTGTGACCAAACAAGAGATAGAGAACATTATGAAATGCAAATGGATAACTTTGATTACATTCAATTGAAAAGTTTTTGAACAAGTGGAGTCAATGCAACCAAGATTAGAAGGGAAGCAGAAAGCTGGGAAATAATTTTTACAGTCAGTGTCTCTGATAAAGGCCTCATTTCTAAAATATGTAGAGAACTGAGTCAAATTTATAAGAATACAAATCATTCCCCAATTGATTAATGGTCAAAGTATATGAACAGGTGGTTTTCAGATGAAGAAATTAAAGCTATCTATAGTCTATCTATATGAAAAAAATGCTCTAAATTGTTATTGATTAGAAAAATGTAAATCAAAATGACTTTGAGGTACCACATTACACCTGTCAGATTGGCTAACATGACAAAACAGGACAATGATAAATGTTGGAGAAGATGTGGGAAAATTGGAACACCAATGCATTGTTGGTGGAATTGTGAACTGATCCAACCATTCTGGAGAGCAATTTGGAACTATGCCCAAAGGGCTATGAAAATGTACATACCCTTTGACATAGTGATACCACTTCTAGGACTGTATCATAAAAATGGGAAAAGGACCCACATGTACAAAAATGTTTATAACAGTTCTTTTTGTGGTGGCAAAGAATTGGAAATTGAGGGGATGCCCATCAATTGGGGAATGAACTTTGAATGTAATGGAATACTATATGAAATACTATAAGGAATACTATTGTGCCTGAGCAGGCAGACTTCAGACAAATCTGGGAAGACTTATATGAGCTAATGCAGAGTAAAATGAGCAGAACCAGGAGAACATTGTGCACAGTAACAGCCACATTGTGTGATGACTGACTTTGATAGACTTAGCTCTTCTCAGCAACTCAAGGATCTGAGACAGCTCCAAAAGACTCATGATGGAAAATGCTATCCACATCCAGAGAAAGAACTATGGAGTCTGAATTTAGATGGAAACATGCTATTTGCTCTCCTTTTCTTTTGTTGTTTTGTTTTATTCCTTCTTGTGGTTCTTCCCATTAGTTCTAATTCTTCTTTACATCATGAATAGTGTAAAAATATGCTTAATATTAATGTGTAAGTAGAACCTATATCAGATTGCATGTCATCTTCAGGAGGGGGGAGGAGAGAGAAGGGGAGAAAATTAAAAACTCAAAATCTTATGGAAATGAATGTTGAAAACTAAAGAATAAATTATTTTTTTTTTTTTAAAGAAAAGGTCATATATATCACAGGTAGAATGACTATTGGCAACAGTGATGGAAATTTTATACTTATTGTACAGATCTCTAAGAATGAAATTTAAATCTCCAGTACTATATTTTGAATAAATTAAAATCTACAAAGCTACTTGAAATTATTAATGGACATCTCCATCTAGCAAAGAGTAGAAGTTAAATTTTAAAGTCTTTTTGTCTAGGTCCCACACAAATGAGAAAGCAAACACTAATATTTGAAAAAACTGAAGGTTCTCATTCTTGGTCCTTGGATTCACTTGCATTGAATCATTGAAATAGTGTAATTCTTTTATTTTTTTCTACAGTGCCTCCAAAACCATTACATCTGCAGAATTCACCTTCATCCAATAAATATCAGACACCCAAGCATAAAGCTTTACCTAGTATAAAACCAAGGATGGAGGAAGTTAAGCCTGTCCCTGCTTCTTTTATCTCAAAAGAAAAACCCACTAAGGTATCAGATCTCATCAGTCACTTTGAAGGAGGCAGGTAAGTAATTTATATTTGAAAGAAGAGGGGAGGAAAGAAGAAATTTGATACCTAAAAAGATGTTATAGACATATATTTACAAATCTAATAAAATTATCATCCCATAGGTGATATAGACTTGTAGGAGTAGTCAATTAAGTTTTTCAACACTCCACCTTAGCCTAATACTTGTATTGTTGGCATTATAGCATATTGCCCATCTGTAGTACATCATAGTAGTATTTTTTTGTCTAATATCCTTTACAGATGATGTTTCTGGTTTCTTTGAAATCCTTTATGACTGAGTTTATAGTATGAACACAAGTATATTACTAAGATATCCCTCACAGATCTGTTTTTGGTATTTGGTAGGGTTTCATGGGTCTGATAGGTAGTCTCTGTTGGTGTCAGTCATATAACAACTACACCAAGGCCCCACTCTCTCAGACTCCTGTTTGACTCATTACCTTATTCATTCTCTCCAGATTCTAAGACAGTCAAGGTGTATGTTCTGATAAAGGTTGATAAGTTATTTAAATCATAATAGCTCTTATTGTTAGTAAAATTATAACATCTCTTATATAGCTTTATAAAATATTAAATAAGCTTGAGTAGCCCCTATAAGCTTTTGTTCATGTTGTTTTTTTCTATATCAACCTAATCTACTTGGCTTAAACAAAATGGCTGTCCACTTTATTAACAGTGTAACAGGGGCAGCAAGGTAGTACAGTGGATAAAGCTCCAGCTTTGGAGTCAGGAGGACCTGAGTTCAAATGTGGCCTCAGACACTTGACAGTTACTAGCTGTGTGACATTGGGCAAGTCATTTAACCCCAATTGCCTCACAAAAAACAAACGAACAAACAAAAGATATAAATAGCTATTTACAATGTATCACCTGTGAAAAAGATCATAAACAGAGCATCCTCTAACTCTGGAAACACAGTCTCATCATTCAATTCTTACATTTTGGTAGCCAAAATTTCTCAGGAATTCTCTTCATGCTGTTTATTCATGATATGTAAGTCCAACTTACTCCTCTCAGAAAATGCCTCTTCAGACACTTTCTCATGAACATTTATTCAGTCTTTCTGGAAAGTTCTCTTTGTCCTTTATCTCTCTGCTTCACGTAGTCTCCCTACATTCATCCCAATGAACAAATTCCAGAATAATAGTTAAACTGTAACTCCCCAAAGAGTCCATTTCTTCATAAAGATATAGTAACATTACCAGTGAAAAAGGCTGTTGAAGCTGAACTTAGACTTGTTTTTTTGTATTTTAAAAAAAGGTTCCTTCAAAATTCCAGCAAAGTGATTTCTACTCTTTTTTAAATGAAGATTTATTTTTGTTCAATTAATTGAAATCTGCCTTTTCTCACACCCACCCATTTGAGAAAGAAAGGGATAAAAAAAAAGCACTTGTAATGAATATGGCCATCAAGCTAAACAAATTGCCACATTGGCCACATTCCTCTGTCACCACCTCCACCGCCCCCAAATCTTAATGTGTACTCTTAATCCATCACTTCTCTCTTGTGAGGTGGGTAGCACATTTTGGCATTAATCTTCTGGAATCATAGTTGATCATTTTGTTGCTCGGGGTTCTTAAATCTTTCAAGGTTTTTTTAAAAAAATAATAGTTATTACATAAATTGTTCTGGTTCTTCCCACTTCACTCTGCATCAGTTAATGTAAGTCTTCCTAGGTTTCTCTGAAACTATCCCTTTCATAATTTCCTACAGTGTTCTATCACATTCATGTAGCATAAATTTGTTTAAGACATTCCCCTTCAGTTTCTGTTTCTTAGCCACCAAATAAAAGAACGACATGTGTGGGTTCTTTTCCTCTTTATTTGATCTCTTTTGGGTAGAGACCTAGTAGTAGTATTGCTGAATAAAAGGGCAAGGCACAGTTTAAAAACTCTGAGGGCATAGTTCCTATTTGCTTTCCAGAATGTCTAGACCAGTTCACAGCTCCATCAGAAGTAGTACATTTATGTACCTGTTTTCCCTCAGGTAGGAGCCACAGTTTTTTTTTTCCTTTTTTGTTAACTTTGACAATCTGATGGATATGAGGTAGCACCTGGGAGTTCTAATTTGCATTTCTCTAATTATTAGTGACTTAAAGCATTTTTTAATGTGGCTTTGGGTAGTTTGATTTCTTCCTTATAAAACTTCCTGTTTGTATCTTTTGACCATTTATCAATTGGGGAATGGTTCTTATTATAAATTTAAATATATTCCCAATGTATCTTAGAAATGAGACCATTGTCAAAGAAACTACAAACATTTTATGCCATTTGCCTACTTCTCTTAATTTTTTACTACATTGGTTTTGTTTGCACAAAAACTTTTTAAACTTATGTTATCCTCTTTTCCCCATATTTGTTCGTGAACTCTTCCCCTCTCCATGGATCTGACGGAATTTCTTTCTTGCTCCTCCAATTTGTTTATGAAATCATCTTTTATTTCTAAGTTATGTTCCTGTTGTAGCTTATCTTGGTATACAATGTGAGATGATGGTCCCTACCAGTCAATCAGATTATGAGTACCTTGAGGGCAGAAACTGTCTTTTTTATGTCGTTGTATTCCCAGAGTTTAGCAAAGAATAAAAAGACTGGTGCCATGAAGCACAACTCATTCATCCATTCCCCAATTGATGGACATCCACTCAATTTCCAATTCTTTGCCGCCACAAAAAGAGCTGCTATAAATATTTTTGTACAAATAGGTCTGTTTCCTTTTTCCTTGACCTTTTTGGGTTACAAATCTAGTAGTCATATTGCTGGCTCAGTGGGTGTGCACAGTTGTATATCCTTTTGGGCATAGTTCCAAATTGTTCTCCAGAATGTTGGACTATTTCACTACTCCACCAGAAGTGCATTAGTGTACCAATTTTTTTAATATCCCCTCCAGCATTTATCATTTTCCTTTTCTGTCATGTTAGCTAATCTAGCATTTCTCTAATCATTAGTGATTTAGAGCATTTTTTTATGTGACTATAGAAAGTTTTGATATCTTATTCTGGAAACTGCCTGTTCCTATCCTTTGACCTTTAATCAATTGGGGAATGGCTCCTATTTTTAAAACTTAGACTCAGTTCCTGTTAGCTTTACCATGAATTCCACAAAGCCGTTGTTTAAACCAGGAAGGAACTTTATTAACGGCCTGGGAAGGCCAGGTGCCCCACATGTGGGTCACCCATGTCTGACAGATAACACACCTTTTTATTCCCTGTTCCCAACTTGAATTTCCCTCCCTTGTTTCCCAATTGGCTGGGTACTATAGAGGTTACAGCCTACCTGAAGTGCCTAATTTCCCCATGTGAGTCTCCACCTGTAATTTCCCGCTCCCCACAATTTGGGGACCCAGGCTCTTATTTGGAAACACTCCTTTTGATGTTAATCTGTACTTAGCCTCAGAACCAGTTTTCAGCCAGTTAGTCTATTCACCTACCAATAGTGTTTTCTTATTCTAATTTATGGCTTCCTTTGTTCAACTTCTACCTAACCCTTAGATTGACTTTTTTTCTGGGGTCTTTTTGTGAAAATGAAAAATAGCTATTTCTCTCAGACCTCAATCCCAGTTTAAACTGACTCCAATATTCTCAAGTGTACTGTCACATAGGCATCCATGTCCTGATGCACAACCACATTTTCCCCAGTTCACTATATATTAAGAAATGAGAGGAAGATCTGGGAAGATGGTAGAGTAGGTCAGAAAATTCCAGGCTTCCCAAATTTCCTCCACTAAAAACATAGAACATCACCTCAAAGTGAATATAGAGTGGCAGGAATAATTTTAAGTTGAGGTAAAATAGTGGTCCTTCCAAGACAACTTGAGAGGACCTCAGGAAAGACCTGGCATTCAGGGCCAGAGGTTCTCCCCGCTGTGAAGATTAAACACCTTCAGGTAGATCCTATTAAAACAACAAATAAGCCCTAGGGGCAGCTGGGTTGGGCCCCAGGAACTTGCACCTCATGGACAGTGTGGAGATTAGACAGCTGGGCAAGGAAAGATTGAAACATTCTTTGCTTTTGCAGGATGTCCTCATCCTCAGCTGTGCTGACCAGACACTGTACTGGGCTGCAGCTGTGGGTGAGGAGTGAGCAAAAACCCTAAGTGTGGTAACATAGGGGAAGGGACCCTGCTAGCTGTGGGCACTTGCAGGAGAGCAGAGTTCCTGGTTTCAGCTCCAGGGAAAGGGGGGAGCTGAAGTTGGCAGTCCCAGAGGGACTGCAGGGAGCACGAGCATTTGTGGGATGGGGGGGGGGGGCCGCCCTACCTATCACTTCAGGGTGGAGAGGAGTGCCCAAGGCTGGGCCCCTGGACAGAGTTCAGAAAATAACAGTAAGAAGGACCTGAGGCCTGGGGCACCGTTCCCTCCACCATGAGATTACAAAACTGATTACAATAATAAGCTACTAAAAATAGAATAAAACAAAATAAAAATAAAAATGAGTAAGCAAAGGAGAAAGAACCTGACCATAGACAGCTACTATGGGGATAGAGAAGATGTAGGTTCATATTCAGAGAAGACAGTGAAGTTAAAAAAGCCACTCTTAATTCAGAGAGAAAGATCAAATGGTCACAAGCCTAAAAAGAGGTCTTGGAAGAACTTAAAAAGGACTTCAAAAATTGAATAAGAAAGATAGAGAAAAAATTTGAAAAAATAATAAGAGCAATCCAAGAAAATTATGAAAAGAAATTCAACCTATTGAAAAAAGAAATCCAAAAACTTAAGAAAATAACTCCTTGAAAACTAGATTTGGGCAGGGGGAAACTAATGATGTTTATAAGACATCAACAAATAACAAAATCAGAAGAATAAAAAAATAGAAGATAATATGAAACATCTTATTCGAAAAACAATGGGTCTGGAGAACAGATCAAGGAGAGACAATATAAGAGCTCTTGGACTACCTGAAAATTACAGCCAAAAAGAAAAAAAAACTTAATACAACATTACAAGAAATTATTAAGGAAAATTGTCCTGAAGTTTTAGAATGAGAGGGTAAAATAGAAATAGAAAAAAATCCACTGATTTGCCACCTGAAAGAGATCCCAGAATGAAAACTTGCAGGAATATCATAGTCAAGTTTCAAAGCTCCCAGCTTAAAGAGAAAATACTGCAAGCAACCAGAAAAAAAAATTGAAATACCATGGAGCTACCATCAGGCTCACACAAGACCTAGCAACTTATTTATACATTAAAAGACTGTAGAGCAAAAGAGCTGGGTTGTGATCAAAAATAACTTACCCAGCCAAGTTGAGTGTAATCCTGAACAACAAAAAAGAACATTCAGTGAACTGAAGTATTTATGACAAAAAGATCAGAGCTCAGTGGAAAATTTGATGTGTAATTATGGAAATGCTTGTTTTGTTCCGTGAATTGGAAATAAAATAAATTTTAAAAGATGTTTTTAATTCAGGAGAAACATAAGGTAAACATTAAAGATTAATTATAAGGGACTTAATAAGGTCAAACTGTTTACTTCTTATATGTGAAAATATTATTAGTACTCTTAGACTGTCATCATTTCTTGGCACTTTGAAAGAAAGGCTTGGGCTGAACTGAGTATGATTGGTTGATGCTAAAAAATAAAACTTGGTAGGGAGAGGTAAAAAGGAGCAATAATGTCATACAAATGAGGCATGAAAGAAAGAACTGATATGGAAGAAGCAAGTAAGGCTGGAGGGCAGGTAGTGTTAGAACCTTACTCTTATTGGAACTGGGTGAAAGAGAGAACAACACATCTGGAAGGGTATAAAGGTTTTCTGAATTTATAAAGAAATAAGAGGGTGAATGGGGATAGAATAATTGAGGGACTTTTAGAAAGGTGTGTAGAATAAGAATTAGGAGAGTGGGAGTAGAAGATAACAGAGAAACTTTTAGAAGGATGCCTAGATTTAAGGTAGAGGGTGGGGAAAGAGTAAGGGAAGGGAATCTTAAAGGGGTAGGGAGATTAAGAAATAGGAGGGCAATGTAGTAGTTAGAAGTAAATTAGAAATGTATGGAAGGATGGGTAAACAGGGTGAGAAGGAAAAATAATGAAGAAAAAGAGAATGGAGGGAAATACACAACTAGCAATTATAACTTTGAATATGAATGGGATGAATTTACCCATAAAACAGAAACAGACGGCAAAATGGATTAAAAATTAGAATCCAACAATACATTGTTGATAAAAAAAAAACAGTTAAAAATAATATACACACAGTTAAAATAAAAGGCCAGAGTAGAATTTATTATGCTTCAGCTGAAGTAGAAAAAAGCAGAGTATCAATCATGATCTCAGACAAAGTGAAAGCTAAAATAAACTTAATTAAAAAGGGTAAATAGGGAAATTATACTATGTGTCACCAGTATCATTCAGTATTATTTTAGAAATGCTAGCAATAGCAATAAGAGAAGAAAAAGAAATTGAAGGAATCAGAATGGGGAATGAGGTAATAAACTATCTTTTTGCAGACAATATGATGACATTTTTGGAAAACCCTAAAAACTCAACTAAAAAATTGGCTGAAACAATAATTTTAGCAAAGTAGTAGGATGTAAAATAAACCCACATAAATCATCAGCATTTTTATATATCACCAACAAAACCCTGCAAGAAGAGTTAGCAAGAGATATCCCATTTACTATAACTGTAGATAGTATAAAATACCTGAGAGTATACCTGCCAAAACAAACCCAGGAACTGCATGAGCATAATTTTAAAACACTCTTTATACAAATAAAGTCAGATTTAAATAATTGGAGAAATATTAATTGTTCATGGGTAGGTAAAGATAACATAATAAAAATGACAATTTTACCTAATCTATTTATTCAATGACATCCCAATTAAGTTGCTAAAAATATTTTTATGAGTTAGGAAAAATAATACCATATATTTGGAAAAACAAAAGGTCAAGAATTTCAAAGAAACCAATGAAAAAAATATAAAAGAAGGAGGTTCAGCAGTACCAGATGTCAAACTCTATTATAAGGCAATAAATATCAAAACTATCTGGCACTGGTTAAGAAACAGAAAGGTAAATCAGTAGAACAGAAGAGACAAACAATATATAAAGGAGTAAAGGAGTATAGAAATCTTGTGTCTGACAAATGTAAAGATTTAAGTTTTGGGGATAAGAATTCATTATTTGGCAAAAATTGTTGGGAAAACTGGAAAGCAGTTTCAAAGAAATAGAATGTAGACCAATATCATAAACCATGTGCCAAGATAATGTCAAAATGGATGCACAACCTAGATATAAAGGGAGATATCACAAGAAAATTAGAACGTAGAACATACTCTTTGTAAGACTCATGGATAGAAAAACAATTTATGAATAAACAAGAGATAGAGAGCATTATGAGTTGTAAAAATGGATAATTTTGATTATGTTAAATTTAAAAGTTCTGGTACAAATAAAACCAATGTAGCCAAGACTGGAAGGAAAGCAGAAATTTGAGGGAAGTTTTTCATGGACAGTCTCTTAGATGAAGATATCATTTCTCAACTATATAAAGAACTTTTTCAAATTTATGAGAATAAGTCATTTCCCATTAATAAATGGTCAAAGGTTGTAAACATTTTGTGTATGTATGTATGTTTTTATATAGATGTACATATTTGTGTTTTATAGTAGCCTTCTTTAGAGCAGGGTGGGAAGGGAGAGAGATAAAAATAAAAAGTACACATCAGAAAGCAAAAGAAAACTTAGAAGGAAGCACAGAAAAGCTGGGTAGCTTTGAAAACAATGTATAGTATTTATTACATAGTTTTAAAAAAAATAAAGTCTGAAATAGACATGTTAAAAAAGCAAAAAGAAATGAGGCCTTTTTCAAAGAAATTATAAAAAAAAAATTCCCTCCCAGTTTCTTGCTTTCCTTCTAATCTTGGCTCCTTTGGTTTAGTTTGTGGAAAACTCTTTTAATTTGATTTGATCAAACTTATTAATTTTCTTTCCCATTATCCTTCCTCTCTCATGTTTGGTCATAAATTCTTCCCTTATCCATAGATCAGACAGAAAAAAATTCTCCTCTAATTTGTTCATGATATCACTTTACATCTAAATCATGTATCCATTTTGACCTTATCTTGGTATGTGATGGGACTTGTTGATCTGTGCCTAGTTCTGCCAAACTTATTTCCAGTTTTCCCAGCATTTTTGGTCAAACAATGAATTCTTGACCCCCCCAAAGCTCAGATCTTTGGATTTCTCAAACACTGGATTACTATGGTCATTTACTACTGTGTATTGTGTAAATACTCTATTCCACTGATCTGCTCCAATACCAGATTGTTTTGATAATTACCACTTTGAAATATAGTTTGAAATCTGGTACTGCTAGGCTGCCTTCGTTCACATTTTTTTTATTGATTCTCTTCTCTCTTTGATTGATTCTCTTTTCCTTCTTCTAGATGAACTTTCTCCTTTTTGACTAGCTCCATAAAATAATTCTTTGGTACTTTGATTGACATGGCACTGAATAAGAACATTAATTTAGGTAGAATTGTCATTTTTGTTATCGGCTCAGCCTACCATGGAGCACTAAATATTTCTCCACTTCTTTAGATTTATCTTTATTTGTGTGAAAAATGTTCTGTAATTATTTTCATGGTTCCTGTGATTGTCTTGGCAGGTAGACTCCAAAATATTTTATATTGTTTGCAGTTATTTTCAGTGGAATTTCTCTTTCTATCTTTTCCTGCTGGATTTTGTTGGTAATATGTAGAAATGCTGAAGATTTATGTAAGTTTATTTTTTTGTCCTGAGCCTTTGCTAAAGTTATTATTTGAACTAGTATGTTAATTAATTCTCTAGGTATATTACATTGAAGATCTGGAATGTTTATTCTCTAGTATTCTCTAAGGATACCATGTTATTGTCTTCAAAGAGAAATAGTTTTGTTTTCTTGTTGCCTATTCATCCTTCAAGTTGCTTTTCCTTGTCTTATTGCTTATAGCTAGCATCTCTATTACAAAATGGAATACTAGTGATGATAATGGACATCCTTGTTTCACCCTGATCTTATTGGGGTGGCTTCTGACTTATCCCTGTTATAGATAATGCTTGCTCTTGGTTTTAGGTAGATTTGTTGTTATTTGTTTTTCAGTTTTACATGACTCTTTATGACCACTTTTGGTCTTGTCTTTGTAAAGATACTGGAATGGTTTGCCGTTTCCTTCTCTAGCTCATTTTATAGATGAGGAAATTGAGGCAAAGAGGGTTAAGTGACTTGCCCAGGGTCACACTGCTGGTAAGTTTCTGAGGCCAGATTTGAACCCAAGTGTTCCTCATTCCAGGCCTGGCACTCTATCTTACTGTCACACCTAGCTGCCACTTTTAGATAAATGCTACTTACCATTTTAAGCCCCATTCATCTTATGCTTTATGTAGTTTTTAACAGAACTGAGTGTTGTATTTTGCTGAAAGCTTTTTTAGCATCTGTTGAGATACTCATATGATTTTTGTTGTTTTTGTTATTGATGTGGTCAGTTATGCTGATAGTTTTCCTGATATTGAACCAACCCTGCATTTCTGGTGTAAATCCCGCTTAGTTATAATGTATGAGCTTTGTGATATTTTGCTTTAATCTCTTTTTTTTTTTTTTTTTGAATTTTACTTAAAATTTTTGGATCTGTAGGGTGAAGACAAGATGATGGAGAAAAGATAGGAACTCATCTGAGTTCTCCCTAAAACTCCTCTGAATAACTTTAAATAATGCCTCAAAATAAATTCTAGAGTGGCAGGACCCACAAAAAGACAGGGTGAAACAATTTTCCAACCTAAGACAACTTAGAAGGTTGGCAGGAAAGGTCTGTTGCACCTAGGTGAGGGTGGAGCACAGTCCAGTGCAGGCTTTGTCCCAGCACACCAGCAGTAGGCCTTAGGGGTGACAGAATCCATGGCAGCAATAGCAGTTGCCAGATTTCTCAGCCCACAGATGGTAAGGGGATCAAAGAACTGATGAGAAAGAGATTACAGTTGTCCTTTTGCTGGCATGGGGGGACGGGCTCTGTTGCATTGCCCGTAGTTGTGTTTGGATTACAATCCTGGGCCTCAGTCCCAGGGAGAGGAACAGCACTAGCATATCAGAGCTTGTGGCTGCAGGGGAGCTAGGACTCTGGTCACAGTTCCAGGGTGGAAAAGAATGTTTGTGGTCCCTCACAGACCAGAGCACAAGCCAAGACAGTAGTAAACACACCTTTTCCCTATTACTATACCACCTTAGAAGAACTGAAAACTTATAGGTCCCCAGAGTTATCTCTGAAAACAACTGCACAAAAAACCTGAAGCTTGGGACAGCGCCCCCTCCACAATGGAAGCAGAGCTCCACTTTAGCAAAGAGTTAAAATCAAGAAAAAGGCTAGAAAAAATGAGCAAACAGCAGGAGAAGATCCTGAGTATAGAAAGTTACTATGATGATAGGGACAATCAAAATGCAAACTCAGAAGAAGACAACAAAGTCAAAACTGCTACATCAAAGCCTCAAAGAAAAATATGAATTTGTCCCAGGCCATAGAAGAGCACAAAAAGGATTTTAAAAATCAAGTAAGAAAGGTAGAGGAAAAATTGGGATGAGAAATGAGTGTTGCAACAAAATCATGAAAAGAGAGTCAACAGCTTGGTAAGGAAGCACCAAAAAAAGCTGAAGAAAGTAACATCTTAAAAAAAAAGAATAAGCCAAATGGTAAAAGAGGCACAAAAATTCACTGAAGAAAAGAACTTCTTAAAAAGTACAATTGGCCAAATGAAAAAGGAAATACAAAAGCTCACTAAAAAAAGTAATTCCTTAAAAATTAGAATTGAACAAGTGGAAGAAACCATCGAACAAAATCAAAAGAATGGAAAAAATAGAAGAAAATTGAATTAGCTCATTGAAAAAAACCCAGAAAGTAGATCCAGGAGAGATAATTTAGGAATTATTGAACTACCTAAAAGCCAGGATCAAAAAAAGAGCTTTAGACATCATCTTTCAAGAAATTACCAAGAAAAACTGCCCTGATATCCTAGATTAGGGGTGAGGAACCTGTGGCCTCAAGGCTACATGTGACCCACTAGGTCCTCAAGTTCAGCCCTTTGACTGAATCCAAAACTTCACAGAACAAATCCCCCTAACAAAAGGATTTGTTCTGTAAAACCTGGACTCAGTCAAATTCTGCCCCCAAGGACCTAGAATACCTCAGGTTACCCACTCCTGTCCTAGATCCAGAGGGCAAAATAGAAATTGAAAGAATCCACCCATTATCTCCTGGAAGAGATTCAAAAATGAAAACTCCCAGGATCATTTTAGCCAAATTTTAGACTCCCAGATAAAAGAGAAAAATTGCAAGCAGCCAAAAAGAAACAATTCAAATATTGTGGAGCCTCAGTCAGGATAATACAAGATATAGCAGTTTCTGCATGAAAGGATCACAGGGCTTGGAATATTATATTCCTGAGGGCAAAAGAGCTAGGATTACAGTAATACCAAGAATCACCTATACAGCAAAACTGAGAAAATATGATCCTTTGGGAGGGGCAGGGTGGAATGGACATTCAATGAAATATAGAGGACTTTCAAGCATTCTTTTTTTTTTTTTTTTTTTTTACTTTTTAGGCAATTTGGGGTTAAGTGACTTGTCCAGGGCCACACAGCTAATAAATGTCAAGTGTTTGATCTGAGATCAGATTTGAAGTCAGGTCCTCCTGACTTCAGGGCTCTATCTACTGTGCCACCTAGCTGCCCCTCAAGCATTCTTGATGAAAAGGCTAGAGCTAAATAGAAAATTTGACCTAAAGAAACATAAAAAAGTAAACAGCAAAGAGAAATCATGAAGGATTCAATAGGGTTGAACTGTTTACATTTCTGCGTGAGAAAAGGACACTTGTAACTCCTAAAACTTTCTCTTTAATAGGGCATTTAGAAGGATTATACATGGACAGAGGACATGGGTGTTAATTGAATATGATGGGATAATTATTTTTAAAAAAATAAAATTAAGGGGTGAGAAAGAGGAATACATTAGGAGAACAGGAAAGGAAGAGGTAAAATGGAATAAATTATCTGACATAAAAGGTGTGAAAGAGATTTTACAGTGGAGGGGAAGATGGGGGAGGAGAAAGGGGAGCATGTATACTATCGTTGGAATTGGCTTAAAGAGACTTACATGCTCAGTTGGGAATAGAAATCTAGCTTATCCACAAAAAAACAAAACAAAAGGGCAGCTAGGTGGCACAGTGGATAGAACACGGGCCCTAGATTCGGGAGGACCTGAGTTCAAATCCAGCCTCAGACACATAACACTAGCTGTGTGACCCTGGGCAAGTCACTTAACTCCCTTTGCCCAACCCAAAACAAAAAAACAAAGCAAAAACAGAAATCTAAGTTACCCAATAGGAGCATAAGAGGGGAAAGGGATAAGGGAGTGAGAATAGGAGCTGATAGAAAGGAGGGTGGATTGGGGGAGGTAATAGTCAGAAGCAAAACTTGAAAATGGACAGGGTAAAAAAGGAGAGCAAAATAGAACTAACAAGGGGGGAACAGGATGGAGGGAAATACATAGTAATCATAATGTGAAAAAAATTTTATAGCTAGTTTCTCTTACAGAGACCTCGTTTCTCAAATATAGAGAGGCCTGAGTCAAATTTATAGATAGATGAGCCATTCCTCAATTGATAAATGGTCAAAGGATATACAGAGTCGATTAAAAAAGGCTCTAAATCACTACTGATTTGAGAAATGTAAATTAAAACAATTCCGAAGTACCACTCCACACCTATCAGATTGGCTAACATGACAGAAAAGGAAAATGACAAATGTTAGAGGGGAAGTAGGAAAATTGAGATACTGATTTACTATTGGTTAAGAGGTGTATTGATTCAGCCATTTTGTAGAGCAATTTGGAACTGTGCCCAAAGGGCTATAAAACCAGGCCTACGCTTTGACCGAGCAATACCACTACTAGGTCTGTATCCCAAAGAGATAAAAAAACAAAAAGGAAAAAGACCTATATGTACAAAACTATAACAGCTCTTTTTTGGGGGGGGGGGAGAATTGGACGTTGAGGGGATGTCCATCAATTGGGGAATGGCTGAACAAGTCGTGTATGATTGTGGTGGAATACTATTGCGGTATAAGAAATGTTGAGCAGGATGCTCTCAGAAAAACCTCAAATTACTTATGTGAACTGAGCCAAAGTGAAATGAGCAGAACCAAGAGAACATTGTACATAGTAACAGCAATATTGTATGGTAATCAGCTGTGAATGACTTAGCTATTCTCAGCAACACGATGATCCAAGACAGTTCTGAAGGACTTATGATGAAAAATGCTATCCACTTTCAGAGAAAGTACTGATAGAGTCTGAATGCAGATTGAAGCATACTTTTTTCTTTACTTTCATTATTTTTCTTATTTGTGTTTTTTTTTTTTTGCCTGTGTTTTCTTTCACAACCTGAATAACATGGAAAAATATTTTGCATGACTGCACGTGTATAACCTATATCAAATTGCTGTCCTCAATGGGGGAGAGTGTTGAGGAAGGGAGAAAACTTAGAACTTAATTTTTTTTAAATGAATGTTAAAAATTATTTTTTCATGTGATTGGGGGAAATAAATTATTAAATTAATTTATTTAAAATTTGCATTAGTATTCAATAGAGAAATTGGTCTATATTTTTCTTTCTCTATTTTTGCTCTTCCTGATTTAGATATCAGCACCATTTTTATGTTATGAAAGGAAGGAATTTGATAAGACTCCTTCTTTGTTTGTTTTTCCAGTTTATATAATATTGGAATTAATTGTTCTTTAAATGTTTGGTAGAATTCAGTTGTGAATTCATCTGATCCTGAGGATTATTTTTTTTGTTTTTTTTTTTTTTTATGTTTAGGCAATTGTGGTTAAGTGACTTGCCCAGGGTCACACAGCTAGTAAGTGTTAAGTGTTTGGTCTGAGGCCGGATTTGAACTCAGGTCCTCCTGACTTAAGGGCCAGTACTCTATCCACTGCACCACCTCACTGCCCCATGGGGATTATTTCTTAAGGAACTTGTTTATGGCTTGTATTTATTTTTTAAATTTATTCATTTTTGGTTTTAAACATTCATTTCCATAAACTTTTGAGTTTTAAATTTTCCCTCTCCTTCCCCTCCCATTTTCCCAAGACACCGAGCAATTTGATATAGGCTCTACATGTACATTCATATTAAACATATTTTTACGTTAGTCATATGGTAAAGAAGAATAACCACAAGAAAGAAGAAACAAAACAGCAACCGAATAAAAGAGAGCAAATAGCATGCTTGGATCTGCATAAACACTCCATAGTTCTTTCTCTGGATGTGGACGGCATTTCCCATCATGAGTCTTTTGGAATTGTCTTAGATCCTTGAATTGCTGAGAAAACCAAGTCTGTAAAAGTTAGTCATTGTGCAGTGTGGTTGTTACTGTCTACAATGTTCTCCTGGTTCTGCTCGCTTGACTCAGCATCAGTTCATCTAAGTCTTTCCAGGTTTTTCTGAAGTCCACCTCCTCATCATTTCTTATAGCACAATACTATTCCATTATATTCATATACTACAATTTGTTCAGCCATTCTCCAGTCCCCTCAATTTCCAGTTCTTTGCCACCACAAAAAGAGCTGCTATAAATATAAAATAGGGTTTTTAACGTATTCTATTTTTTCTTTTAATCTGGGCAACTTACATTTTTGTAAATGTTCATACACTTCACTTAGATTGTCAGATATATTGGTATATAAGTAGGCAAAATAGTTCTGAATAATTGCTACAATTTCATCTTCATTGGGGGTGCATTCACTTTTTTCTTTTTTTGATACTGATTATTTTTTTTGAATAAAATTATGCAATAGTCTATTTTATTGTATATTTTTTAATAAAAACAGATTCTGGTTCTAATTATTAGTTCACTGGGTTTTTTACCTTTTAATTTTATTCATTTTTCCTTTGATTTTCAGGATTTCTTGATTAAGGATTTTTAATTTGTTCTTTTGCTAATTTTTAAAAATCACATGCCCAATTCATTGATCTGCTTTTTCTCTATTTTACTGATATAAGCATTTAAAGATAAAGATATAAATATTCCCTTTAATTGTGCTTGGGCTGCATCCCATAAATTTTGGCATGTTGTCTCATTGTTATCATTATCTCTGATGAAATTATTGGTTGTTTCTATGATTTGTCCTTTCACTTAATGTTTAGTACTAAATCAGTTTCCAAGTAATTTTAAATTTATGTTCCACATCTCTTTATTGAATCTAATTTTAATTGCATTATAGTTTGAGAAGAGTGCATTTAATTGCTTTTCTGCATTTCTTTGTGCTGTATTAATGCCCTAAAACATGGTCAGTCTTTGTGAAGGTGATATGTACAGCTGCTAGAAAGGTATATTCCTTTCTATTCCCCTTCAGTTGTCTACAAAGGTCTGTCTTATCTAACTTTTCTAAAATTCTGTTCATCTCTTTTACTACTTTCTTATTTATTTTATGGTTAGATTTATCTAGATCTGAGAGGAGAAAGTTGAGGTTCTCTACTAGTATAGTTTTAGTATCAATTTCCTATTGTAACTCATTTAATTTTTTCTTTAAGGATGTTCTGCCATTTTGTGCACATATATATTTAGTATGGATATTATTTCATTATTTATGATACCTTTTAGGAAAATATAATTTCCTTCACTGTATCTTTTTAATTAAGTTTTCTTTCTTTCTTTTTTCTTTCTCTTTGCTTCTTTATTTTTCTTTTTTCTTTCCTTTTGCTTTGTCTGATATCACGATTGCTGCCCCTGCCTTTTTACCTCAGCTGGAGCATAACAGATTCTGCTCTAGCCCCTTATTTTAACTACAAACAAGTGTGTTTCTTGTAAATAATGTAATGTTGGTTTGTGGTTTCTAGTCCATTTTGCTGCTTGCTTTTATATTCAGTTATGATTACTAACTGTGCATTTCCCTCCCCATTTTATTCTGTTTTATCCTTTTCTCATGCTATTTTTACCGTGTCCTCTCCTCAAAAGTCTATTTTTTTTCTGACCACTGTCCATCTTAATCTGCCCTCCTCTTTATCACCCTACCTCCTTCTCATATACCTTCCTTCTCCTGCTTCCCTTTTGGGTAAGATAGATTTCCATACCCAACTACTTTTCTTTCCCTGCCCCCTTCTCTCCCTCTCTTTGTTGATATAGATAGATATATATTCTTCCCTCCAAACCAGTTTTGATGAAAATGAGGTTCAAGTGTTGCCCATCATCCCCCATTTCCCCGTCCACTGAAAAAACTTTTCCTTGTAGGCTTCTTTTATTTTTGATAACTTTGCTCATTCTCCCTCTCTCTTTCCTCTTCTCCTAGTGCATGCTTTCTTCTTACCCCTTCATTTTTTTTTAGTAATTGACTCAGACTCATGCCCTCTATAGATGTAGACCCTTTCTAACTGCTGTAATAATAACAGCATTATTAGGAGTTAAACTGTAATATCTTCTCTTGTAGGAATGTAAATAATTTGATCTTATTAAGTCACATGTGATTTCTTTTTCATATTTACCTTTTAGTACTTCTCTTGCTTCTTGTGTTTAAATGTCAGATTTTCTATTCAGTCAGATATTTCTATTCAGGTCTTTTCATCTAGAATGCTTGAAAAATCTTCTGTTTCATTAAATATCTACTTTTTCCCCTGAAGGATTATACTCAGTTTTGCTCAGTAGTCTATTCTTTGATGTAATCTGAAGTCTTTTGCTTTCCAGAATAAGCTGCAAATTCTTGTGTGATTGTGACTCTGGTTTCATGGTATCTGAGTAGGTTTGGTTTTTTTTTTTTTTCTGGCTGGTTAGAATATTTTCTTGGCTATAATATTCCTGAGAGTTTTCATTTTGGGATCACTTTCAGGAGGTAGTCAGTGGATTTTCTTTTACTTTCTATTTTACCCTCTGGTTCCAAAATATTCAGGCAGTTTTTCTGTATAATTTCTTGAAATATGAAGTCTAGGCTTTTTTTTTTTTTTTTGGTTCATTAGTTTCAGGCAGTCCAATAATTTTTAAATTATCTCTCCTCGATCTGTTTTCCAGATTAGTTGTTTTTCCATTGAGATATTTCACATTTTCCACTTTCTCCTATTTTTTCATTCTTTTGACTTTATTTTGTTGTTTCGTGATGTCTTATAGAGTCATTGCCTTCCACTTGCCCAATTCTAATTTTTAAGGAATTATTTTCTTCTGTGAGCTTTTGTATCTGTTTTTCCACTTGGCCAATTCTGCTTTTTAAGGAGTTTTTTTCTTCAGTGAATTTTTGTGCCTCTTTTACCATAATGCCAGTTCTGGTTTTTAAGATATTTTCTTCCATATTTTTGTGATGCTTTTGCCAAGCTGTTAATTCTCTTTTCCTAATTTACTTGTGTCACTCACATTTCTTTTCCTAATCATTCCTCTTTTTATTCCTTTCTTTAACTCTTCCGGGATTTTGTGTGTGTGTATTTATGGTTTTGATTGTAGCTGTTTTCACATTATTGTCCTCTTCAGAGTTTGTCTTGATCTTTCCAGACTCCTCAATAGCTTCCTGTAGTCAGGTTCTTTTTTTTTTTTTCTTTTTTGCTCACTTTTCACCCTGTTTCTTCATTTAAATATTTTGTTAAAGTTGGTCTCTGCTCACTTGGGGGTGGGGTGGGGGGACATTGTCCCAAACTTTAGTCTTTTGGGGGCTGTTGTTTTCAGAGTTGCTTCTGTGGTTCTGTGAGTTTTTTCTGTGCTCCTAAGGTGGTTTTTTTCTGAGGGTGGATATGATAAATCCTCTCCTAGTCTGTGCTCTGGTCTTTACCCAGGAAGGCCTTGCTGTCACAAGAGCTTGTGCCACTTTTGGCCCTAGGACTGTGTATGGGCAATGCAACAGGCTCCTGCACCCAATGTCAGCTTTGGGTCCCCCGTGATCTCTTTCCAGCCAGTTGTCTCACTCCGTTACTGTCTGTGATCATAGAGCTTCAGAAGCTGCTGTTACCTCTGTCATTTTACCTCTAAGTATCACAACTACCATCGCTAATGTATGCACCGTGGGTCAATCCCTCCTCTAACGTCACAGACTTCTTATGATGACCTCCTAAGTTGTCTTCACTTGGAAAATATCTCATCTTGACTTTTTCTTGGCTTTCCCACTCCAGAATTTAATTTCATGAATTATTTTAATGTTTTTTGGAAGTAAATGTTGGGAGAGTTTGACTGGGTTGCTGCCTGTACCCCTCCATCTTCACTCTGCCCTCAATTCTGTAGTTATTTCACGTGGAATTCCTCTTCTTAGGTTTTTTTTTTTTCTTAACATGCAAAAATACTGCAGATTTGTTTGACTTTATTTCATATGCTGCAGTTTTGACACCACTGTTGATTGTTTCAGTTAATTCCTGAGTTGGCTCTCTAGGGGTCTTTAAGTAATTCATCTGAGCTTTTGCAGAAAGGGATAATTTTATTTCTTTGCTTGGGCTTATTCCTTTTTCTTTTCGTGCTGTAGTTAGCATCTCTAACTGTAACGTGTAGTAATGGTGATGATGGACAACTTTACCCTTAATCTTAGTGGAAAGGCCTCTAAATTATGTCCATTACATATAATTTTGGCTCTTGGTTTTATATTATATTTATATATACATATAAATATATAATTTAATATATAATATATAATTATTATATATAATATATAAAAGATATATTAATATGTTTTATAATACTTCATACTATAATTTTATTATAATTTATATAATATTTAATATAATATATAATACAAATATGGTGTTTATATAATAAATAATATTTATATTAAAAGTAATATGATATAATATTATATATAATAAACTATATATAGATATACACATTTATATATAATTATTATTTATATTTATATTATTGTAACTGTTTTTTATATTAAGGAAAGATCTGTTTGTTCGTTACAGTGTTTTTATCAGGTTTTTTTTCCCACTTGTACTGATATAATTTTTTTTTTTATCAATTATAATTATTGTTTCCTTTACATTGAACCAACCATGCATTCCTTTTATAAAACCAACCTGGTATGTGTACTCTTTATGTTATGTTGCTGAAATCCTCAGCAAAAATATTCTAAAATGGGAGTGGAGTGAGGAAGGAACCCTATGAAGCCCTCCCTAATTCCCCTCCAAACAACTAGAAAACCATGTCAGAATTGATCTAGGATCAGGGAACCAGGTTACCAGCACAACAGGAAAGATCTATCTCACTGGGGTGGGAGGGGAGCAGGATCCAAGAGCAGTAGCAGTCAGCCTCAAAGGGGCCGGCAGCAAGGCTCTGAGGCTGGAACAATCCACCAGCAAGGCCCTACCCTACTGTGAACTAGCCACCCCCTAGGCAGGTGTGCAGTTTGGGCAACAAAGCAAGGTCTATCCCAGCAACCACACCCACAGTATAAGCTTTACCCCATTGCTGACCAAGTAGTGAATGCCCGTTCTAGGGCTGGCCTACAGAGAGACATTGCTTCTGGGGCCTGCCAGCAGAAAGACCATGTTTGAATAGCAATCCAGCAGCAGGGCCATGCCCATGGGGCAGACCAGCAACAAGATCTCTCCTCCAGGAGCAGCCATCAGAAAGACTCTGTTACCATAGCAACACAGTGGCAAGGCCTCACCCCCAGTACAAACCAGAAGGGAAGTCAACCTTCTAGAGAAAGCAAAGGCAAAGGAGTTAGGATTACAACCACAATTACAACCACAAGCCCTGAAGCCCAGTGAAAATTGGCAGTAAGACCAGAACCCCAACACAAAAAACTTGGGACAATGCAGGACCAGAGCCTAACTCTCACATAAAAACACCAAGTCACAAAAAAGGGGTGGGGGGCGCAGAAAAAATAAGCAAAAAAAAAAACTTGCCTATAGAAAGTTATTAGGGCAACAAGGAGAATCAAGGCATAAACTTAGAAGAGGACAATAGTGTCAAAATGGCTGCATATGAAGCCTCAAAGAAAAATGTGATTTTGTCTCAAGCTTAAAAAGAATTGTAAAAAGGACAGGAATAATAGAAGGGGGAAAGGGGAAACTGATAAAAGGGAGGGTAGATTAGGGAAAGCAGTGATCAGAAGTAAAATACTTGTGAGGAGGGAAAGGATGAGGGTAAAAGAGAGAGGGGGAATAAAGAAGGGGAAAATAGCTTGGAGGGAAAAAAACACTGTTATAACTATAAATGTGAATGGGATGAACTCACCCATAAAATGGAAGCAGATACTACAATGGATTAAAAACAAGAATCTTACAGTGTGTTGTTTACAAGAAACACATTTGAAGCAGCGAGACACAGGGTAAAGGGAGAAGGCTGGAGCAGAAATTTTTATGCTTCAGCTGAAGCAAAGAAAGCAGGGGTTGCGATCAAGATTTCAGACAAAGCAAAAGCAAAAATAGATCCAATTAAAAGAGATGAAGAAGGAAACTATATCTTGCTGAAAGGTACCATAGACAATGAAGTCATATCAGTACTAAACATATATGCACCAAATGGTATAGCACCTAAATTTTTGAAGACGTTGCATGAGTTATAGGAGGAAATAGACAATAAAACTATACTAGTGGAGGACCTCAACTTTCCCCTTTCAGGACTAGATAAACCTAACCAAAAAATAAACAAGAAAGAAGTTAAGGAGATGAATAAAATTCTGGCATAGTTAGATATGATAGACTTCTGGAGAAAATTGAATGAGAATAGAAAAAATATATCCCTTTTTCTCAGCAGTACATGGCAAAATTGACTATGTATTTGGACATAACCTCATAATCAAATACAGAAAAGCAGAAATAGTAAATGCATTCTTTTCAGATCATAATGCAATAAAAAATTACATTCAATACTGGACAGTGGAAGGAGAGATCAACAATTAATTGGAAATTAAATAATCTAATCCTAAAATAATAAGTGGATTAAAGGAACAAGTCATAGAAACTTTTGATAATTTCAATAAAGAAAATGACAATAATGAGACAACATACCAAAATGTATGGGATGCCCCAAAGCTATAATTAGGGGGAAATTTATATCTCTAATTGCTTACATCAATAAAACAGAGAAAAAGCAGATCAGTGAATTGGGCATGCCCCTAAAAAAGGAAAAAAAAAACTATAAAAAGAACAAATTAAAACTCCCCAGTTAAATACCAAATTGGAAATCTTGAAAATTAGAGGAGAGATTAATAAAATTGAAAGTAGGAAAATCATTGAACTAATAAATAAAACTAGAAGCTGGTTTGTGGGGAAAAAATAGGTAAACCATCGGTTAATTTAATTAATTAATTAATTTGTTTATTTTTTGGTGAGGCAATTGGCATTAAGTGACTTGCCCAGTCACACAGCTAATGAGTGTTATGTGTCTGAGGCCGGATTTGAACTCAGGTCCTCCTAACTCCAAGGCCAGTGCACTATCCACTGCGCCACCTAGCTGCCCCTGTTAATATTATTTTAAAAAGTAAAGAATAGCACCAAATTACTAGTATCAAAAATGAAAGGGATGAATTTGCCACCAGTGGAGAAGAAATTAAGACAGTTGTTAGGAGCTGTTTTGCCCAACTATATGCCAATAAATTTGACAATCTAAATGAAATGGATGAATGTCTACAAAAATGTAAATTACCCAGATTAACAGAAGAAATGAAATACTTAAGCCAATCTTAGAAAAAGAAACTGAACAAGCCATCAGTGAACTCTCTAAGAAAAATCTCTAGGACAAGGTAGATTCACAAGCAAATTCTATC
This sequence comes from Vombatus ursinus, assembly GCF_900497805.2. NCBI lineage: Eukaryota > Metazoa > Chordata > Mammalia > Diprotodontia > Vombatidae > Vombatus > Vombatus ursinus. The sequence continues at coordinate 724,603 of NW_020954719.1, read as the reverse complement.
AAACCTTTAAAGAATAGTTAATCCCAATACTATATGAATTTTTTGGAAAATTAGGTTTAGAGGTTCTACCAAATTCATTTTATGACACAAATATCTTGCTGATATATAAACCAGGAAGAGCCAAAACATAGAAAGAAAATTATAGACTGATTTCTTTAGTAAATGTTGATGCAAAAATGTTAAATAAAATACTAGCAAAAGTGATTACAGTAATATATCACAAGGATCATACACTGTCACCTCATGGGATTTATAAAGGAATGCAGGGCTGGTTCAATATTAGGAAAACTATCAGCATTATTGACCCCATCAATACAAAACTAACACAAATCATGATTATCTCACTAGATGCAGAAAAAGCCTTTGACAAAATACAACACTCATTCCTATTAAAAACAGAAGAATACATAGTAATAAATGGAGCTTACCTTAAAATGATAAGTAATATTCATCTAAAACCATCAGAAGGCATTATATGTAATGGGGATAAGGTAGAAGTCTTCTCATTACAGACAGGGGTGAAGCAGGGATGCCCATAGTCCTCTCTATTATTTAATATTGTGCTAAAACTGTTAGCTATAGCAATAAGAGAAGAAAAAGAACTGACAGGAATTAGAATAGGCAATCAAAAAACAAAGCCATTATTCTTTACAGATGATATGATGTTAGAAAATCCTAGAGAATTACCTGAAAAACTAGTTGAAATAATTAACAACTTTGGCAAAATTGCAGGATATAAAATAAACCTACATAAATCATCGGCATTTCTATAAATTACCAACAAAGTCCAGCAGCAAAAGATAAAGAAATTCCATTTAAAATGACTGTAGACAATACAAAATGCTTGGGAGTCCAACTGCCAATACAAACCCAGGAACTCTATGAACACAACTATAAAACACTTTTCATACAAATAAAGCTAGATCTAAACAACTGGAAAAATATCAATTCCTCATGTGTAGCCTGAGCTAATATAATAAAAATGAAAATTCTACCCAAATTAATTTACTTAATCAGTGCCATACCAGTCAAACTACCAAAAAAACTATTTTATAGAGCTAGAAAAAATAACAACAGAATTCATCTGGAAGAACAAAAGATCAAGAATATCAAGGGAATTTATGGGGAAAAAAAAGGCAAAGGAATGTGACCAAGCCATACCAGATTTAAAACTATATTATAAAAGCAGCAGTCATCAAAACTATTTGGTACTAGCTAAGAAATAGGATGGTAGATCAGTGGAATGGGTTAGGTACACAAGATACAGTAGTCAATGAGACTATGGTAATCTACTGTTTGATCAACCCAAAGACTCCAGCTTCTGGGATAAAATTCAATATTTGACGAAAACTACTGGGAAAAGTGGAAAATACTGTGGCAGGAACCAACATAGACCAACATCTCATGCTGTATACCAAGATAAGGTCAAAATGGGTGCATGCTTTATAGACATAGAGGGTGATACCATAAGCAAATTAGGAGAACAAGGAATAGTTTAATAGTGAAGAGAAAAGTTTATGCAAACGAGCTAGAGAACATTATGAAATGCAAAATGGATCATTTTGATTACATTAAATTAAAAATGTTTTGCACAAACAAAACCAATGCAACCAAGATTAGAAGGATAGTAGAAGGCTGGGAAACAACTTTTTCAGCCGGTGTTTCTCATAAACACCTCATTTCTCAAATCTATAGAGAACTGAGTCAAATTTGTAAGAATTAAAAAATCCTCCAATTGATATTGTTCAAAGGATATGAACAGGCAGTTTTCAGATGAAGAAATTAAAGCTATCTATAGTCATATGAAAAATGCTTTAAATCACTCTTGATTAAAGAAATGCCAATGAAAACAACTCTGAGGTACCACCTCACACCTATCAGATTGGCTAACATGACAAAAAAGGAAAATGATGAATGTTAGAGGGGATGTAGGGAAACTGGGACACTAATGCACTGTTGGTTGAGCTGTGAACTGATCCATTCGTTCTGAAGAGCAATTTGGAACTGTGCCCAAAGGGCTACAAAACTGTACATACCCTTTGATCCAGCAATATCAGTGCTAGATCTTTATCCCAAAGATATCCAAAAAATGGGGAAGTGATCTATTGTGCAAAAATATTTATAGGAGCTCTTTTTATGGTGGTAAAGAATTGGAAATTGAGGGGATATCCATCAATTGGGGAATGGCTAACAAAGCTGTGGTTTGTGATTGTAATGGAATATTATTGTGCTATAAGAAATGGCAAGCAGGATGATTTCAGAAAAACCTGGAAAGACTTACATGAACTGATGCATAATGAAATGAACAGAACCAGGAGAACATTGTACACAGTAACAGCGTTATTGTTCAATGAAGAGCTGTGACTGACTTAGCTATTCTCAGCAATGCAGTGATCAATCCCAAAGGACTAATGATAAAGCATATTTTCCGTCTCCCCAGAAAGAACTGATAGTGTTTGAATACAGACTGAAGCATTCTGTTTTTCACTTTCTTTTTTTCATTTTTTTTAACTTGAGTCTTTTTGTACAAAATTACTCATATGGAAATGTTTTACTAATTTCACATGTGTAACTTGTATCTGATTGCTTGCCATCTCAGGAAGGGAGAAGGGAAGGAAGGATAAAATTTTGAATTCAAAACTTTAAATAAAAATGTTACAGTGTGGAGTTGTTTTCTGTCTCCGTGGGTGCCTCTGTGCATTGATTTCTCTGAGAACCTGTGTTGTGTCACTCTGTGTGTGTGTGTGTGTGTGTGTGAGAGAGAGAGAAAGAGAGAGAGAGAGAGATAAAGTGAGACAAACAGAAGAAGACAGATGAGAGAAGAATTTGTTGCTATTATAAGTGATATCTTTTTCTTTTAATATGTGTTCCTTTGTGTGATTTTGGCTTTGATGTTCCTAGAAATCTTCCTTTTGGGGTTTCTTTTAGGAAGTGATGATGGATTCTGTTTCCAATTTGTTCTCTGATTGTAGCAGACCTAGGCAGTTTTCTTTTATGATTTCTTGGAATATAATGGCTAGACTCATTTGAAGTCATGACTTTCTCATAGTTCAATGATAAGTTACTTTGTTTTGATAAAAGATATCTTATGCTTTTTTCTTGTTTTTGAAGTTTTTTACTTTGTTTTACTATTTCTCGTCTCATGGATCATTAACTTTATTTGGTCCATTCTAATTTTCTGAAAGTTTGTTGCTTAGGCAAAATTTTTAAACTCTCGTTCCAAACTTTCTCCAGTTTTTTGTTCCATAATTCTCATTACTTTTCCAATGGTTTCTTTTTTTGCTCTTCTTTCATTTATAATAATCATTTTTAGCTTAAAAAAAAATCTTCATTTTTTCCCCAGGAATTCCCCAGTTGGAACTTGCATCCAGTCTTTGTTTTTCTTTGAGTCTTTACTTGTAGATGTTCTGTAGTTATTCTCTTCTGAGTCTGTGTTTGTGTCACCAAATGAGCTGGAGAAAGAAATGGCGTTGTCTTTGCTAAGAAAACCCCAAATGAGATCAGAAAGAGGCAGACATGACTGAAATGTGTGAACATCACCACCATGATCACTTTTTATTTTGGAATTCTTTTTTGTTTGATTGCTTGCTTGCTTATTTTTCCAGCCTTTCTTCCTGACTTTTGACTCTGTATTAAGGTCAGGGTCAGAGTAAGAACCACATAGTGCCTGCTTGCTTTGGACCTTGCTCCATTCTCAGTACACAATCAAGGGCCCATGAGCATTCCTAAAATGTAATACTAGGTCAGAGTATAGTAAGATGATCACTTTATTTACTGTCAAACCAATATTTCTATTAATTTATCCTAAGAATATGTTAATTTTTTTGGCTACCACATCATAGTTCTGATACATAGTGTATGAAAACCCTACAAAATTTTCATGTAAACTACTTTGTATCTTACCTCTTCTTGAGCTGTTGATTTTTTAACCCAATTGGAGTGCTTTATATTTGTTCGTATTTAATTTTATTATACTAGCTTTTGAGGCAACTAGGTGGTGCAGTGATTAGAGGAAGACCTAATTTCAATATCTGGGCAAGTCATTTTAACATCTCTCTGCCTCAATTTTCTCACCTATAAAATTGGGATATTAATAGCATCTACCTCATTTGGTTGTTTGAGGATCAAATGAAATATTTGTAAAGTACTTTGCACAGTGCCTGGCACAGACTCTTAGTAAATGCTTATTTCCTTTTCTTTTCCCTATTTAGCCCGCTCTTCTAGATTATCATGGCCATTTACAGATTCATTAAGTGAATTAATGACTTCATGCAAGATTTAAAAAGAAAAACCCTCAAAAAACAGGCCCAATAACAAAGAATTGTATGTAATTTTGCTACGTATCTCCCCAGAAGCCAGTATTGATGCATTAATACCTATACTCTTTTGGTCTGTTTGGTCATAGATCACAGATCCACCTAAGTGTAACATCATCCAATTCACATCTCTTTACCTTGTCTGCTGGGAAATCATGAGAGATATTGTCAAATACCTTGCTGAATTCCAGATATACTATGGGTTCAGCATTTCCTTTATCTATAAACAATCCCTCTCCCCAATACACTTACATACCTTGGATATTATGATGGACTATGATTATCAGTGTGGGTTATTCTTCACCTGTGCAAACTGAATCCCTTCCATGCCACCCTAGCATTGTATCATTCTGGTTTATTAAATTAATATTTCTAAAACATTATACTGTGATTCAGAGCAATATCTGTCATTACCACCCTCTTTTCTGATACATCACCATCAGTACTGTTGAAGTATTCTAAGGATCTTTTTGTATTTTCATCCAATTAATTGGTCACCGTGGACAAAAAACTTAATTGCTTGCTGTCCGACCTTCCTGTGAGGAACCTCGCCTCTCTATACTTAGTTACATCCTCAGAGAGTAGAAAAAAAAATCTGTCACTATTCCATCTTATAGAACCTACAAGAATTTATGTCGCATTAGTGTAACCTTCATTAATTTTAAGTTCCCTCTTCAATGTAATGGGGTATCAAGATTAGGACTTTTGGACATAGTCATGTATATTTGAGAATTTATATAGATATATCTGTATAGAGTTTTAGCACAATCTTTCTTTGAAGTAGGAACTTCCTCTAAAAACTCTGGGTGGATTAGGTGAATATTTGATGAAGTAAATGTGAAAGAATTGTGTGAGCACCTCACTAAATGAGAAACAGACACTTGATATTTACATGTGTTTTATTGTTTAAATTTCTACTTTTTAATGGTGTCATGGAAGCTAAAAATAGTAACATGTAGTGTTTGTCAGAGTAGGTGAGCCAGGCCCTGTGTTACCACAGAAAGTTGGATAGGAAGAACTAACTTTCCTTCAAAACTGCATACTTAAACTGTTTTCTCTGGTTTGGGAAATGGTCTCTACCACCTTAAATCAATATATCTTTAATGGTTTTACATTGTTGTTTCCTTGGTATTTTTTAAGGCAGCTAGGTGGTATATGAGTGGATAGAGCACTGGACCTGGAGTCAGTAAGATTTCAGTTCAAATCCAACCTCAGATACTTAATAGTTGTACGAGTCTAGGCAAGTCATTTAAAACTGTTTGCCTCCATTTCATCATCTGTAAAATAGGGTTTATAAATAGCACCTATCTCCCAGGATTGTTGTGAGGGTCAAATGAAATAGTGTTTTGTAATGTAAAGTATTTTACAATTGTTGTTGTCATTATATATAAATGTTGAAGTGAGGGAATTTATTTTTAAACCTATGCCTGTTTCTTATCATTATAAGACTGACATTATAGTTTTAATCATTTTTAGATTTCGCTATTACATTTTTTCCAGTAGATCAGAAGGGCTGCTGCTTTTCCTCATAGTTTGAAACTCAGGGAGGCAGCAGTGTGTTATGTATTTCTGGTCCACGGGCAGCAGTATAGTATAGTACAAAGACTACTTAACTTGGGTGTCTGACTCTACCACTTGAGTAAAATCCTCTAACAGCCGAGGACCAACCACTTACATTCCCTGACCTTCAGGTCATAGATAAAATACATAAAAATACTTGTTGTGCCTCAGAAGAACTGAGGTCTTTGTTGAGAATCAAATTATTTACATTTCAGATGTTACAACCTGCCTGGACTTAAAATAGAGTTCAGTAACTCAGGGTCCTCTCTGTGCAAGAGTAAAGTATACTGAAGTCCTTTTGGACATGTGTATACTTGTAGGCAGCTTACTAACACAGGAAACTAACATAAAATTTTAGAGTAGACATTGTACCTAAGAATAACACTGTATGTAGCTGAGGAGGTAAGTCAGTCAGTAAACTTTTTTAAAGGAACTGTGATGTGCCAGGCAGTGTGTTAAGCCCTGGGGATACTAAAAAAAAAAAAGCTCCCAGGCTAATGAGAGAAAAAACATGCAAACAGTTATGTACAAACAAGCTATGTATGGGACAAACTGGAAGTAATCAACAAGGGAAATCTCTAGCATTAAGGGAGACCAGGAAAGGTTTTCTGTTTTAGCTGTGATATGAAGTGAGGGAAATCAGAAGGCAGAGATGAGCAGGAAGAGCATTCTAGTCACAGCAGACAGACCGTAAAAATGCCCAGTAGTCAACCAGGCCCCATGTTGCCATTAGGAGTTGGATAGGAAGTATCAGCTTCCCAGCAGTACTGAAAAGCTGCCCTAATCATGTGCAGAATTGCTTTAAAAATACTAAAATACTATGCAAATGTAAAGTATTGTTATAATAGCAATCATTACAGGATATAGCCCATCCTAAACTCAGAACACAGAGGTATCTTCCCCAAAACCTGAAGTATTCTTAGAACTTGGACCAGAGGAGCCTTGGAATAACAGATAAAAGAGAAGTTAGTTTGGTTTGAATTTCCAGGAAGCACCTAAGAACTTGTATAGACCTAAAGAGTAACCTCTGAGGCAGTTAAGTGCCAGACCCGGTTCTCTAAGCCAGCCCTGACTGCAGTTTTGAGATAAACCTACAGCCTTCTAGGATGAGCTAAGAGCTCCTTAGGGTGTAGTAATGAGTAGAAATGATGAAGAACTGTGGCCAGGCTAGTCTATTCCTGTTGATATTTATACAGGCACACTTTGGTTGGAATACATGCCTGTAAGAAGCCAATGTCTAGCTGCAAGAAATTTTCTCTCTTTGCTATTGATTGAAGGGGAAAAAAGGAAGTCCCTGTTTAAATAAATCACATTTATTCATGTAGACCCTAATTTATACCACAGGTGTAAACACAAGAGTAATTCTCCTTTCTCTACTGCTCACAAACATAGCTATTGCTTAGTACCCGTTGCCACCCCCACACCCTAGCTTTGGTTCTTTTTTTCCCTTTCTCTTATTTCCAAAATTAGCCCTAAGCAGTGGGCTGGGGGATGTGACTTTGATCAGGTCATTTACTTCCAAATCACCCCCAGCCTTGGGCAATCTAATCAAAGAATTTATTCAAACCTGAGTAGAACACAATGGGCTTTCCCCACCTGGGTGGGGTCTGAACAGGATTTGAGAAGAAAGTTAATCCAGGGTCATTATCAGCAATGTCTTTCAGATGCTGGCTTGGCCTAGTAGAAAATAAGGTTTCAGAAAGGGATAAATGCTGTGTCTCCCCAATATTAACAATTAGTTACTTAATCATTTCTCAGAATTTGGGACCTTTGTTTACTGCCAGATGTGAAAAATATTTTATTGATATAGTAAGAGTTGACATTCACATAGTACTATAAAATTGTGAATTCACCTTCCCATAGAGACATTGTAGTACAGTATTACATTCAAAGATATTATGTGTTAAATGGGTTTTGTGGCCTGGCCTGGGAACTTAACCATCATGTATAACGTTCTTTCAGATGGGAGGATGGGTTCTGAGTTCCAAAGTACCGCAAAAAGAAACTTCTGGGACACTGTATCTGAGAATTGGCTATTGACTGCTCTGTATTTTTTCTAATTACTTTTATACTTAAACCTTGTATTTTTTTTTCTCATTTAGATTTCATTTCACTTCACTAGAAAATTTTGCTAATTAGAATAGGAATTTACTACTCAAAGAAATGGTTCATAGTTTGAGAATTACTCTGGACTGGGAAATTTGAGTGTTTACTTAAGTATGGTATAAGGCTTTCATACTATCACTTTTCTCTGATTAATACTTCTGAGATTGAAAAGAACAAAAAAAGGTTCTCATGAAGCAAGGTTGCATAAATCCATTTTTAACTAAAACAAGCATTCATTTATGCTAGAATTTTTCCATTCCCAAGTTTACATGCTTCCCCTTTATTGTCTTTTAGCACATCATCCAATTCTACTGATTTGAAGAAAGAACCTTCTGTTAGTCAAACTGTTTCTAGAGCTCAAGGAAGACATGGGTTGACAACAGTCCTTCAGCCAAAACTCCTATCTCAACATCCACTTCAGAAACAGGAAACCAATACAGACCAAACTCAGGATGTACAGAAACACACAGTCAATGGTGTGATTGGAGCACAAAAACAGATGGAATGTGAAGACAATAAATTCCCTGATGTTAGCCCTGATGCTAACATCCAAACTTTGGAATCTGCCATCTATAATAGCTTGGCAAATGGAGAAAAGGACAGAACAGTTACCAGTTCCTCTTTACCCACAACAGATATCCGCAGAGGAAGTACTCTAAATAGTTGTCACAGGACTTCAAGTAGTAACCCTTTGCTTTTGTTGGGAAAAGAACACATTGAAATGAAAGCCACTCTGGAAGAGGAAAAAGATGAAGAAAGCCCACTTGAACTTGAGAAGCAGAATCAATCCATAGAAACCAAGGTAATTAGCATTGTAGACATGGGGAATATTCTACTAAAGAATCATTTCAACATTCCTTTTAAAAAGTTTTATTTCGGTGTATCCTATAGAATTGTGATTACCATATTCACTAATGAATATTGATCAAAGTCAGACTGCCAATGGATGCCTAACATATGTCAAGAGAGGTTACAATTCTCTGCTTATAAAGTTGACCCTGGTAGTATCTACTTTGATTCCAAGGGCCAGAACATTGAGATAGGCAGTGCTGCCTGAAAGCTATACACAATGGACAAGAAGAAAATGTTGTTGATTTGATAGTGTTGTTTTGCACTGTCTGTGCAATAAGGTGGTAAGCACTTAGGATTTAGATGGTTTCTTCCCTCAAAAAATTTATAATCCATTCTGGGGAGATAGCATAAATATCACTTGCAAAGTTATGTTACTCAAAAAATTTAATTATGAAAACATTTAAGGGACCCAATAGATAAACTGTGGTAGATAAACTGTGGCTCCTATCAGGCCTGTAACATCTTTGTCTTAATGTTCTAATCAATATTAGTCTACTCATGTCCAATTCCAGTGCCTCCTTCTACCATCAAAGTAATCCATATGGGTTCTTGAGGATTGGGCTAGAAGAATACAAGATGTATTAAAACTCAGAGTTTGTGTACAAACTGAAAAGGCTTTGTGTGTGGCCTTCATAATGAATTATACTTCTGCCATTTGAGGAACAAGATAGCTAAGTTCAGGAAGAGTTATTACTCGGTTGGCCACAGGATTTTTAGTAATTAATGAGCTTAGTCTACTAAGACATAGAAGGATTTCAGTAAAGGCATACCTTGGAGATATTGCAAGTTCAGTTCCAGACCACTGCAATAAAACGAATGTCACAATAAAATGAGTCACATAAATTTTTTGGTTTCCCAGTGTACATAAAAGTTATGTTTACGCTATGTTGTAATCTATTAAGTGTTCAGTAGTATTATGTCTAAAAAATGTACATAGCTTAATGGAAAATACTTTATTGCTAAAAAATACTAGCCATCATCTAAGCCTTCCGTGAATCATAATCTTTTTGCTATTGGAGGGTCTTGCCTTGATGTTGATGGCTGCTGACTAATCAAGGTGGCGGTTGCTGAAGGTTGTGATGGCTGTGGCAATTTCTTAAAATAAGACAACAGTGAAGTTTGCTGCATTTATTATCTCTTCCTTTCACCTGAACGCTTAAGAGGCCATCATATGGTTATTAATTGGCCTGATTTCAGTATTGTTTTGTCTCAGGGAATAGAGAGGCCCAAGGAGAGTGAGAGAAAAGGGAGAATGGTCAGTGGGTAGAACAGTCAGAGCACACACTACATTTACAGTCAAGTTCACCGTCTTATATGATGGTGTCCCAAAACAATTACAATAGTAATATCAAAGAGCACTGATCACAGATTACCATATGGATATAATAATAATGAAAGTTTGAAATATTGTGAGAATTACCAAAATGTGACACAAAGACATGAAGTGAGCATATGCTGTTGGAAAAATGGCACTGATTGACTTGCTTAGTACAAGGATTTGCCATAAACCTTCAATATGAAAACAAAACACAGCAATGTAGTATCTGTGAAGTGCAATAAAGCAAAGGGCAACAAAATGAGGTATGCCTGTATTTGTCAATGAAAATACATACACTGATGAAATCACAAATCCTTGAAATATTCTCATGGATGTGTGTCCAACCTTTGAATGTATAAAAAAATCTTAGGATTGTAAGAAACCTAAGGGGCAATGTGATATAGTGGAAAGAGTGCTGTATTTGGAATAAGAGGAACTGAGATCTAATCCAGCCTCTGCTTTTAACTACCTGCATGGTCTTATACAAGTCATTTAACCTTGCTGGGACCCAGTCTCTTCAACTATGAAGTGAGGGGGTTAGATTAGAATTTCAGTTATGAATATAGGAAAAAAGTGTTATTCTGAAAAGGCTTCACCGTACTGTCAGAGGGATCCAGGACACAAAATAGTTAGACTATTTCTGGACTAAACAGCTAATAAAAGTCCCTTCCAGCTCTATATGATTCTATGACTTTAGAGGTGATCTAGTTGATATCTTTACAAATGAAAGAACAGCCCTGGAGGAGTTAAGTAACTTACTCACGTTTGGATAGAACTTTAGATAATAAAGAGAAAATTAGAAGCATACTCACCTAAATTCATTATTAATTCTTTTATACCACACTGCTCAGGATCAAATAGCTGTCCCGTAACTTAAATGCATTTTAGCTGTAGGTGCCAAATTTCTTAATGGCATGTAAACTCAAAAGTTTTAAGTTGGATTATAAGAGGTTGTAAAGCCTCACCAAGCTCTATGAAGAACAAGGATCTGATAGGTTAGCACTTGTTGCCTAGAAGTTACTTTTAAGTCTCACAATTCTTGATAGTTTTGTCTCTTCTCAGATGTTATGTTGGATCAATTTTTTAAAAAATGTATTTGACAATTTCACAAAAATTTATTGAGCATCTACTGCAGGGCACCCCAGGAATTACAAAAGTTTTCTGCTCTCAATGAGTGTTAAAATGTATTATGAGGGGTAAGACAGATACCTTAGGAGCAGTATAAACAAAGTACTATGGGAATCCAGACAAGAGAGAGATATCATTTGGCTGAGATCAGAAAAACTTTCATGAAGATGATTTTTGAGATTGGTCTTAAAAGATATATAGGATTTTGACAGGCAGAAAAGAAAAAAAAAAAGAAAAAAAAGAAAAGGAAGTAACCCACTTTGCCTAGAACATAAGATTTTTATAATAATAATTTAAATAGTATTTAAAAGTTTGCAAAGTACTTTTCCTCACAACTGTGTAAGGAATAAAGTGTAACTGTTATTCCTGTGGTTCAGAGAAATTAAGCAGCTTGCCTAAGGCCCCATAAATAAGTGACAAAACTAGGACTGGAACCCAAGTTTTTCTTATTTCAGCTCTAGTGCTCTTATTTCTACTTCATGCCACCATTTTCCTTCTAAAGGATTGTATTATTTAGAGTTGGAAAAGCCCAGGAAAATGCAGTGACACTTCCTCAAGATCACATAGGTCATAAGCAGAAGAGACAAAACTTGAACCCCGTTTCCCTATTTATCTAGTAGCTTTTCATTATAGCACGTCAGATGGGAAATAGAGGTTGGGGCTAGATTGCGCAGAGCCTTGAATTAAAAACTGAGGATTTTGAATTTTATATTTTGCTTATATAATTGTGTTATTTTATGGTGTAGATGCTGTTTTCCAGATGTCAAAATATCACCATCTTGGCTTATCTTGATGAAGCCAACTTACTTTTTATGTGTCTGCAGTAGAATTGTGAGATTTTGGGAACCTTTGACAGTTTCCTAAGTTGTCTGATGATTTTGGAAGTAAAGACAGAGACGTTACCCCTCGTCCGCTTTAGTACTAGAGCCAAATTAGAATCAGATGTTTATATACATCTTTTATTACCCTTCAATGTACCAGCATTGGTATTTGGACACAAGTGAAACCTATATAGCCGTGTAAAGTTTCCGGAGCACTTGATGCATGTTATCTTAATTTAATCTTCACTACAACCCTGTGAGGAAAGCACTAAAGCTATTATTATCCCCCTCCCATATTTTAAAAACTGGGCCTGTGATTTTATCCTTACCTACTAAGGAAACATCCTTTACTAGTTCATTTTAGCACCTGCTCAGTAACTTAAGTCTGGGACTGTAATAGCCTGGGACCCTGAAAGATTAAGTGTCTTGCTCAAGGTCACACAGCCATTTTACTTCAGGGTGGACTAGAACCCAGGACTTCTTGACCCTGAGATCCACCAAACCATACTGCCTTTGTATTTTGCAGGCGGGGTTCCAAAGATCAAGAGACTTTCAGCATGTTGCGTAGCTATTAACTATTAGAAATATAATTTGAACATACGTCTTCTTCACTCCAAGTCCGGCATGATGTATGATGCCATGATTTCTTTTGAGAGGAAATCAGTAACTCTGCCTATTAGGTTTACCCACTTGGCTATAGCTCCTAAATAGCAGCTCAGTAAATTGCTAAGGTGTTGCTATTGGTCATGTACAGAATCCAGAGCAACTGAGAAATCACAGAGAATTGCTTATACAGTTTACTTCCTCTTCCTCCTCTTCCTTCTCATCCATGTTGTTGTCATCTCCATCTTAAAATCCTTTTTGTTTCTTTATGGCTTTTGGAAAAACAATGTTCTAATAACCCATATTAACTCATTTAACCACATTAACCCATATTATTGGAAAACTGTTCATTTGGTCTGTGAAAAATATACGTCCTTTCTTGGATTAATGGTGCACTATAATTGCAGTGTTGCTTGGTATAATTTATTGAAGGACATTATAAAAAGAAGAGCAGAATCTCTTTTGTCTAGGATTTTACTCATTAAAGATAATCCTCCATTGTATGAGAGTTAGGAATGAGTAAATGAATATCATGAAGAAGATTTTGCAATTTTATAACTGTTATATAATTCTAAGTTACACATCTTTTTTTTAATTATTTAATTTTCATTGAGTAAAAACCTACCTTCTCCCCTTCTCTGCAAACTGAAAAAGAAAGAAAAATAAAACTCTGGTGACAGATACCTACAATCAAGCAAAACATGTTCCTAAACTAACCACATTCAAAAATATGTATCAGTCTGCACTTGGAGTCCGTCTACCTCTTTGTCAGGAGATAGGTTGCATGAGTCTTTGAATCATGTTTAGGCATTAAATTGATCAGAGTTCTTAAGTATTTCAAAATTCTTGTCTTTATAATTATATTGTTATTTAATAAAATTGTTTTCCTGGTTCTGTTCTTGACAAAGTCAAAAACAAACAAAAGACAAAATAGACTACCAAATTTACATTTTTCTTCTGGATGTTCTTTGGTATTAACTTTTATTCTGATTTATGCAAGAAAACCTAAATGGGTAAAGTTTTAAATAAGGAAATGTGTGGGTGAAAGTGAGTCACCCTTGTTAAAATGAAAAGCATTAAAGAAGAGGACCTAGCAAAGTAAATTTTACATTTTGATCTAGCAGTGAATTTTAGTTTATTTTCTACTTAGATTGTTGTGAACCTGGGAGGAAGCGCCTGGACTAGGATTTGTCCCTTCATTTGCTCTGTTAATAGAGTGTTAAAGGAAAATATTATTAAAACCATAAGCCCCTTACATATTAAAGGACTATTATTAGGATCGTATTAAGTGGCATTATAATGATGGTTGCTTTATAATTTAGGAGTTTATAATTATCAAGATAACTTTGATTACTTAGTAATTTTTTTTTTACTTTTGTAAAATCTTGATATTTTTTATAGTTTTATTTCTATTTGTTTGCAAGAAATATAGTTAATTTTATATATTAAAGAAACCAAATGTGGAAGAAAAATGTTATATACTTTTTTCATTTTAGGGCACTGGGATTAAGTAGGTATTGGAGAACAAATAGTATGTGTAGGAATGTAGACATGAGTTTCTACAGAATAGCTATTGATTGAGAAGATAATATAACTCCTTTATAAGCAAACATTAGCTTTTCACTGTAAACAGCATGAACAAAAAGGAGTAATACACAGTGGTCACACCTTTAAAAAGATTTCGTAGTTCTGAAATGCAGCAGTAGCTATTTATTAGATATACAGACATATATACATATATGACTTTATACTATATAGCTCACATTTATGTATTTCAGTACTTTAGTGGAAACCATGACCCTCTACCAGTACAGATCATAACAAATCCACATCTCAGTCTCTCAATTCCTGTTCATATCTTTCTTTAATGTTAATAGAGATTCTTTCAGTGTTTCTTGGATATCAGTACAACACTTGAGCTAGTGTTACCTCTCATCCTCATTTCATGGCCAACACTCCTCTTCTGCCCATATTTGTCCTGGCAAGTTTTTTTTCCCAACACTTCTCGTCCATCATTTGTAATGTGCTACAACCTATTGATATCCACTATACATGCAATTTTGTTTCTTTTGAGATTAGGGTGTTTCATGGCATATGTGGTTCAGTAGTATCACAGAGAGAGCATTGGGCTTTTGCAGAAGCAGCAGTTTTGAATGATTGAAATTATCATGCAGTTTCCAAAAGGCAGTGCATTTGGAAGAACTATATAGTACTTTACAACTCATAAAGTACTTTCTTTACAACAACCCAGTGAGGTAGGTAGTACCTTAATAATGCAATTCTATTGTTAGTTAACTGATGTATCATGAGATCAGGACTATAGAGTTGCAGTAGGTTGCAATGGAAAAATCCTTGGATAAGTCAGTTAACTCCATATTGCATATGAGAAAATGGAAGTTAAAAAAAGCAAATTGGGGGCAGTGGATAGAGCACCGGCCCTGAAGTCAGAAGGACCTGAGTTCAAATGTGGCCTCAGACCAAACATTTATGTGACCCTGGGCAAGTCACTTAACCCCAATTGCCTAAAAAAAAAAAAAGTAGATTGACATTACCAAAATCAAACTGGTAATAAATTGGCAAAACCAAAATTTAAACCAGGTCTCCTAACTCCAACTCCAATAATCTCTCTAATACAGCTTTCTCCTGTGCTATATGTTCCATTATCTCTCATAGTTCCTAGAGTGCTTCTCAGTCTGTAGCCAGGCTATTAAAATTATTTTAGAGAAATGAGAAAAAAAAAAAAGAAATACATCCTACTGGACTTCTGAGACAGAAATGTTGGAAGATACTCGATAAGCACCTCACGTAAATACAGTCAGCATTCATAATTCATAATAAAGAAGAATAAGGGCCCTGGTAATCCAAAATTGCATATTATCTTTCCCAGATAATAAAGATAGCTCATATTTAAGGTTTGCGAAGAGCTTTACATAAGTTACCTCATTTGATCATCACAACAATGCTCCTAAAGATTCTCTGAAGACAGAGAAGCTAGTTAGCTTTCAAATAATGATATAATAGAACCACAAAAGTTATCACCAGTAAGCATCAGAGGAATAAAAGAAAAATAGTAGTAGTAGTCACTAATTCCTTGACCAGGGATACTGAGGTCAACCTGGTGACACTAGAGAGGTCTCATTTTCTCAGGCAGCATATTTTCAGGAAAATAGTGTGGACTTTCTTACAAACTTTCTGTCTGCCCTTCTCCAAGTAAGCAGATCTTTCTTTTCAACGAAAAACAAATAATATCCATACCTTTCATATTTTGTTTAAAGCATGAACCCTCACTACTTATTTCTCTTTTATTTAATACCAATTTCTTATTAAACATAAAGTTTAATAGTAGTGAGTTTTAGTAGTGGTGGTGCTATAACAGCAAGTAAAATCTTCTTTCTTCCCTGCCTTTCTTTACCCATGTCATGAATAAGTGATTTAAAAAGAAAGTAAGTAATGAAATGCCATGGAATTCTGTGATTTTTGTGATAAGTATGTATATATGACATTGCACTATGAAACAATATCTAAATATGGAAAGTAAGGTTCAATCTTATTCTGAATGTAGACATTTGGACAAATTTCCAGAGGACATGAAGATTCCAAATATTATTTCTTCATGCCATTCTGAAATGATGACATTTGAATATATCACCCCTCACCTTCTTCTAGCTCCTTTATTCCCAAATGCGCTAGGATTTTTCTTGTTCCTTTAAGATGGTGTCTTCTGATGTCCCTTTTTTCTAATACAATGAGAAGAAATGAGGTGAGCCATGAATGAATGAGCACTTATTGAAATGTATTTTTATTATTACTATTATTACATGCTTAACCTATTTCCTTAAAAAAATTAATAATCATGGCCAACCAAGGTTTTTGCAAAAAAAGAAAAAACTAATACATGTGTAGTGCTTTATACCTTTTCAAAATATTTCTGCATACATCATCCTATTTTTAATTTGAGAATTAAGGTCTTTCTCCTCTAAAAATTAACAATGTTTTTAAATATTTACATTGAGAATAACCTCAGTTCAAGTTATACTTCTAACAACATAGACAACTTTCTAATCCAGGAGTTTAATTAACTGAGTTGGGGGAGGTCCATGAGTTTTAAAAATTTTGATAAATACATTTCACATAATTAGTTTCCTTTGAATTCTTATATATTGTATTGTATATATTTAGAAATATATTTAGAAATTCTTAGAAGGGGTACATAGTGCCAGAGTTCATGACACAAAAAACGGTTAAGAACCTCCTGCCTAAGACTAAAAA
Source organism: Vombatus ursinus (assembly GCF_900497805.2). Classification (NCBI taxonomy): domain Eukaryota; kingdom Metazoa; phylum Chordata; class Mammalia; order Diprotodontia; family Vombatidae; genus Vombatus; species Vombatus ursinus. The sequence continues at coordinate 707,630 of NW_020954719.1, read as the reverse complement.
AGTTGTGTTATGGGCATACAAAGTTTTTATACAGATTGTTCACTATGTAAATAAAATCACAAGTTTAGACAAAAAAAGTCCGTCGCATACTTCCCTTAAGAGCCACTGCTTCTCATTGGGAGTGGGTAGGAGCAACATCTACATGTATGGCCATGAAGGCAGCTAAAGCAGGTACTTTGAAGCACTTAACAGCATGGCCAGGCATTGAAGATGTCAAGGTCATTCACTGCATTGTAGGCCATTGCCAGTCATCTTGACTTTTGTCCTGTCAATAGACTTTGATGGCTCTGGAAGAGAGTGAGGGTGATGACCTTGTGCAACTTTATTTTACGTGATTCACAAACAAGTCAAGACATCACCTGTAATGTCATTGGTCCTCTTGGAAAACAAAGGACAACCAAGGACAACACACATAGGAGAATTTTGGAGGGACACTGAAGCAGTATGGAAAGAGGGGGAAGAGTAGATTGATATGCCATTTCCAGGAACAGTAGCAGAGTTGATTTGGTCATAGTTCTAAAACTGTCTTAAGTGCTTCTTTCTGGAGAGAATTGAGATAAAGGGAGATGGATGGAAGAGCCCATTTTGAAATTTAGTTTGCAGGAAATGTGCGTTGGACATCCTAGATCAGAAATAATATTTCTTCTATGAATTTAGCTATTGAATTATTTGGGGGGGGCGGTGCCTCTTTTCAAATCATTAATATTTTTAAAAAATATTATAACCACCCAGACATGAATACAGTGAATATAAATAACAATATAAGAAGAAATAGACAAAAATATGTTAATAGGGAAAGAGGAAACATAATTGTGAGAGAATCAAGAAGAAGAAGGTGATCAGCAGTATCAAAGTAAAGGTCAACAAGAATTAAGATTGAAAAAAAGCCACCGGATATGGCAATTAAGAGATCATTGGACAGAGCAGTTTCAGTACAATGATGAAGTCAGTCGCTTAATTGTAGGGCATTAGGAAGTAAGTGAGAGGAGAGGAAGTGGAAGCACCTGTATTTTAGCCGAAAATGGAAGAAGAGATCTAGAACAATAGGTAGCGGGAATGGAAGAATGAAGTGAGGTGTTTTTTTTTTGTTTGTTTGTTTATTTGGTTTTTTTAGGATAGCAGGCTACATGCATATGTTTATAGGCAGTAAGGAAGGAGCCAGTTGACAGGAAGAGTCTGAATATAAGTGAAAGATTTGGGATAACAGAGAGGACAATATTTTGGAGGAGATGGGATGAAATGGGATCATTTGTGCAAGTAATGAGGGGGTTTGCCTTGATAAGGAATAGGGTTACCTTTTTATCAGAGACAGGTGTGATGGAGGACAATAGTGGCATAAGGCATATGAGTGATATGAGATGGAGAAGATAGAGCTCATGACAAATGGCCTCAATTTTTCAGTAAACTATGAGGCAAAGTTCTCAAGATGGTAGAAAGAGAGGAAACCATAGGAGATCTAAAAAAATTTAGAACTGTTATAGAAAGTAGCATAGTGAGTTAATAAGAGACATGTAGAAGGTGTAGCATCAGTGAGGGCCCATTTGAGGTTTTGTGATATAAATTTGTAGCAGACCCATTCACAGTAGTTGCATGATTTTCTCTACCTTTGTTCAGCTGCACATGCGGACCAGAGGCAGTGGATTGTAGGACCAATCCATGGCTGAGGTTTTGTAGCACTCCACTGGCAAAATGACAAGGACTCGAAAGAAAAGGACAATGTAGAGTTAAATTGGGTCAATATGGGTAGAAGGGAGAGTGGCAAGTACAAGCGTGATGGTCTGGGAAAAGTAAGGGGTTGAAGGATTGGAGGTCATGGTGTGCAGGATGAGTAGGGTTTGATAAGGCAAAGACAGAGCAAGATGTGGAAAGCTGGCAGATTATGGTTAGATAAGGGGTTTTAGAATTCTTGAACATGGAAATGGTACATTTTTGGGTTATGGCAAGATCAAGGGAATCTTTATGTGTGGCTGAGGTGAGGTAGAAAGAATACGAAGTGAGTAGGCTGAGGAACTGAGTGGTTAGGATGTTTGAGGGAGAGTCCCCTTTATGAGAGGAGTTGAGGAAGAGAGAAAAATTGTGAGCCAGATACTGAACTCATTGACTTTTGTACAAAGTATATGGTCAAAAAAACTGTGAGTATACGCATTGCAGTTTTTATCTACGTTTTGTAGACAAGCAAACTGAAGCTCTGAGAGTTAAGTATGTAATAACAGTAATAATAAACTAATTTCATCCTTAGTTATTAGTAATAAACATCTCTAGAACATTTAAAACAATTTACAGTAAAAAGAAATAATAATCAAATACTTTAGAATTAATTTACCTAAAAATACATGTGACATGTATATAAGACAACAATTAAATTATAATTCCTGAAATAAAAGGAAACCTAAAAAACAGAAGGACTATTCATTATTCATGGATGGAATAAATCAACACAGCAAAAATGGCAAACTTCCAAAATTAGTTCACATATTTAGCAGAAAACCAGTTAAAATATCAAGGGATTTCTATAAAAATTGGATAATATAATAATTAATTTTATATGAAAAAACAAATGGTCAAAAATATCAAGGATTATTATTTGGCAGGAGCCTGTAGGATGGGAAAGTTGAAGATCGTCTTTTATTCCCAGTCTTTAAAATGTTATAAATCAACATCAAAACTATCAGGTACTAGAGAATAAAAAGGTCTAAGAAACAGATATATCTGTCAGCAAACAAAATGCCTAAAAAATATTTGTGTTTGATAAACCTATAGAAAATTAAGACTGGAGAAATTATTCATTCTTTTTTATTTTAATTTTTTAATTTAAGATAAATGCTAAAACTTAAATACGTAATAAGGAAAGGAAAAGAAACATTACAAACTTAAATATAAAGTAAGAAAAGACCAAAAAAGTCATGTGCACAGTAGAACATAGAGGATTCAAAATAAAAAACAATAACTTTTCATTTCAAGAAAGCCTATATATTAAATACTGTGCATTATTTTGAAGGCTGTTCATCTTTTCTTTGCTTCCTTGTAGGTTTTCTTTTGTTCTCTGCTGTACACTTTTTGCTTTGTTCTTTTTTCCGTCTTCCTCCCCACTACCTGCCACCCCAAGGCTACAATCGAGTGTGAATATATTTATATATAGGTGTTGATATGTAATACATACCCATATACATACATGTATACATGCATATGTAAACATATATTTTCCCTAAGAGATTCTACTCCTAATCTTTGTGTTTGTTTGTACATACCTCTTTTTTCCCATCTCTCCTAAATCCTCTACTTTACTTCTACCTGCTACCTTACCCTCCTATTGTTTAACCTACCCCCACTCCTGCAATCCCTCCGTTATCCTCTTATTCCCCTAAATTTAAGCCCCATACTATATCCCCCCTTTTAACCTATTTATTCCCTCACCCTCCCCTTTAAAAATCTTTCCTTTATCCTTTCCCCCCTCCCCTCTCTCCTTAGAGTTTTATTTCTTTCTAAATTTAGAAGACTTTTATATTTTAAATATATATATATTTTCTCCTCTTAAATCCATTCCCAATGAATAGGTTTCTAGAACTAACAGCCCCCCTCCCATCTAATTCCTCCGTATTGGTTCTTCCTCTTGCACCTCATTTGTAAAAGATAATTACTCTTTTAGCTGTTCTTAAATGGTTTTACTTTTTGAAGTTATATCATACTCAGGTCTACCCCAATCTTTCTTTAAGTTATCTAATTGCTGGTAACAATCTTGGACATAGGTTTTACATTTTCCGTACATAGAAGGTAAACATTCTATCCTTATTTAGTCCCTTGTAACTGGTCATTGATATGTACCTCATATTTCTCTTGGCTCTTGTATGTCAAATCTTCTATTGAGTTTAGGGTTTTTTGTTTTGTTTTTTGTGTTTGTTTTTTTTTATAAAGTCCTGAAAGTCTGACAATTGATCAAATGTCTTTTTTTTTTCTGTCAGACTTATACTTAGCTTTGCTGGGTAGTATATTTTCGTTCAGAAGTCCAGTTCTTTTGCTCTTCGATATATGGTGTTCTAAGACCTGTGATCTTTTGATATCGCCACTGCTAGGTCTTGTGTGATTCTGTTTATAGTTCCTCCATTTTAAATTGTTTTTTTTTTTTTGTTGCTTGTAATATTTTGTCATTGATCTGGGGGTTTTGGAATTTGACTGTGATATTCCTGTGAGTTTTCCTCATAGGATCTTTTTCAGGTGGTATTTGATAAATTCTTTCTATTTCTACTTTCCCCTCTTGTTCTAATGCTTCAGGACAATTTTCTTTAATTATTTCTTGTATTATTGTATCAAGATTCTTTTTTTGATCAGAATTTTCAGGTAGTCTAATTATGTTTTCTCTTTTTGATTTGTCCTCTAGATCTGTTGCTTTTCTTCTGAGATGTTTCACGTTCTCTTCTATTTTTTCATTCTTTGTATTTTTTTTTTAATTTCTTCATCTCTTATAACTTTGCTGGCTTCCCCTTGCCCAATTCTGATTTTCAGGGAGTCATTTTCTTCCTTAAGACTCTGGATCTCCTTTTCTAATTGGTTGACTTTCTTTTCATAATCTTGTTTTTCTTGTATTATTCTTATTTTTCTCTTTAGTTTTTCCTCAGTCTCTCTCATTTGATTTTTAAAGTCTTTTAAGTTCTTCTATGAATTCTTTTTGGGCAGGTGACCATTTGACATTACTCTTTGGGGTAGAAGAGAGTTTCTTTTCTTCAGTATCCTCCTCTCAATATGAACCCCAATCTTCTCTATTCCCATAGTAGCTCTCTATGGTTGGATTCTTTCTCCTTTGCCTGTGCATTTTTTTTGGTAATAGTTTAGTTTTTATAATGGCCTCTAGGCCTGGGGCATGGGGGATGGTACCTCTGGCCTCTGATCCTCTTCAGTCCTCCCTTATGACCTTGAACTCAAAACAAGACCTCCAGCCTCCTGTAAGTGCCCGCAGCCAACAGAGTCTCACTCCATTGCTCCTGCACTCACTGGGCATATGCTGGTTCCTTCTTGACCCCACCGAGTCTCCATAGCACAGCTGGGTCTGGGGTTCCTTGTCAGTCGAGGTTCCCTAAATCTTCTCCAGGTCAGACATCCAACTACCCTCACTGTCCCCAGGGTAAAAGTTCCTGTGGCAGGGGCTGAGGCAGCCTCCCAAACCAGCTAACCCGAGGGCTTGCTGGTTGTTGTTCCGCTTGTTGTTAAAGTGGACCTGAGCCTGGAGGTGTTTACTCTTCATGGGGAGGAACTCTCTTCTGGGCATTTTTCTGAAGATCTTCTCCAGTTATACGGTGAAAATTCCTGTTCTGCCCCTACTGTTATTTGTTTTCACAGCTCTATGTTCCCTCAGAGGCACTATTTTATCCTTTTTGTGGAGGAAAATTTTGAGAGCTTGAAATTTTCTGACCTACTCTGACACCTTCCCAGAATCCTCTCGAAATTATTTATTCTTTAACCAATGTACTTGTGTAAATTGGTTAGTACTTTGGAAGAAAATGGATTTAGGCTTATATTTCACACCAATTGAATTCTACCTAAATAGAGTAAAGAAACACAAAGCCCCATGAAACTATGGGGGAAAAAATAGAATAATGTCTTTTTCTAAGTTGCTGAGGGATAATGATTTTTTCCCCATTAAACAATTACTAGTGACTAATTAGATGTGCTTAGTTACTCTGATGCTCATACAGATCTGTGATCTCATTACTTTAAATGTTTCCTAGACTCTGTTGGTGAGCTTTTACTTTATCTTTCCTGTGACCAGGCCCCCATGTCTTTACCAAATTTCCGAACCATACCACCCTGTACATGCCCCTTTCCTGTTCCCTTTTATGTGTTGCCTTCATCCATTAAAATATAGGCTACTTGAGGGCAGGGATTATCTTGCTTTCTTATATTTTATCCCTAGTGGTTAGCAAAGTGCCTAGCACATATTAAGCCCTTAATCCTTCGTTATTCATTTTGTAACCTTTCCATGGTTACCTGTCTTGTGTGATTCTTTTCCATGTCCTCCCTTAAGTTTATAAAGTGGGGTACATCGAGTGTTCTGACAGCCTTCTTGATTCTCCTGACATCATGAGGATAGCAGTGGAACACTTTAACTGGCCATCTGTCTTTTCTCACCCTAACTTTGTGACCAGTTCATCTTACTTTCCTAATAGACATTTCGTGATGACGTTTTTTACTCCTGTTCTTTCAAGTTTATCAGATATGTTTCCTGATCATACATCTGTGTGATAAATCATTTTTAATTCTTTGGAGATTTGTATTCCATTTTTCCTGCTAGACAACAGCACCTATATAGTATTGATATTATAAAGATGGATCTTTGTTTCCTGAGGAGGCTCAGAGTCATTAAAGGAGTTTTGCAGTTGGCAGTCCGTCTTCCTCTCTTCCTCAGCTGTGGTCCCAAATCAATTTCCATTGGTACTATCTGTACTAGATATACATTTCTCCAGATACATATACAATCTGGGGCAAAAGACATCATTTACTCACTTGGTATTTTCTGTGTGAATGATTACACTAAATTCTTTTGAATGATTATGAATCTCTTCGAGGAGTCTCTGCAGTGTCCCAGAGCCGAATTCAGTAAGCACAGTCTCATCCACAAACAGGAACATTTTGGAGAAACTCATCATTCACAGGAATTCCCCTTTTGACTTGGACTCTAGATTGTATCGCCTTCATCATGGTGGTGAACACCTTTGACAAGTATACATCACCCTGTTTTATACCTCACCTGATGTTTAGAATCAGGAGATCCTTGAGCCAGGAAAACTTTTGTTACGTTTTCTAAAGAATCTTGGATAGTTTTGATGTAGTTATGAGAGGCACCTTGCTTTAAAATAAAAGAGCTTTAAAGATAGTGTTTTGCTCTACCACTTTTTTGGGGGAGGAGGTCATCAACAAATATCTTTCAGTTGCTTATGAAATCGTAAACAATATGATCTTGTTGAATATCACTTAGGAAAGCCTGCTTTTTCCACAATCAATGCCTTCACGTAGGATACTCTTGAATTGTGTACAAATGGCTGTCATAAAGATCTTGTCTAGCTGGGAAAGTAGACACACAGATAGATACTTATTGATATGTTCCCTCTGTTTCCTTTTTTCTGAGTTAGTAAATCTGAGTTTGTTTGTTTTTTTCTGTGTCTTCATACATCAGTTACTTCCTTATATAGCCATTATTTCCAGCATGGGGTGTGTGTGTGTGTGTGTGTGTGTGTATACACTCATATTTAGTCTCATGTCACTTTTCTAGACTTTTTTCTGTTTAGGAGATAGAAATGGTTATAACTCCCCTATATGTACATCTGGGGCTGTGCTGTTAGGGTCTGAGTGTGATGGTTACAGTGGCCTTGTAGGAAAGGAGTTTATTAAAAAATGATTTTTGCAAATACTTTTCTCTTTTTATCTGTTGCCCTTCCAATTTCATCATTAAATACTTTTAGGATAACTTAGCTATTTTTTCCCCAAACTTTCTTGTTGACCATTCCTTAAACTAAACTAAACTTTAAATACCCTTAACTGATGCTGTCTGTTTTATGAAGCACTACATTACCTTTCATCATAGGATTTTCCAAAAGAATTTATGTTCTAAATCACTGCTGCCTTTGGCTTTGATTACTCTCGCTTGGCAAGTAAGTCAGCTATTTGCTGCCTAAGGTACTTACTTTGTGGGCTCTTTTTGTTTTCTTGCAGAAGCAGTTTATTCTATTTAAACTGATGTATAAAATTATTATAAATTGGTATTCGTATCATTTTGTTCTCTCTTCATTAAAAATCATAGAATCACAGATTGTTAGTGTTGAAAGGCATACCAATAACCATCTGGTCCAACCTATACCTGAAAAAAAATACCAAATATAACTTGCTTGATAAGTGATCATCCGCCCTCTGTCTGCTTAAAGACCTCCAATGAAGGGAGGAACCTGCTACCTCCTGAGCCAACATTTTCCACTTCTGGACAGCTCTAATTGAAGGAAGTTTTTTCTGATAGTAAGCCTGAATTTGCCTCTTTGCAATATATGTGTGTGTATTTATTTGTATGTATATAATATATCCTCTATATGTGTGTATTATGTGTGTATATGTATATGTAAACGTACATATATCTTGATGCTACCCTTTTGGGCCAAAAAGAACAAGTCTAATTCCTGTTCTACATGATACTCCATTCAGGAACTTGACTGCCATGCTCACCTCCTCTCCATTCCCACTGAGTCTTCTCCAGGCTAAAAATCCCTGTTTCCTTCAACCAGTCCTCATGACATAGGCTCAAGGTTCTTCACCATCCTTGATGGACTTCCTCTAGACCCTCTCCATTTCCCTCTTATCAATGTTCTTCTTAAACTGTGCTTTCCAGAACTGAACATGATATTCCAGATATGGTGTGACAGAGTCCAGAGGGAACAGAACTCTCTCATTCCAGGTAACTCTGCTTCTTTTAATGTAGCCTACAATCATATTAGCTTTTCTGACTGCCACATAACATTGCTTACTTAACCTTACATTCTACAAAAACCCTCTCAACGATTTTCATATAAATTACTATCTAATAGTGCCTTTGCTATCCCATACTTGTAAACTGAAGTGCAAGATTTTACATTTATCTATTGAACTTTATCTACATTGAGTCGTGTGGTTGAGGTTAGAGTCAAGAGCGCTGGTTCAGGTGTGAAAAAAATTCACTCAGATGACTTTCTGTTAACCAAGGGGAGATTCGTTGCCTCAAAAGCAGCGGGCTGGCCCTAGAAGGAGGACTAGCAGCTTACAGAGGAACAGTTTTTATAAGGACAGGATGAGCAAGATTGGTTGCTAACAAGATAAGGAGGAATTGTCGTAACACAGGACAAGGAAGATAGATGACAGGGTAAGAGACCCAGGATAAGAAAGACAGGAAATTTTATGACTTAGAATGAGGGAGACAAGGAATTTTTATGGTCTAGGATAGGGGGAAGTTTTATGGTATCTCAAGGTAAGGGAAGAGACGCTAGGATGCCCTCAAGGAGGGGCCTAACAAGGTACTGGAAAAACAACCCTTAATATTCTTTTAGCTTTCAGGGCACCGTTTGTATTCATGTCACCATCCCTAGCATGTTGGTGTCTTTTTGGATCCTGATTCTGTCATGCAACATTTTAGCCTGTGACGAATGAAGAACCCGAGAAACAGTTTTTCTGAGTAATAATCAGTTTATTAATTAGGGTAGCTAATAATCAACACATTTATTATTAATTAGGTGAACCTTTTAGACCAGAGAATATTTTAAAGTAGCAAATTGTCATGTTGATATGTTTAAGAAATCCAAATAACAACAGAAAAATTAGGAAATTCTGAACCTAGTTTTTGTATTTGGCATATATAATTATCGAATCTTATTATTTAAAAAAAAAAAGCAAAATTTCACTCTAGTTATTTATTTTGTTGTTTACTCTAGTTATTTTCTTTTAGCTGCTCTTTCCTCCCTTAAGAGGATGAGATTCTGCTAAGAAACTAATAACAGAACACTTTTTATAAGAAGATGGCCTCTAATACAAGAATGAACTCATTTAAAAGTTGTAAGAATAACTTCAGTTGTAACCAAAGGGTCTGGGATGGGATGTACAAATAGACTCAGTAATCAATTTCAAAACAGTACATATCAAATAAGTCATTTGTAATAAAACATTTTCAATTACTAACTATGTTCAAATGAGTAACCCTGAGTAAAAGTGGATATCTCTTTAAGGCAACACAAGATAGACCATAAGGTTTTTGTTTTTGTTTTTGTTTTTTGTTTTTTTTTGTTTTTTTGTTTGGCAATTGGGATTAAATGACTTGCCCAGGGTCACACAACTAGTAAGTGTCAAGTGTTTGGTCTGAGCTCAGATTTGAACTAAGGTCCTCCAGACTTCAGGGCTGGTGCCCTATCCACTGTGCCACCTAGCTGCCCCTAGTTATTTTTCTTTTAAGATAGCTAATTGTGCTGAAATTATTTTCATTAACACAAAACAGAAAAAGTTGTAATAACTTCACCAAATAACAGAATTATATCCTCATTTCACAAATCTTTACATCATTGCCTAATTAGTCCCATACTATTATGAGATATTAAAGGACCTAATGTTATGCAGAAATATATAACTTGTAACAGGCAGATGACAAAACCAAATACTCAAGAAGTAAACTTAAACCACTAGCTGCAGGTTCTCTGCATTACAACAACGTTTATTTCTACACTCAGCTTTAGTTAGTCAGTTAGCACTTTTTAAATTTCTACTGGATAACTTATCAATAAAAAGATTAGTTATTCAACTTATAGTAATGTGACCTTTCCTTCCATAGTAGAAACACTTGAAATACTTTCATATTTCAGGTAAGGCTTGATTAACAAAAAGGAAAAATTCTTAAGCTGACTTAGGAACAATTAAATCCTATTTCAATTTCTAACTCAGTCTTTTGGAGTGGTCCAAAATCCCTCCTGTGGGCTATGTGGCTATCAATTAATCTTAGTTTTTTTGATTATCTGCTCTCTAAGAATTAAAAGTACAGGACATATAATAAACAGAGAATTTCCCTCATTAGCCCTTGTCTTCTAAGGCAGGGATCACACAGCCAAGCTGCTTGTGGATTCTGTGGGAGACATGGTATGAGATCTTATCTCTTTGCAGCTTATTGCTGAAGACTAGGGAAGACAAGCCTACTGTTACTACACACCCCAAAAAAGTAACTTGATTTTTATTTCGTGGAAGAGCTCAAAAGAAAAATTTCTTCTGATTCTACTTTAAAATCGGCACACTTTTATAAATTGGGGGAAAAGTCCAAAAGACAGATTTTTTTAAGTTTTCTCTTTACCTTTGCTTTACTTTAATAGATAACATAATAAAAGGAGTGCCTTCAGGCAAAGTCTTATTGATTTGTCTTCAGGGTGGGAAACCTGCAGCCTCTAGGTCACACGTGGCCCTCTAGGTCCTTAAGTTGGGCCCTTTGAATCCAAACTTCACAGAACAAATCCTCTTAATAAAAGGATTTGTTCTATAAAACTTGGACTCAGTCTAAAAGCCTCACTCAAGGACCTAGAAGGCCTCGTGTGGCCTTGAGGCCACAAGTTCTCCACCCCTGGTCTGGCTAGTTAAGACGTAACCATGCTTTTCAGCTCTCTGCCCAGTGCATTTGAAGCAAATACCAACTAAATCTTGCAAATCACACTGAGACAAAAAGACACATGCAAATGAGCACACACAAAGTCTTAGTGACTAGAAATTAAAGTTTAGATAAAATTACTTTTCCTTGGTTACATCACTTCTTGATAAAAATACCTAATTATTTCATCTGCTTAAGGAAGTCCTTTATACATAGATTGATCTGACAGAGATCTACTATCTGATATGTATCCCCAAAGAACTGACAGCAAGGATACTTTAGAGATTCTCTCACAGCATAATGGCCCATATTTCCTTTTTTGAAACTCTATTGCTGCAAAATTTTGGGGTATACTGCAAGCATGTTTGGGATTCGATGCAAACAGTTTGGAGATTCATAGACTGAAGCCCAGAATACTCCAGTTTCCCAGGCAGCCCTAGACTGAGCACAGGTTTTCTCTTTATCTCTACTTAGTCTACTTCAGGAGACCTCTTTCAGTAGAATACATTCTATTGATGCAACACTCCCTCCACACCCCCAGTGAAAATTTGAAGTCTGCAGCATGAAGAAAACATTTAAAACAGACATAGGACATATAAACTTACCCAGAGAAGATCTAACTACTGCAAATAGGGAGACCATCACAGCCAGAGTCCTAACAGAAAGTTCCCCCTTGTGGACAAATTATCCACTTGAACCCAAAAAGATATAGGGGACTTTTCTGATAAGATTCAGGGGCACAGAGTTCTGGTCCTTTCCATGGTAACCAAACTGTGACAAATGAAAAACTGAGACAGAGTTTCTGAGTAATTAATAATCAATTTAATTAGGGTAGCTAATAATATATTGATGGTCAGTGGTTCCTCTTGGTAACCAAAGAAAGCCATGGAGACACTGAATGCTTTAAATACCTTTGGAAAAGGGGGTGTCCCTGACAGTGAAAATCAACCCTGATTGGTGAACGATTAATGAGGAGGTGGGCTAAAAGTCTTCAGCTCTTCCTGCTGAGAAGGTGACTTGATCATGAGACTCAGCTGCCTCCAGTAAGCAGAGAAATCCATCTCTATCCAGACCACTCTGGTTGATTTTCTCGTTCATGAACTGGGTCACCCTAAATCCAATGGAGGGGTGCAAGGGCATGGGCTCTTTGCTTTGGGGCAGGAATTCACCTAGATTAGATTCTGTTTTATACTCTAAATAGAAGCAAGGTCTCCTAGTTGGATAGGGTTCTGCCAGAGATTAAGGAGCATGTTTCCTGTGGAATAGTGCAATCTCATTTTACCTACAGGGCCTGGTCCCTGAATGAGGGAATGAAAGGCCTGGATCCTAATTAATAATAGGTTATTAATATAATAGAAAATGATTTCTCTCAAACTATCTTTCCCAGCTTTGAGTCATCTTTAAATGTGATGAACATGTGATATATCCTTTTATTCAAGTTTTTGGTTAAAATGATTATCTAGCAAAAAAAAAAAATTGAGCTTTCATGCCTTTCCATTTGTCAGAGAGATGAAGTATTTGCTGGATGAGGTGGTGTCAAGGCTTTCTGGAGCTCATTACAGTGATTACTTTTTTTCAGTTAAACACCTTAAAGAATGGTGATAACCTTGGGTCCATGTCTCTTCTTTTATTCATTCTCCACCCCCCCCTTTTTTTTGCAAAAGCATATTTAAATACTTGTGGTTGCTATTATTTTAATCATATGCCACATCTCATTTTTAGTTTAGTGTTGATTTTGACTTCTACTTTAATAAATCTGACTATATAAACAAGTGATTCAGAAAGGATCCCTGTATCAGTAACAAGTTATTTCCTCTCTTTTAAGTTACAAGCAATTTCATTTTTTTTGTTATCTTTTTTGGTGTCCAGTGCATTCCAGATTTCTTGTTGAAATATCGAACTTCTGGTAAAGATGGTGACACGAAAAGTCCTAGTTGAACCCAGCTCCTGACAAAGAAAATAGTAACGTCTAACATTATATATATTAAGGTTTGCAAAACACTTTATATCTGTTGTTTTATTTAATCCTCATGATAACTCTGTGAAATAGGCACTGCTCTTATCCTCATTTCATGAATGATGAAGCTAAGGCTAAGAGAAGTTAAATAACTTGCTCATTAAAAAATGACCAATAAGTGTCTGAGGTAGCATTTGAACTCAGGTCTTCCTTCTCTTCTATCCTTACGTCATCTAGCTGCCTGAGAAACCCCTGCAAAAATTGTAAAGGTTGCCAAATGAAGCATTGATCATAAAATGAAAGGGAAAAACCAGTAAGTTCCCCTGTCCAGTTTCAGACTGTTCAAGAAAAGGACCGGAAGCCTGAGAAAACTGAGCAAGAATGTACCAGGGCCCTTGAGAGAAATGACATCTGCTTGTCAGTGGAATCTGAGCCCAGCAAATTGTTCCACCCTATCCAGTAACTCATTATAGACAGCCCAAGGTCAGAAAGCAAACACAAACCTTAAACAGGACATGATGTCTCTGGCTTCCTCCTCAAGGACAGGTGAAAGGGTTGAAAGTGTTACAACTGGAAGGTGGTGTAGTGCCCAGTTGCCCCCTGACTAAATGATATCCTTGGTACATTCTGCCAGACAAGAAGAGCTGAACAGGTATGAAAGCTCAATACCTCTTTCTGAGAATCAGAACACTCTGGAAAGTAATGGAGAAGGGAATGCATTATCATCTAATACCTCCTTAGGCCTTGGCATCTCTAGTTTGGTAGATGCTACTGCAAACATCAGCTGCACCTCTGGGACAGAGCAGAACAAGGCCAGGGACTCTTGAAGAAGCACAGGGTAGTCAGAGATGGATCTTCAACTGTGTTTCCAAGTCTGGAAAGAAAAAAATAAAAGAAAGAAAACTAAAGACAAAAAAGAACGTTCTCAGGTTGACCAACTGCTGAATATTTCTCAAAGGGAAGAGGAAATGAGTAAATCCTCGCAGTGTATGAATAACAACCTTCTACAAGCCAAGGCAGCCCTGCAGGCCACATATGTGGAAGTCCAAAGGCTACTTGTGCTGAAGCAACAGATGACTATGGAGATGAGTGCCCTAAAGACCCACAGAATACAGATTCTACAAGGATTACAGGAAACTCATCAATCTCCTGAGCGGACAGAACAGGTCCCCTGCAGACCTTCCCATGAGCAAAAGAGCAGATGCCAGACAACTGCTGCTCCCTCTCCTCTGCCTAATCCCTTTTTTCCTTTTTTTCTAGAGACTCCCCCTTCCCATATACCACCATCCACCCCTGGAGTGCCGCTCCAAGTGTGCACACCACCTGCTTTCCAGGCTCCTGGGTGTATCACATGCCCAGCTCCAGACTCATCAGTGCAGATTAAACAAGAGCCCATGTCTCCTGAGCAGGACAATGTGAATGCTGTGCTGCAGGATTCTGCCTGCAGTGCTTCTGAAGAATTGTTACAAATGAATAGTATGTCAGTCAGCTTTCTTCTGCATTAAGGACAGATAATCTTAAGAAAGGGAAATTGGGCAAAATGTCAGCTATTATAGTTATTTCTGATAGGCTGACTGTTACAAGTTATTCAGTAATACTTATAGTGCATGCCTCTTAAGATGAAGAGTATTATGACCATTTTTATTTTAGTTTTTTATTTCTTTAAGTTTTATTGGACAGATCTGGCTTTAGGAATTTCTGTAATTTGCTATAATTATAGAATCCCTGGCTGTTGGCTCCCTACCATTTTTTAGAGGAATCATTTACTTTTCTCCAGGATATAACATGTTGGCTACCAGGTAGATTTACTGACTATAACAGGTTGCTCTTTGGGACTGTGCTGGCACCTCACTGGGTTTGGCTTCTGGAAAACCCTAATATACCCTCTGATATAGTTTCTGGTCCATCATTGGCTAGCCCAGTATTTAAAAACTCATAAAGTTGTAGTTTTCTTCATTCTATCACCAGTATCCCTTCACGAAACAACAGGAAAGAAGAGACACAATAGGGACAGAAGCAACAGCAGGGCCATGTACTCACAGGCAGCTGTAGAAGGATGGGAAGATAAAGGTCCAAGGCCTCTCTTCTCATCCAGTTTTGTCCTCTGCACTGCACTAGGTCAATGAGATTGATTTGACTGCTTAGTCCCTTTTGTATGCACACTCAATTCTGACTGAGCAGCTAATCGAAAGACTTTTGTTCCACATGAATTAACAAAACCGGAAAGCCACAAAATGTCTATTTGTGTTTGGAAATGGAGTGCAGAAACCTATATTACACATGCCCAGAATTAGGTTCACCCAGCATCAAGATGAGTCCTCTGCATGTGTTCCCAGGACTAGGGCTTTATTAGCCATTCCCCTGTTATAGGTGATTTAAACAAGGAAGAAATGATTGTTGTCCTTTGTTCTCAGAAAGGATCAAAATGATATCACTATGTTGGGGTCAAAGTACAGTGCGTCTGACTGTGGCTAATTAGACCGATCTGAGCTCAGAAGGCTCTGCCACAGATCAGGCACAAATAGTCTATATGAACATTTGGAGTGGAAATGTCTCTCCATTTGCACATCTCACATTTCTTTTGACCTACTGCAATTCTGCTTTGCTAATAGGGCACAGCACCTTCTTTGATGCTAGCATGCTGTGCTAGGTGGACCTGTGCCAATGTCTTCCAAATCCCATAATTGATTCTAAAGTTCTTCAGAGAAACCTTGAGAGTGTCTTTGTATTGCTTCTTCTGGCCTTCACATGAGCATATTGTGAGTTCTCCATAAAATAGGGTAAAAATATAGGCAAATGTACTTTTGGCATTTGGGCCAGCTCATCAGAGTTGTGCTTTCTTCACTAGATTTTGAATGTTTGGCAGTTTAGCTCAAGAAACAACCTCAGTGTCTAGTACCTTATCTTGCCAGGTGATCTTCAGAGTCTTCCTAAGATAATTCAAATGGAAGTGATTCTGTTTCCTGGCATGTCACTGGTATACTGTCCAGGTTTTATAGGCATAGAACAATGAAGACAGTACAATGGCTCTGCAGCCCTTTAGTTTGGTAGGCATTCTAATACCTGTTCTCTCCCACACTTTACTTTGGAGCCTCCAAAACACTGAGCTAGCTCTGGCAGTGTATTCATCAACCTCTTCATCTATCTGTACGTCCCTGGAAAGTATGTTGCCAAGGTAGATGAGTTTATTCATGGCATTTAAATTTTCTCCATTTGCTGTAACTGATGGTTCCGCATATGAATGATGGAGATCTGTGTTCTTAGTGTTAATTGTTAGGCCAAAATTAGCACAAGCAGTAGAGAATCAGTCCTTATTCTTGTTATATCTCTGCCTCAGAAGTTGTATTGAGTGCACAGTCATCTGCAAACAAAAAGAGCACTTGCAAACATCAAGATTGGTTTGATGAAAATGATGGGGAAATTCAGAAGCTGCTAAACAAAAAGTGAGAACTCCACAGGGTTTGCCAGCAGGATAGTTTGTCATTCTCTAAAAAGGCAGCATTTGACTCCTTTAAAAGTTAAATGATTGCTGTCCTTAGCCCTGTGTTTACTCTTCCTTGAGGTGTCAGGGAAGACTAGTACCCCTAGCGTGAGGGCTGCTGAGCTCTTTTCAGGGCTGCTTCTCGCCTTTTTTTGTCCACCTACAACCCAGCTCTCATCTGTGGCTCCAAGAAGCTATAGAATATACAGTAGCCACACCCCGGCAAACTGTTTTGGCAGACAAGCTAAACCAGATTGAGAGTAACCTACAGGCCTCAAACCAGTTGATAAGGTAGGGGGGTATCTACTGCAAGCATATGAAGACTTCCCCCTGGTGGAATGGGCAGATGTAAATGATTTGTTTCAATGGGCCTGAAGCAGGTGCTATGGAGTGCTTAGGGCTTGGTTAGACATCAAAGATTCCAAGGTCATCCACTCCATCCCGAGCCATCCCTAGTCATCTTGACTTTTCTCTTGCCACTGGACTTCAGTGATTGTGGAAGAGATAGCATAGCTGACAACTTAGCACAACTCTGCCTCACTTAAATCTGATTTATGTGCAACTCAAAAAATGTCACCCATACCATTTTACCATTTTTACCTACCTCAGAGTCCTGTGGCAATAGGAAAGTGACAAAGCAGCAAGTATGGATACACTGGAAGCTGTAGTCACAACCCTGCACACAAGTGGCCCAGGGAATAGAGTCATCTTTTCACTGGACTGAATCAGTAGTGGGATTTGGCAGCCCCCTGGGTGTCTAAGAAGCCTTTTTTAAAGGACCACACTGCTCACCTCCTGGCATGAGGAAGGAACTAGAAAAGGTACCCTAAAAATTGTCTTCTTCACCAAACCTAACCATAATCTGCTTACCATGATAGGTGGGGAATCCTTCCCTGTGGTTGAAACATCAAAAAAGTACACTTTTGCAAAGATGATTACATGGAATGTGTACACACCTATGGACAACAAGAAATCCAGTAGATCTGAAAGATGAACAGTTCTTGTTGTGAGAGAACTCAGCAGATATCACATCCAGATAGCAGCCCTGAGCGTGAAACAAATGAAGACCAGCTTATCAAAGTTGAAGCTGGATACACAGTACACGTTTACAAGGAACAGATAAAGATGAGGCTAAGGACAGCAATCAAATTGGGCCACAAAAAGACCCACACAGAAATCAGGAATATCCAAAGAGTACAGTGCATGGTCCCATTTACCCTCCCTAAGACTGCAACAGGGCATGGCAGCAACATTGAGACTACAGAAGAGAGAGGACCAGGCAGGACCCACCTACATGAGGTGATGGAACCTGACCTTGGTGCAAGAACTAATGTGGGAAACAGAGGAAAATTCAGAATGGCTCTAAAAGTGCCATTTTAGAGATTTTCCTCCAGATGGTGGGGTGAATAGAAGCAAAAGAGCTGAACTCTTCCACAACAAAACCTGATGAAAAAATCCAAGGAGAAACTATAGTAATTGCATTTTACCTGGCCAAGGTAAAGACAGCTAAAGAAGCCTGGCTGAGAACACAGCATGTAGAAGCCTGCCAAGATAAAGCAGGGTTGAACCAGCAAAGCCTAAAGCTTAAAGCTTTCTTCTGTGGAAGGAGCCAAGCCAGCAGATGGAATCCTGGACCAGGATCTAGTAGCTAAGAATGTCTGGAGGCTATAGCTATGTCTTTCTGACCCTGAACCACAGTTCAGAAGCATCAAGGACTCAGGAGAAGAGGGTAAAAATCAGGGTGCATTATGGATTAGACCATCCTCTGTAACTCCCTCTGTATATACTGTGTGAAATATTATCAAAGTACAAACCTGAAAGCAAAGAGTAACTATATGCCATCAAAGCAAAGACTTGAGCAAAAACTCAAAGAAAATCACAAGATTTTCTAAAAACTCTACTGAGATTCCTAGAAAAAAGTAAAATGAAAGAGTGAGGAAAAAATAAAATATAAATAAAAGCTCTAGAGGAAAGACTAGAAAAGGAAATGAGAGTTCTAGAGTAGGAGGTCTTAATATAGTTTTTTCTCTCATGGACTTTTTGGCAATATAGTGAAGCTTTGCTGCCTAAATTCATAATTCGAGGAAATACTAAATTTCAATTAGAGGTTAGTGAAAATATGATTTTTTTTTCCCATTCTTGATCACAAACCCACTGAAAACTGAGATCCTGGCCAGAAGGGGCGAGGGGAAGAGTGCTGGTCTGCAGACCCCAGGTAAAGAATGTCAGTTCTGGAGGAAAGAATAGGATAGGAAATAAGAGTTCTTAGGGGAAAGAATCGTAAGAAGAATAAACAGCTTTGTACAAGAAGCACCAAACCTTACTCAAATAAAAGACTCCCTAGAAATTTGAGACAATAAGAAATACAAGAACAAAATTAAAAGATGAAAAAAGATCAGAAAATATGAGCTATTTCCTATTTAAAAAGGAAATGAAAACTGACTTGTAAAATAGGATAAGATAATGTAAGAATTATCAGGGTACCTGAAAAACTTGACACCTTCCTGTCTCCAAAGTCTAGATACTGTATTTCAAAAAAATCATAAATGAAAACTCCTCAGACCTATTAGAACCAGAGAGCAAAGTAACAATTGAAAGGATCCACCAGTCAATTCTTGAAAGGCTCTTATGAACAATGCTTAGAATGTCATATCCAAAATCCAGAGCTTCCACATCAAAGACAAAGTATTATAAATAGCCAGAAAGAAAAGAATTCAAGTGCCAAGAAGACACAATCAGGTTTAAAAAGACCTGGAAGCTATCACTTAATGGAGAGGAAAGCTTGGAATACAACAGCCTAGCTTCAAAGCTGGGTATAATCCTACAGGGGAGGAAGAGAAGGATCTTTAATTCAATAGAGGCCTTCAGAGCATTCTTTAACAAGAGACCAGAGCTGAGTAGATAATTCAATATGCAAACATAGGAATAACAAATAACAAAAATTACATTTG
The DNA here is from genome assembly GCF_900497805.2 of Vombatus ursinus. Taxonomy (NCBI): domain Eukaryota; kingdom Metazoa; phylum Chordata; class Mammalia; order Diprotodontia; family Vombatidae; genus Vombatus; species Vombatus ursinus. The sequence goes on along the minus strand of NW_020954719.1, from coordinate 688,119 downwards.
AGCAATTAGTACTATAAGATAACGAGGGCAGGTAGGTGGTATGGTGTATAGAGTGCTGGGCCTGAGGTCAAGAAGATTTATCTTCATGAGTTCAAATCTGGCCTTAAACATTTACTAGGTATATGACCCTGGGCAACTCACTTGTTCGCCTCATTTTCCTCATCTGTAAAATGAGCTACAGAAGGAAATGGCAGATCATTCCAGTATCTTTATGAGAAAATGCCAAAATGGTTTTACAAAGAGTTAGACGTGACTGAAATGACTGAACAACAGCAACAAGTAAGATGATGAAGTGTTTATATTGTATTAAAGGTAGAACTGTGTCCTCTCAGAACCCTAGTGCTTTCAAGGGTCATTGAGGGAGTAAATATAAGACAGAACCTGGGAGTCATTTTGTCAAATGTTGATGATGTTAAAATAAAAAGGAAGGAAAAAGGAACATGCTGGAGAATAAAGTGGGAGGTAAGGGGTGGAATTTGCTTACAAAGAAGATTATGCAAACATAAGGTGAAAGAAATGACCACACATGAACCTGACTGTTTTTAGAAGTATACAAAAAAAGACTGAATACACATGCATACATAGTTTGAAATTTAAATACATTAAACTCTAGGTCCAAGAAAAGGAGATTAACAGGGAGGGTAAATTTAGGGAAGGAGTAGTGACAGCAGTTAGTCAAAGTAGATTCCATCTTTAGAAATTAGAGCATGAAGTGGTTAAAAAATGTAAAGAACATAAAGGCAAGATTCTATACTTAGACTGGATGAGAGGAAAAGAATAAGGGTAGTAGAATAGAAGTAAAATTCATCAAATATAAATCATTAATATTGACCACACTGTTTCTCTCAACACCTTCTTTGTAAAGAGAGAATGGGGAAAGGGAGAAATATGAAAGAATAGAATGCAGGAAAATACACATTTATTTTAACTGTGAATGGGATGAGCTCACCCATAAAATGGAATAGGGTAGCGGAAAGGATTATAAAGAAAAATTCAACAATATGTTCTTTACAAGAAACACACTTGAAAAAAGTTTGATAGTTAAAATAAGCGACTGGGACAAAATCTGTTGTTTCAGGTAAGCTCAAAAAAAAAAAAAACAAAGACGGTAATCATATTCTCAGACAAGACAACAATAAAGAAGAATCACTACTTAAAGGAAAGGCTAATTAATTTACAAGAGGAAATAAACAACAAAATAGCAACATCTGGGAATTTCAATGTACCTCTCCCCCACCCCCATAACTAGACAAATCTAGCCAAAAGCTAAATGAGAAAGAATAAAGGACACAGACAGAATTGTTAGCCAAGTTAGATGTGCTAGATCTCTGGTGATTACTGAATGAGCACAGAAAAGCATATACATTTTTCTCAGATGTATACAGCACCTTAAAAAAAAAAACTGGTGATGTGCTAGGCATAAAAACCTCTCAAATTCAGAAAGCAGAAATATTAAACACAGCCTTTATTGATCACAATGCATTAAAAGCTATATTCAGTAAAGAGCCTTTGTTGAAAGGATTAAAAATGTGGAGGCCAAACTTAATCCTAAAGAATTCATAGATCAAAGGACAAATCATAGGAAAAAATAGAAAATGTCACTAAAAAAAGTGAGAAGAGTCAGCATGCCAGAAATGTTTAGGATTCAGCCATAGCAATAATGAGAGGAAAATGTACATCTCTAAATACTTTCAGAAGTAAAGGGGGAAAATGGATCAATAAACTGTCTATTTAACTTAACTAGAAAACCAGCAAATTAAGAAACCTGAATTAACCCCCAAAGTAGAAATCCTGAAAATCACAGAAGAAATTCACAGAATCGAAAGGAAAAAAGAAACTTTTGATTTGATAAATAAAACTAGGAGGCAGCCTTTTTCAAGAAACAATAAAAATCATAGTTTTATTCTTTAAAAGAGCAAGGAAAAAAACCCCAAATTCCCATTATTGGTAATGAAATTACAGTGAATGAAGAAATAAAGAAAATTATTAGGCATTATTTTGCCTAATAATGATGAATATAAACAAAACAATATAAAATACCCAAATGAACAGAATAAGAAAAATAATTAAACCTTAGAAAAAGAAGTTAAAGAGAATAAAAAATAAACTCTCAAACCAGAGGAGGTGGGGGTGGGGGTAGTAGAAAAGGACCAAATTAATTCAAACATGACTTCTATCAAATATTAAAGCATATTCAATTCATGTATTAAATGAACTCTTTGCAAAAATTTCTCATTATACAAATATGATCTTGAGACCTAAGCAAGGAAGACACCAATCAAAAAAAGAAAACTAAGAGACCAATAATCCTAATGAATATCAATATAAAAATTTGACATATTTTGTTAGTAAAGAGGCTACAGCAGTTTACCAAAAAAGTATGACCAGTAGCACTGATCAGTATGACTGACCATGTAGGATTATAGTAGGAATGTAGGGTTGGGTCAATATTGGGAAAACCATAAACATAATAGGTCACTATTAACAAAAGCAATGAAACAAAACTGAACAGAAAGAGCTGGCGGAGAGCACGGTTGTATGGCTTTATGGTGCTCTGTTAAGCCTGAGGGAAAGAGGCGGGCATCTAGCCACAGGAAGTTCTTTTCCTCAGAAGTCACTTAAAGTAGAGACAAGCTGTGAAATGTGAATTGCCTAAGCTGGGAAAATTTTGAGGTTCAGCTCCCAGGGAAAGCATAATCAAAGTGGAAGGAGTCAAAAAGTGAAAATAAGGACAAATAAGGAAAAAAGACTGAAGTTACCAAAGATCTCAGGAAGAAGAAAACTTAAAGACCTTGAATGTAAGCAGATAAACCCACCTAGACAGTATTAATAATAGAAGGGAATATGGACTCCAGATCAGCTAAGCAAGTTCAGACATCTACAAATAAATATTTTAATACCAAAGAAAATGAATCAATAACTTGTAAGGTAGAAGACGCTATTGATTCCTAAAGAGAAAACAGCATCACAGCAAGATGTTTTTGATGTGTTTAAAAGAGAAATAAGAACTGTGAAAGCAGAGTTTATAGCCTGCACAGTAGAAATAATTGACAGAATATAAAATTTTGAATCCATGGTGACAAGTCTCACTAAAGAACAAATAATTGATTGGGAATGCAAATGCACAGAAGTGAAGGATCATCTAGAAGAAGGGAAAAAGCATTAGTGGGAAGATGTAAATGATAGTGACATTTTAGTGTCAGTTTTCTATATATGTGGATGAGATCTGCTAAGACTCAGAATTCTGGGAGGTTAGATCTTAAAAGGGTAGAAAAGTAGGGAGGAAGGACATTGCAGACTAGAGAAACTACATGATCGAAAGTTTGGAGGTAGGCCTGTATATGGCAAGTTTGGTGAAACAAACATAGATGAGTTTGGATAGAATAGAGAGTTAATAAATGTGTATTGAATTTAATTCATATAAAGAAGTAATGCAAAATAATGTTGAGGTAAGTAAAGACTCTATTGATGAGAGCCTTGAATACCAGGCTAAGAAGTTTGAATTTTGTTTGTTAGGGAGTTGGGAGTAAGGAGAAGGTAATTGAGCAGCGGTGTGTACAAAGAACTGATTAGGAATATAATATATATTAAAATGTAAATTATATAATTTTATATATTATATGTAATATAATTATAATTATAATTTTTTATGAAATCTTTTGTTTTTATATTGAAATGTTTGTGTTTAATAATTGTTAAATTCATAATAAAAAGAAAAAATTACTATTGCAACATCTCAAGCATGAAATGATAAAGGCCTGTTAATGGCGTTAGGAAGAAAGTTCAGATTTCAAAAACGTTGTTAAGAGAGGACTAGCTGAATTTAGTGGCTAATTAGATGGAAGACAAAAAGGGAAAGTCAAAGAATACTCTCAGGTTTCAAGCTTGGATGACTGAGAAAATGATGGGAGCAATAACAAAAATGGGGAATTCTTTGGGGAGAAATTGGCTTGTTGGTTTCAGGGTAAAGAAGATAACGTTTAAACCTAATTGAATTTAGACGTGTTACTGGCAATTCATATAGGACTGAAGCTCAGGATGAGGCTAGAGATATTAGCTATGTGTGTGTATATGTGTATGTAGGTATATATAATACCTAGAATGTATAAAGTGCTTTAAATTTGCAAAGCACTTTGTTATATCATGGATCTTCATGATGATGCTGTGTAGTAGGTACTATTATTATTCTGTTTTACACATGATGGAACTGAGGCACAGAGAAGATAAGTGGCTTGGCAGGGGTTGCAACAACTTTACCAACTATAAGATACAAGTATCTGAGGCAAAATTTAAATTGCTCTTCTCTCCCCTTCTACCTTTCCTGTCTTCTCATATTTCACTCTTCTCTGTGTACTCTAAGATCCAGTGATACTTGCTATACCTCTCATACCTCAGTACCTTCTTATTGGCTCTCTCATGTGCCTAGAATACTTCACCTCCTCACCTCTACTTCTGGCTTCTTTTAAAACTTAACTTAGACTCACCTTCTGTAGGAGGCCTTCCTGATTCCAAATCCAGCACTCTTTCCTCTGTGCCACCTATCTATGGGATAGGGTTGCTCTCTCCAACTCAGTTGATTTAGTCAGAAGACCCAGAATGCTATCACAAGATGTTAATGAGGTATTATATTGACTATAGATGAATCCTTGCCCTGAGCCCTTTATCAGCAGCAAACACCTTTCTGATTTAAGAAAGGAAGCTAATTCAGTAGGCTGAGAAAACAGATTAGCCACATATCTGGGAACTTAAAATATCTAAAGCCCTGAGGCACTTAAAGCTGTCAACAGTAAAAGCTGCTTATTAGGGAGATGGCTTCTGGTAGTTGTAAGGATTTTCTCCTGTCCTCCGTTCCCATCAGCCATATAATTATGATCAAGGATCAGAGACACATTCCAGTTAGACACAAATAGATGGAAACATCCAGGGAAAAAATAGATTTAAGGACCATGACCACTGACAGTAGGACTATGAAGAGGAACAGATCCCAAAAATTCATCATAAAAGGCTTTACAAAGAGAGAAAAGCCCTCCAGGCCCTTTAGTATGAGGAGTTGTGAGTTGCCTTTACCATATATGTATCCTACACATGAGCCTCACTGTCATTTATACTTAAGTTTGAGTGCATTCTTCCCTTGGGCACTGTATAGTATGAGAGAGAAGGTACTCCTTGTAAGATGTTTTGTAACTACTATTCTTCTTTTGCTAAGAGCTAATTGTGTATTTGCTCATTGTTAATGGGAAGTACATTGATAAGGAGCTCATTGAGACTGAAGTGTTTTGAGGACAGATTCACAGGTTTACCCCAAGAACCTGAGGTAAAAGCTACCCTTCAAGAACCCAGCCTGCAAACTCAAATGCAATTTGAAGGAATATTCTGAAAGAAGATACAAATAAATATATGTCCATATATAATACATACACATATGTAATATATATATATATACATGTATGTGTTTTTTGCATATATTTGTGTGAGTATACACATGTGAATGTGTATATATGCTATACATACACACATGCAAATAAAAATTGGGAGTCTTCATCCACATAGGTGATCGTTTAAGTTATAGGGTTGGAAGAATTCTGTAAGAGAGAGAGAATGTAGGATGGGGGAAGCCTGAGGTTAGATTCCAAATACTCCCTCATTTAGGGAGTCAGGAGGAAGAATTATAGCCATTGATAGATAGAAAGCAATGGTGACATCAAAAATAATAAGAATCAGGACATGTCATTGAAGCCAAGGGAGGGAGAAGGGGGCTAGAGTCATTTTTATCTGGTACTAAAGAGAGATCAAGGAGAAGAATTATTTGAATTTGGCAAATTTGTCATCTCTTTATTTGACTTTATTCAGATTTCTGATCAAATTTTTCTTGATAGTTAAAAATAAATTGATAGGTAGCTAAGAAATAGCCAATTGTTTTTATGGGATAGTCAGTTTTCTTGATTATTCATTGAGAAAATAAATGGATGTTTAAGCTTATATAAATATTTTCCTTATTGATCTTTTTTTTAGGAGACGGATGAGCAGAAACTTCATAAAATTGCCACTGAACTCTTGCTTACAGAAAGAGCCTATGTTAATCGACTTGACCTTTTAGACAAGGTAATATTTTCCTTTTCAGGAAAAAATTTATTTTTGTTATCTCTGTTATTTATATTGTGTTATTTGACATCGTAAATAATGTAAAATTTAGAATATTAAGCTTTTTTTCCAGAAAGAGTTAAGTTTCCAGCTCTTTAGTTACTAGTAATTGCCTCAAATAAATGTTTACTACCATCTGTTTTTTTGCATGTGGACTTGCTAGGTTTAAATATTTCTTCTTGACAAACATAGAAACAATAAGCTCCTATAGTTAATCGTAGGAAAACAAATGACATTGTAAGCTGTTTGCATCAGTTCCTTTAACCAATCTGTGGCAGTAGTAGATAGAGGAACCAAAACTTCAACAGAAGATCAAAACTTTAGTTGAAACATCCAAAAGAGAAAGGATAGGTTAGGGTAGTATAAGAGATAGAATGCATGTGCCCATGTGTGCAAACATCCATCTAAGAACCAATACCTACTAAGATTTCCAGTAGAACGAAGGAAGCAACTGCCAGATTGAAGCAAAAAGCCTGAAGCCCAAGGTGTTCACAGGCCAAGTAAAAAGTGTCTTCTTCTATTCTCACAGTGAGAAGTTAAGAATGTCAACAGGCCAACAGCCAGAATAAGACCACATACACTTAGATACAGTACTAGATTAACAATTTTTATTTGTTGGATATTTAATGCTCTTCACAACCTTTCCCATTCCTACCTTTCCTGTCTTCTCATATTTTACTCTTTTCTACATACTCTAAGATCCAGGTATACTTGCTATTCCTCCTATCTCTGTACCTTATTACTGACCTTCTCATGTGCCTAAAATATTCTACCTCTTGATATTCCTGGCTTCTTTCAAAAGTTAGTTTAGACCTCACCTTCTTTAGGAGGCCTTCCTGGTTCTTCTTCCTAATCCCCCAATCACTTGAGCCTTCCTTTCTAAAGTTATCTTCCATCTGCTCTGTAGCTTGTATGTACTTATTAATTTATATGTTTTCTTCCTTATTAGTATGTAAGCTTCTTGAAGGCAGGAACTTTTTGCATTTTTGCTCTTCTTTGTGTCCTCGGCATATAGCACTGTGCTTGGCACATGGTAACCATTTAATGAATGTTTGTTGCTTGATTGGTTTTTTCCCCCAATGTATTATTTTAATCCTCTGAAATAGTAGAAACATTTTTTAAAAACCTAAAAGAAGGATTATGTTATCTTTTCAAGAAGAAAATTAGGGAAAGCCCATATTCTCTCCCATTGGCAAAGATTGGCAAGGAACCCAGGCTAAGAGAGATGACATCTTGAAATCTATATTTTATAATAAACCAAACCTTGGGGGTTGCTAGTAGAGAAAAGTGGGAATTATAAGGAATTATCCAGCTGGCCTATAGCTTCATGCATTTCTGATTCTATATGCTTTCAAAGTAGCTTTTTCAGATAGGAACTAAAGCATTTTATAATGTAAAATAAGAGTATCAAAAAATTTTCAGGGCACATTGAAGATTTATTGGTGAGAAATGTGACCATAGAATTGTAGACTTAGGCTTAGAAAAGACTTTAAAATAACCCTAACCCCCTCATTTTGCAGATAAGGAAATTGAAGGTCAAAGTAGTTAAGTGACTTGCCTCAGAACTTTGATAGTAGAAAAGAATATTATTGCTTCAATATTCACTGTCTCCTGAAGACTGACATCTCTGGAGCTGTCTAGATAAGTCTCATTTCCTTAATATTTCTTTTATCCTTGGAGTAAACCAAATTTCTGTTAGGCTGGTAAGATAAGGACATTTTTGTAATTCTGATTCTCAAATATATGCCTTTTTCTTTTTTATTAATTTATTTTAAACTTAAATACACAATAAGAAAAGAAAAAGAAACATATTATAAACTTAAATATTAAAACTTAAGTACAAAATAAGAAAAGAAAAAAAGCATTGCCATGTGCACAGCAGAACGTAAGATAAGATTCAAAATAAACAACAATAAATTTCCATTTCAAAAAAGATTATATAATAAATACTATGCATTGTATTCATAGCTATCCATCTTTTCTTCGCTTCCTTGTAAATTTTCTTTTCTTCTCTGCTGTGCACTTTTTACTTTGTTCTTTTTTCCACCTTCCTCCTTTTCCCTCCCTCAAGAAGGCTACAATTAAGCACAGATATGTTATATGTATGTATCTGTGTGTATGTATATGTGTGTGGTATGTATGTGTGCATGTGTGTATATATACACATGTATATACATATACACACATATACTTAGAAATCTATAATTATTCTCATATGTGGACATACACATTCATATGCATCTATGTAAGAACCATACTATACTTATTTGTCCTCTGTTTCTCTGAGGATAGATAATCTCTTCCTTCATAAGTCCAACATAAGAAATATGTTTCCATATTTTTCTAAGTTTACCATCTTGTCATTTCCTACACCACAGTAACATTCCAACCTTATGCTGTCTAGTTATTTTAAATAGTCTAAAACAAAATTGATTAATATGACTGACATATAATGTAGTTTTCCTATTTTTCTATATTTAATTAAATCTGTTTTGGCTTTAACTTTGTCTGAGACCATGATTACTATCCCTGCTTTTTTCCCCTAATAAATTCTACTCTTTATCTTTATTTTATGTTTGTGTATTTCTCTTATTTCATATCCCTCCTGACTCCTCTACTTTACTTCTACCTTGCCCTCCTGTTACTTACCCTACCACCGCTACATGGATCCTTCCCTTATTCTCCCATTCCTGTTAATCTAAACACCCTTCTGTTAGCCCCCTTATGCTGTTTCCTCAACTTCTCCTCCAAAAAACCCTCCCTTATTCTCTCCCCCCTCCTTATCTCCTTAGCCTTTTATTTCTTTCTGAATTTGGAAGACGTTTATATCCTTCTAGATATATATGTATTGTTGCCTCTTAAACCCATTCCTAATGAAAGTAGGGTTCTAGAACTACCAGCCCTCCTCCCCCATTTAATTCCTTTGTGTCAGTCTTCTTCTTGCACCTCATTTATATAATTACTACTTTTACTTTTCCTAAATGGTTTTACTTTTTAAAATCATATACTCAGGTCTACCCCAATCTTTCTTTCAAACTACTCAATTACTAATACCAGTTTTAGACATATGTTTTGTATTTCCTCATATAAAAAGTAAACAGTCTGTCTTTATTGATTCCCTTGTAATTACATTTTGGCATGTAACTTATGTTTCTCTTAGATCTTATATGTCAAATCTTCTATTAAGTTCAGTTTTTTTTTTTTTAATAAAAATCCCAAAGTCTGGCAATTCATTAAATGTCCATTTTTTTTTTCCATTTAGGATTATGCTTAACTTTGCTGGGTATGATATTTTCAGCCACAAACCCAGTTCTTTTGCTCTTTGCTATATAGTGTTCCAAGACCTGCTGTCTTTTAATATCACTGCTACTAGGTTTGTGTGATTCTAATTGTGACAGTGCCATATTTAATTTTTTTTTCTTGTTCTTAATATTTTTGCCTTGAAGTGAGGTTTCAGAATTTGACTATGATATTCCTGTAGATTTTTCTCATAGTATCTCTTTCAGGTATTGATCAGTGGATCTCTTCTATGTCTACTTTCCCCTCTTGTTCTAACACTTCAGGACAGTTTTCTTTAATTATTTTTTGTATTATTATATCAAGATTCTTTTTTTAATCATAGCTTTCAGGTAGTTTAATTATTCTTATTTTTTTTCTTGATCTGTTCTCCAGATCAGTTGTTTTTCTAATGAGATGTTTCACATTCTCTTCTATTTTTTCATTCTCATATTTTGTTTTATTAGTTTTTCTTGGATTGTTCTTATTTTTTTTTTAATTTTTCCTCACTATCTCTCATTTGATTTTTAAAGTCTTTTTTAAGTTCTTCTATAAATTCATTTTGGGCAGGTAACCATTTGACATTACTCTTTGGGGCAGAGCAGGCTTTTTTTGCTTCATTATCTTTCTCTGAAGACTAACCCCAGTCTTCTCTATTCCCATAGTAATTTTCTATAGGTGGATTCTTTCTCCTTTGCCTGCTTATTTTTTAAAAATTTGTAGCAACTTATTTTTTGTAATCGCCTTTAGTCCTGGGATATGGGGAATGATGCCCCTGGCCTCAGGTGCTCCTTCAGTTCTTCCCTCTGGCCTGGAACCAAAATCAAGAACTCTTCCCTTCTATAAGTGCCCACAGCCAGCAATGTCCCTGCCCTACTGCTTCTGCATTCACTGGAAGTGTGCTGGTTCCTTCTTGCCCAGGGCCGTGTTTCAGCAACACAGATGGGTCTGGCATTCCTTATCAGCAGAGGTTCCCTCAATCTTCCCTGGCTCAGAAGCCCAACTCCCCACACTATCTGGGAGGTGAAAGTTCTTGTGGCTTGGGCCAAGACTACCTCCCAACCCAGCTAGCCCCAGGGTTCCCCTCTTGCTATTTCAGTGGAACTAGCCTGGAGGTGTTTACACTTCATACCTGAGGCGCTATTTTATCTTGTTTGTGGGGAAAATCTAGAGAGCTTGGGATTTTCTGACCTATTCCACCATCTTCCCAGAATCATCTCTTTACATGACATTTTACTGAATAATTTTACCAGAAATAAATCATTGTTTAGATAGCAGTTAAAAATCATTTTAGCTCATTTTACTCTTAAGTATTTTTTGATATTTGGGTTTTTCCCCCCACTACTACAGATTGTATATTTATATACTTAGCTATATTAATGAGCCTGATTTTTTTGCTGTCTTTGCTTATTTTATTGATTTTTTTTTTACATCTGTCCTGCCAGTACCTATTATGATGCTTTTTGCCATACATTTTCCCTTTCTTTGAACTTGAAAATCTTAATTGCTATATTGTCCAACTGGTACCTATTTGTTGGTGTCCCTTAAGTCATCATTTTTTGTCTCTCTAGAAAATGCAGAGGAGGTGAATTTACATATTTAGCGACCATCTGGACACTTGTCAATGAATAGATCTCCTGTCTATATTCATCATAATAAGTAATTAGGAAATGCAATAACCTTAGTGAAGTACATCAAAGATTGTTCATTTTTAAAATAGTTATTAGCTGTATGTATGTTAGAATATTTTAATCTTATGTTACATTATTAGATTGTCCATTAATTGGACATTAATATTTATTACTGAGCATTTAAAATTCTAAGTACTGAAAATTCATTCAGTATAAAAGTATTAACATTGTCTCTATAAAAGGCATTGTGCAGAATACAAAGGTATGTAAAGTTTGTTCTCCCTAAGTGATTTTATAGTCCAGTAGGGGAGTAGAATAGGTGCGCAAATTATTACATTAAAAAAGTATGCAGTAAGTTCCATATTAGGGCTTATAGTGTGCTGTAGAAAAAGTGAATGGAAAAAGAACCATAAGTACAATTCAGTTGAACAAACATTTATTAAGTTCCCACTATGCACAAGGCACTGTTTTGAGACTGAGGTAGGTTAAGTGATTGCACAAGTTCATCCAGATGTTTAGTCATTGATAACAGGTTAGATCCCAGATCTTTTCATTACTAAGCAAGGACTCTCATCATTATACTAGAGCAAAGTCCTAAACATAAAATCAAAACGAATTCCTTTAATCATGTTTTTAAAGGTTTTTTTTTTTTTTTAGCACTCAAACATACTTATTTTGCTCTTTTGCTTCAGATATTTTATTGCAGACTATTGGAAGAAGCTAATCGAGGCTCATTTCCAGCAGAGATGGTGAACAAAATATTTTCTAATATTTCATCAATAAATGCATTTCATAGTAAATTCCTTTTGCCAGAGCTGGAGAAACGAATGCAGGAATGGTAAGAAAAGATGGTTTTTAAATGATGGGTTTAAGTGATGAGAAAACTGCCTATGCTACTAAGATATAGATTGTTTGTTTTCTTTACCAAACTCCAAAAACCAAAGCCAGGCAATCCTTCAGCAAACAGTGTGTATTTTATGTGACAAGGTTCTAGGGTCTTTCATTCTTATTTATAGGTCAGCCTCTCAACTTGCCACTTGATTCATTCTCATATTTAGTTATCTCAAATTCTAGGGTGTCTGGGAGTATGTTTGCATTTTTCCTTATTGATAAAATTTCAACAAATCTCTCATCATCTAAGATCAGACTCCCAAATCATTTCAGTAAAAACCATTTAATAAACTGGAGAAACCTTGCTTCTTTAAGAGCTGCTCATATCTAGCTATATTACCCCCCCCAAAATCCTACAATTGATTACTTACTGGATGTGTAACTTATTAACAATACAATCAATCATATCACAAAGGCATAATAATTCTTAACACTTGTTTAACGGTAAAGGAAAAAAAAGTCACCCGAGTCACCTGAAACCATCACTGTTGATTGCTGGTGGTTTTTTCTTACTTTTGAAAACCTAGTCCTACCACTTAACCTTGCAGATTAAGAACCCTCAAGATTCCCAGATGTCTCATCCCATTTATTCTCTTCAGCCTTCCTGCAGGATAAAGGTCAAAGTAGTTTGGTAAAGAAGGGAGCCGATTCCACCTTCTGGTTCTCTCAGTCTCTCCCTAGCTAATGAGTCTATTGGGCTTCTATTATCTCTCCTACCACTTACCTCTTTTATTACCACTCTTAGTCTCTTCAGACTCATAAGTTTCTCTTCATAATGTCTTTCCGTAGAACAGCTTTTAAGATCGTTAGAACAAGAAAGAAGTTTTGCCTACTCTTCATTGTTTTTGTCTGTTTCCATAGTTTCTATCACATGGCCTTATGGATCAGAGTTATGTTAGTAAATGTTTAACAACCAGCTATCCCCCCCCCAAAAAAAGAATGCATATAACATACTTTTAAGTTTCATCTACATTATAAACATTTTTCAGCACTTTGTTGTTTATAGATAATTAACAAATAATAAATCAAGCCCTTATTTGTAGGGTTTGCTGATTTCCTAGTAATAACTAAGGAAAAGGGAAGGGAACAAGCATTTACATAGTGCCTACTAGCTGACTCCAGCATATTCCTGTTTATGGTTCAGCAATAAAAATACATACTGCCCTTGACTCCATAGTGAATTATAAGCACCTCATAGACTAACAGTTACAATTGTACCTCATGGCATCTATGATCTTAAAGAGACAGTAATAGTTTCTATAACCTCTGTAGGAGGGGACTTTGAAATAGGGAGTTACAGATAGGTATTTTTACCCAGAAAGAACTGGTAAATAACATACTGCATTTGTGGCCTAAAAAATTGTAATTTGAGTTTTTATTGAAGTTGCTGCTGCCTCTATTCTCCAGCTGCTTTTAGATGAGAAGAGACAAGGCCAATTTTAAGCTCTAGGAGAGAACTTTATACCTTTGACTCAGGGACACCTCACTTTCTACTCCCTGAGGTTCAATAGTTTTGATATAGAGAAGAAAAGGATGACTTCCCTACCATTTTCTTAATTTGCTGGAAGTATAAGAGAGCTTAATAATCCATTTACTGCTTTGTTCTACAGGGAAACTACTCCTAGAATTGGTGACATCCTACAGAAATTGGCTCCTTTCCTCAAAATGTATGGAGAGTATGTGAAAGGCTTTGATAATGCAACGGAATTGGTTAAAACCATGACTGAACGGATACCTCAATTTAAATCAGTAATTGAAGAAATTCAGGTAATAGGGTTGTCAAGTCTATAAATATTTTTCTTGCTATAGTGGACTGTTAAAAAATGAAAGATCTCTTTCAGCTATACAGTTTTGAGTCTTTTCCCGTTCCCTGATGGTTGTGAGGTCCAGAAGTGTCCAATCTGCAAGAAAAACCACTGAGGTAGAGCTCTAAGCCAATAATACTTCATTAAAGGGTCCACAGCTCCCTCTAATGAAGTGGACCTCAGATCTTCCTCATAATCTGAGATGCCTCCTTTTCCCAGGGTCTGCACATAAGGCATGAATACAGAATCTCATTGGTTATTAGACTTTGATTTTGACTCTCCAGGAGGGCCAGAATTGATGCATCAGCATGGGTGGTCACAAAATTGGCAAGGCAAGTATCATTTCTCCTGACTAAGTGGTCATAAGATGGTCACCTGCTCATGTTGGACAAAAGAAGGGTGTTCCAGAGAGTCATAAACAAATTGGTGGACTTTCCAGGTCATGCCACCTATGCTGGGTTTAGACATAGATTTGAGGAAAACAGGATGGAGATATCTTTGTCAGCATTCTTGTGGTTGTGCAAGTGAACTCCATAACTGGTAAACAAGTGGTGACTGTTAGATCAAAATTTGAGGCCTACTATAAGAACCTATCTTGTCCAGTTTATCTCTGTGTGATTGATGTAAAATATATATGAATACATGTTTATTCTTATACTATTGTTAGATGCCTGACTAAATGCACATTGCTAGATGATTATGTTACTAATAATTGTTAATAATCACTACCCTTTATGGAATCACACTTAACTGATTAATACTGATTGAAATGGAGTAGGGGTTCAAATGAATCATTTCTCACTAGGAACTCTTAAGAATAATAAAAAATGCTTTCTATTATCCATTCTTGTAGCAAAGAAAGTTAATTTTTTCCCATTCCTTTATAAATTTGCATAATATTTCCTCATAAATCAGCCAGCAAATATTTATTAAGCTTCTACTATATGTCAAACACTATATTCAGTTGATCCCTTTCTGGCCTCTAGTCTACAGGTTAGTTTATCAGAATAACTGTGGAACATTTAAATCTTACATGATTTACACAGAACTCGTGCTCGTAGGGCAGCTAGGTGGTGCAGTGTATAGAGCATCGGCCCTGAAGTCAGGAGGACCTGAATTCAAATCCGACCTCAGACCAAACACTTGACACTTACTAGCTGTGTGACCCTGGGCAAGTCACTTAACCCCAATTGCCTAATAAATAAAAAATGAAAAAAAAAGAAATAGTGCTTGTAATATTGTTTTTGGTCACTTCAGATAGATTATAAACACTTTGAGGATGGAGATGATCTGTTTTTGCATTTGTATTTCTAGTTTGTACTGATTGATTGTGCAGTGTGTTATTCTTTCCTATTTTGTCAAATGTGTACTGTACTGTAACTACCATAATTTCCATTTGACACATTATTCTTTGATCAGATATGTTAAAAAAAAAAAATTTAAGACAAGTGTACTTTCTGGCCAGGCTATAATTCTCAGCTTAATGTATGTAAAAAGGGTTTGTAAGCTTTAAAGTGCTATATAATGTAACATTATTTATAATTATCAAATAGGTTTAATATATACTTTGATTCTTCAGTGGATCTGTTATGTAATTGATGTGGGATCTCTTTTCCATCTCTCCATAATGACAATTACGGATCTTCTACAAGAGTGTCCATTCAATATAGGAGGGAGGAAGGTGTGTGGGTTGATTATTTTTGTTATTTTTTTATTTTTGTTAATACTGAAGTCTGTGATTTTTTTCTACTGTAAATTTGATGTCCTTCTTGAGAACTGATTACTCCTTGCCTTCAAAATTGTGTCACATGCAGCACAGACCTCTGACTAGTCTAGGTTCTCTTCACATCTCTTTTTTTTCTTTAGTGCTGTTTTCTACCTGTAACTCAACAGGGCTGTGAATAGAATAGAATCTACCATCACCGATGGAGTAGTTTGTTATAGAAATCTTGACAAATATTTTCCATTCTTTACCTTCCTTCTGGTTTTATTCTTAACAGCCATAGAGTGATCTTAGTTGAGTCTTTTTTCAAGGTTTCTATAAAATTGTTTTTCCTTCCACTGCTTCTTGTTTTATAAGGTGACACTGTGCATAATGTCCACTATTCTCCTCTGAAGATTTGACAAATAAGTTTATATATGGTCTTAATTTTTTGTTTTTGAACATGAAATATTCTACTAATACAGATCAGCACAGATGTTCTGCAACAGTCTCACAGTTGCCTGGAGTACTGAGAGGTTAATTGACTGTACTAGTGTGACAAACAGTGTATGTCAGAGGCAAGACTTGAATCCATGTTTTCTTGGCTAGCTGTCCACTGTGCCTCTCATATATGCTATTGTTTTCAAAATACTTTTTTTTTTTGGTTTAGATTCATCAAATTCTTTCTTTCTTTCTTCTTCTTCTTTTTTTTTTTTTGGTGAGGCAATTGGGGTTAAGTGACTTGCCCAGGGTCATACAGCTAGTAAGTGTCAAGTGTTTGGTCTGAGGCCACATTTGAACTCAGGTACTCCTGACTTCAGGGCCGGTGCTGTATCCACTGCGCCACCTAGCTGCCCCTTAATTCTTTCTTTTGCTTGATTAATGAAAGCGTGATCATGAGTATCTTCTTAATGCTGTTCCTAAAGTTGAAAGAATCAAAAATTGAGACTAACACTGCTCAGTTGCAATAGGAGAAGTACCTTTATGTAGTGTAAAGAGGAAGGGATGAGAGACTGGGAATCTATATTGTAAAGAAATAGTGGCCATAGGCAAGAAAAAAGGGAAACCTTAGATATAAATATTTTTTAAAGTCTTATTCTGTGTCCTAAAAAGTACTTCATTAATGAATGGATGAATGAAAAAACACTGGGCAGTGGGTGGTGCAGTGGATAGAGCACTGGCCCTGGAGTCAGGAAGATCTGAGTTCAAATCCAGCCTCAGACACATAACACTCACTAGCTGTATGACCCTGGTCAAGTTACTTAACCCCATTGCCTAACCCAAAAAAACCACTTATTAAATGCTTACTAAGTGCAAAGCACTTTGCTAAGTGCTGGGAATACTAAGAAATATAGGATAATGTTTAATCTCAAAGAGTTCATATTCTAAAGGGGGAGACAATATATACATAGCAATACATATGTACTGAATATATGTGTGTGTGTGTGTGTGTGTGTGTATTTGGTTTTACATTTACCTGACTTGAACTGAAACTCCTTTCTGCTTTACCTTAGAAATACCACTGTGAATACCAGCAACATCCTTATGTATACTTTCTCTTGCTGACTCTGTTGCACATTTCTATTAAGCAGAAGTAGCAGTTCAGTTTAGTAGAATCTACAACAAAATTAATAGCACTAATTCTTAAGATAATTTACCTAGTATAATGATCCCAAATTTTTTATATTATCTTAAATCTTTTGTGTCATTTAAACTTTTAAAAGATTTCCACTAGTAGTAAAAGTGAAAAAATAAATTGAAAAGCATTGATTGGTATTCAGAGGAGCTAGTTATAAATCCTATTTCCTCCCTTCATTTACCTGACTGACTTTGGGCAAGTTATTTAAACCTCTTTGTTCCAGTTTCCTCAATTGTATAATGAAAAGCTTGGACTAAGTAATCTCTAAAATCCCTCCTAGTCCGTAATCTTATGACCTCCTATGTTGTTCATATGGTTGTATGAAAACTTTGGGATTATCTCAGAGAAAGCTTTTTTCTTCATCGCTAACTACTAACTGGGGCGGGGGGGAGATATTCTTAACATACCTGTTCCTTAAGAAAGGGTAATGAATTTTCATCTTTTAGTTTCTAGGAAGGATAAAGGGCTTATCTGAGAAATGTTTTGTCAAATGAATTATGTATTCAAATATGACGGTACAAGTATTGAGAGAATGGTTTAAGTTCAAAAGCACTGACGTTTAATTATAAAATTGTTTCTACTCAGTTCAACCAAAAAAAAAAAAAAGTCAACCCTATGGTATACTATGAACCTCATTAATGAGATGTTCCTTGCTAAAAAGCTCTGGAAAACGATTTTATGATTTGCCTTTATCAAGCCTTTAAGCTGAAATAGTGAAATGGTTACTAGTCACCATGAATTCTAACGTTGAAAATTCCACTTTGTCTTCCCTTCTGCCTACCTTATTGTTGCTCCAAATGAAAACCCTTCACATGGGGACTTATTTGAGATTAAATGAATGAAGAAAGTTTTCTTTAAAGTATCTCTTCTCTTTCCAGAAACAAAAGATCTGTGGGAGTTTAACACTGCAGCATCACATGCTAGAACCTGTACAGCGAATCCCCCGTTATGAGATGCTCCTTAAAGACTATCTAAGGAAATTGCCTCCTGACTCCCTAGACTGGAATGATGCTAAAAGTAAGTAACTGTTTTTTTTTAACATGGTAAGATAACCATGTAGTACCATTTAACAGTAGCCTTCAATATATAACATTTAGATAATGGAGAACAGGATCAATGAAAATTATTTCACCAAAACTTGAGTTACTTGATTTTTCGCTAAGGTTTAGAAGAGGACAAACTGTGCAAATTTCATAATTTATGATTAGCTATAAATCTTAAAGTGAGAGCCCTCTCCACAACAGTACTTCCACATCCACTCCCATTTTTAAAGAAATGATAATTAGAACTTGATTTCCAATTAAGTAAAGCACTTGCTCTATTAACCTTAAACCTGGGAGCTTCATGTATGACTTTGATCCCAAATTTCTAACTTTCCTGTTGTATTTTTTATGTACTAGTCAGCAATGCAACATTATGAGGAAGAACGAAACGTATTTATTTGCTTTTCTGATTTTCTTTCCATATAGAATCACTTGAAATTATCTCTACTGCAGCAAGTCATTCCAATAGTGCAATACGGAAAATGGTAGGTGGTTTTGAGAGGAGAGAAAAAGCCTAGTTATTGAATTATTTGTACTTTAGCCATCTATGAGGTTAGCCTACCCCCTACTCCGTGAAAAGTAACTCAGTTTATCAGACAAGGATAAAAATGGCCACATTTTTCATTATTGCTTTCTGCTATATGTATTGTCACAGATTAATTTCATTCTTAGTACTGCTGGATTATAGAATTTGAACTGGAGCGAATTTCAGAGGCCAATTCTCTTATTTTTAAGATGGGGAAACTGAGACCCTGGGAAGTTAAATGACTTGTACCTAGGTCCTCTGACTCCAGAGCCGATGTGCTTTTCTTCTGTACCCAACCAACTCTCCCCATTCTGCCAAAGTTTACTTGTGGGTTTTATTTGTTTGCTTGTTTCTTTACTGTGGAATGAAGCAGTTATTACTATATTTCTCAACTTTTTATTCCACTAAAAATATTCCTGAGTTATTTGAATACCAGCTAAACTGAATAATGAATTGTGGTTATTTTTTTAAAGCTTTCATTTGTTCTTTGACTTCACTAGGAGAATCTTAAAAAGCTGTTAGAGGTTTATGAGATGTTGGGAGAAGAGGAAGACATTGTTAATCCCTCAAATGAACTCATACGTGAAGGACAAATCCTTAAGCTTGCTGCTCGAAACACATCAGCTCAAGAACGTTATCTTTTCCTAGTAAGTATCATGATGTTTATGGAGCATTGAGGAACACCAAAATTCTCAGACACATATTGGGAAATTAGAATTCTTACTTGCAAAAAAAATATATTAATACATTCTTTGTATTACATTTTGAGGAAATCAAGTGGTCTAAATAAGTGCTTTCCTGGGAAACTAGAGTGCCTTTGTCATAGAAACCTTACCAAAACTTTGCTTTGGTTTAGCATTTTTATGAAAATCTTTCTAAAATGGATTATTCACTTCCTTGTTTAACAGTCTACTGAAAATAATTTAACCTTTACTTGAGGATTCGTTCATATCATCATAAGTATCAGTTATATATATGGGCTGCCTTCTGATTTTGGCTTTAATAATTTTATTTGTATAAAAGATTTTTAATTTTAAATAATATTGTTTATTTTATCTTTTATAATCTTACCTATACATTGTCTGGATATGAATTTTTCCTGTCCAAAATTATGTTTACATTTATATTTAGTTTTTTAATGCATTTTGAATTTCTGGTAGAATCTATAAAATTCTAATCTATGAACCTATTTTTCACTGAAAATTACTTCATCTGAATTTTTCCAGCAGTTCTTTTCAAATAAAGACTCCTTTCCCTAGTAGTTTGTGATCTTGAGTTTATTAAATGCTAGGTTTTTACATGCATTTATTTTTAAGTCTTATTTTATCTGTTCCATTGAATTGTCTTTGACAATTATTGGTTTCTTAGTTTGAGATACAGCAATCTGAGTCTACTTTTCCTTCCTTTCCAGTTTTTGCTTTAATATTTCCTGTATTCTGGGCCATATGTAGCTATAGCTTAGGCCAGTTTAATAATTCCTGCTGAGCATTAGAATATTGTGAGACACTCATGGATCATAAAATGCAGTAAAAACAACTTTACTTAGCATAAATAATGAAAGATAAGTTATGTAAAGAAGGACAAGTTTAAAAGGATGTCATTTAGGTAAAACAACTGCTCTGTGCTTGTGGTACCCATCAGGGCTGTGGAAATTCTATTCAAACTTCCATTGTCAACACACCATTGTTGTTGATCAGTTGTGTCCAACTCTTCATGACCCCATATAACATACTGTCGATAGGGTTTTCTTGGCAAAGATACTGGATGGCTTGCCATTTTTTTCCTCTAGTAGATTATGGTAAACAAAGGTTAAGTGACTTTCCCAGGGTCACATAGCTAGTAAGTGTCTGAGACCAGATTTGAACTCAGGTTTTCCTGCTGCTGGCCCAGCTCTTTATCCACATAGCTGCCTCCTAGGCAAACAGAGGTTAAGTGACTTACCCAAGGTCACACAGCTAGTAAATATATAGACATTGCTTCTGCCACACCTTGATATTCTTGACCTTTTATTCCTTAGTCTAATATAATTTTTATTTGTCTAAATCTATACAGCTTCCTTTTAGTCATTTGATCAATAGAACAATATAGATTATACTATCATTTTTACTACATTGATAATATCCAGCCATGAACACTGATTATCTCTCTAATTATTTAGGGCTTATATTTTCATAAAAATTTTGTTTTATGTAAGTGTTTATATATATATAATATATATATGTCTTGATAGGTTAAAAAATAGAGATGGGGTTGGACCTTTGATTTCATTGATGTTGTTAAATGAGGCAAATTCTCAGGTAGTCAGTGCATTTTATTATTTTAAATGAAATTTCTCTAGCCCTTTTTTTGTTACTAATATACAAAAAGGCTGATAATTTGGGGGTACTTTATTTTATATTCTGCTACTTTAGTAAAGCTACTAATTATCTTAATTTTTTCCCTTGATTCTCTAAGTAAAATTTCACATTGTTAGATGGTTTTACCTCCTCCCACTGTATTTAGTAGTAACAGTAATAATAATAGTTAAATTTATACAGCATTTATTGTGTACTAGCCACTGTGCTAAACGCTTTACAGTTATTTCATTTTATCCTTATAGTAACCCTGGGAGGTAGGTGCTGTGATGAAACTCAGTAAGAGGTTAAGTGACTTGCCCAGGGTAATACAGCAAATAATTGCCTGAGACCAGATTTGAACTCAGCAATTGCTTACTCCATGTTTGGCACTCTGTCCACCCTCCAGCTAGCTACCTATTCATCTCCTCAATTTCTTTTACTATTATTGCCATAGGTTCTATTTCTGACATAGTCAAACAATAACAAAGACAGGAATCTAAGACCCCGGTTTGTTTCAAATAATGCTTGTTCTTAGTTTTAGCTACATTTTAAGGAAAGGCCATCCTTTTATGCCTATACTTTTAAACTTGTTTTAAGGGTAGGAGGTGCAGCAGAGCCAAGATGGTAGAGAAAAGGCAGGGACTCACCTAACCTCTCCCAAATTCCCCTTCAAGCAACACCTAAGAACAGAGGAGCAAAACCCACAAAAGGATGGGGTGAAACAATTTTCCAGCCCAAGACCACTTAGAAGGTTGGCAAGAAAGGTCTTTTGCACCAGGGTGAGAGTGGAGCTCAGGCTACACCAGCCCAGGCCAAGCCCCAGCAAACTCACAGCAAGCCTTGGGCATGACTGAACCAACTGCAGCAGTGGGGGCTTCCAGAGCTCTCACCCCACAGAGACCGTGAGGAGGTGAGATGGCTGGTTGGAAGGATATTGCAAAGGTCTCTTTGCTGGCACCAGGGGCAGAACTGTGTTGTATTACCCATACTGTTAAGGAGGAGTATTAGCACATTAGAGCTTGTAACTGTAGGAGAGCAGGGACCCTGGTCACAGTTCCCGGGTGGAAGAGAGTGCTTGTGGTTGCTCATAGACTGGAGTACAGGCCAGGAGAGTAGTAAACACCTCTCCTTAGACCATACCACCTTGGAAAAACTGAAAGCTTGCAGACTCCCAAGACTACCTTTGAAAAGAGCTGCATAAAAAACCTGAAGCAGTGCCCCCTCCACCCCAGGAGTAGGGCCCACCTTTAATATGAAGCTGAGAAATAGGCTGGAAAGATGAGCAAACAACAGAAAAGATCATGACTATAGAAAGTTACTATGGTGACAAGGAAGATCAAAACACAAACTCAGGAAGATGACAAAGTCAAAACTGCTTTGTGCAGAGCCTCAAAGAAAAACATGAATTGGTCTTAGGACCTGGAAGTGCTCAAAAAGGGTTTTGAAAATCAAATAATAGAGGAAAAGTTGGGAAAAGAAATTACAGTGATGTAAGAAAATCATGAAAAAATCAAAAACTTGGTAAAGGAGGCACAAAAAGTACTGAATAAAATAACACCTTAAAAAACAAAATAGGCTAAATAGTAAAAGAGGCACAAAAATCCAATGGAGAGAAAAATGCAAAAAGATGTATAAAAATAAACTGAATAAAAGAACTCCTTAAAATGTACAGTTGGCCAAATGGAAAAGGAAGTACAAAAGCTTACTGGAGAAAGTAATTCTTTAAAAATTAGAATCGGACAAGTGGAAGCTAATGACTCCATGAGACATCAAGAAGCAATAAAACAAAATCAAAAGAATTTTAAAAATATAAGAAAATGTGAAACATCTCATTGGAAAAACAACTGACCTAGAAAATATGTCTAGGAGAAATAACTTAAGAATTATTGGACTACCTGAAAACCATGATCAAAAAAAGAACCTAGGTATCATTTTTCAAGAAATTATTAAGGAAAACTGCTCTGATATCCCAGATCCAGAGGATAAAATAGAAAATTGAATCCACCAGTCACCTCCTGCAAGAGATCCCAAAATGAAAACTCCCAGGAATATAATAGCCAAGTTCTGCAGCTCCCTCATTGAGGAGGCAAGCAATTTGATATAGGTTATACATGTGCAGTCATGCAAAGCATATTTCCATATTAGTTATGTTCTGAAAGAAAACAGACCAAAAAAAAAAGAAAGGAAACCCAAGAAAAATAAAGATTAAAAAAAAGTATGCTTTGATCTGCATTCTGATTCCATCAATTCATTCTTTGGAGATGGATTTTTCATCATAAATTCTTTGGAACTGTCTTAGATCATTGTATTACTGAGAATCACTAAGTCATTCACAGCTGATTATCATATAGTATTGCTTTTACCTTGGACACTGTTCCACTGATTCTTTTCACTTCACCTTGCATCAATTCATGTAAATCTTTCCAGATTTTCCTGAGGGCAACCTGCTAATAATTTCTTATAATAGCACAACACTATACCAGCACAATCATGTACCATAAGTTGGCCAGTCATTCCTCAATTGATGGGCATCCATTCAATTTCCAATTCTTTGCCACCACTAAAAGAGCTGCTCTATATTACACAAGAATTTTTAAATCTATGTATTCCACCTGTGTCCTCCCCATGCCCAGCTATTAGTTTTTTCTCTTGAAATTATATTACTTTTTAGATATTTTGTACTTGTTAATTCAATTCAATTAAGTACCTAATATGTATCAGGCATTATGCCAAGTACTAAAGATACAAAGACCAAAAAATGAAATATAGTCCCTAGTCTCAAGGAACTTAATCCTACTAGCATAGACAGTATGTACATATATAAGAATATTCAAAATAAATAGCAGTTGAAGAGGGCACTAGAAGCTAGAGTACCAGAAAAGCCTCCATGTAGAAGGAGTACTTGAGCAGAATTTTGAAGGAAACAAGATATTTTAAAACATTGGTGTCAAACTCAGATAGAAATGGATCATCCCTGTGGGCCACATACTGACTTAAAAAACACACAAATTAACATCATATTTTATTTTATGTTTATTTGTCAAACATTTTCCAGTCTGGTTCAGGTTGTACTTGTGAGTTTTGTAGGTACTTGCAGCTGGCAAGTGTGATACCTTTGCTTTAAGAAACTAAGGTGAGGAGTGAGTGCATTCCAGGCATGGGGGCCAGGCTGTGTAAAGGCACAGAGAAAGGAGGTGAAGTGTCTTATATGAAGAATAGCAATGAGGGCAGTTTAGCTGGGTAATAAGTAATAAGGTTAGAAAGACAGGTTGGGACCAGGTCATGAAGGGGCTCCTCCAACCTTTGTATCAAATCTATGATGAGGATCTAATAGCCAGGATAAATATGGAGCAAATAGTTTTCAAAAGAATTGAAGCTATTAACAATCATATGAAAGAATTTTCTATATCACAAGTGTGAGAAAAACAAATTAGAACAACTGAGTTTTCATTTCACTTAGAAAATTGGCAAAGATGACAAAAGATAGAAATAACTGGTGTTGGAAGAGTTACAGCAAGATGAGTATATTAATACACTGTTGATGGGCATATGAGTTGGTCTGACTATTCTGGAAAGCATTTTGGAGTTTTGATAAGAGTGTGACTAAAATGTCTATACCCTTTGACCCGAACATTCCACTACTAGGCATATACCCCAAGAAGGTGAATAAAAAAAAAAAGCCTCCCATACACCAATGTATTTATAGCTGCATTTTTTTGAGTAGCAGAGAACTAGAAACAAAGCCCATCAGCTAGTGAATAACTAAGCAAGTTGTGGTATATGGATATAATGCAACATTACTATGGTTTAGAAATGGCGAATATAAATATAGGTAAGCATGGGAAAGCTTATGTTAACTGATGCAGAGTGAAGTAATCAATACCAGGAAAACAATATCCACAGTAACTACAACAGTACAAATAAAGCAGCATCAAAACATTTGAAACAGAATGCTCTGATGTGGCTAATATGGATATATGTTTTACATGACTTCACATGTATAATTGATGCCATACTGCTTGCCTTTTCAGTGGGGGGGGGAGGGGGAAATGGGAGAGAATTTGGAACTCAATTTTTTAAAAATAGAATTATAAATAAATTTAAAAAGTAAATTGAATTCTGTGAATTATGGCCAAGTTTGGTCCCAGAGAAGAGCACACCCCCACATCCTTGTTTGCAAAAGAAAACTGTTGCTTAGGAAGCTATATATAATGTCATATTTTTTCAATATCTTATATATTGCTGAATTATTTCTTTTTTTTATTCTTTGTTATAAGTGATTGCTCTGTGGGAGGGAAAAGAAGGAAGGATACATTGTGAATATAGGTTATATAAAAACAAAATATCTATTAAAATTTCATTTTTTAAATAAAGGCCATTAGACTAGGCTAGGTTGGTGAACAGAGTGAAGGCCTAAATTTGGTGATGGCCATGGGAATGGAGAGAAGAGAAGGGGTGCTACAGTACAACTTAGCAAATGAATGACTTACTTGAGAGATGGTGGGTTCTCTTTCCTAGGAAGTCTTCAGTTGGTTTCTTTGAAAAGTCTACTCGTTGCTCCTGATTCTGACCTCTAGGGACAAACAGAACAAATTTCGTTCTTCTTTCACATGACAGCTCTTCTTAGCTGAAGCAGCCATCATGTTTCCTCTCAGAGTTTTGTCTTATCCATGCTAAATGTCCCCAGGTCCTTCAATTAATCTTCATGAGACATGGCCTGAAAGAGCCATGAATAGAAGAACTAGGGATATAATCCACAGAACTTACGGATTCTAATTATGTAAGAGGTGAGGGAAAGAACCTAGTTATAAGAGGTGAGGGAAAGGAAAGATTTGAAAGTAATGCTGAAGTTTTGTTACTGGGAAAAAGATGGGACATTTTCAGAGTCTTGAGAGTCATGTTTAGTGAGTTTGTCTATGTAGGAAAGTATCATATTCCTTAAGGGTTT
This sequence comes from Vombatus ursinus, assembly GCF_900497805.2. Lineage (NCBI taxonomy): Eukaryota > Metazoa > Chordata > Mammalia > Diprotodontia > Vombatidae > Vombatus > Vombatus ursinus. Next base: position 662,181 of record NW_020954719.1, on the reverse strand, counting down.
TGTCCAAGTATGGGTTTTTAAATCAGTCCTGAGTAAATACTACATTTTTACTTCTTTGTTTCTCTGCTTTATTTCTCTGTATTTCACCTTTTTACAGTTCAACAACATGTTGCTATACTGTGTACCAAAATTCAGCTTGGTGGGATCTAAATACTCAGTTCGAACTAGAGTTGGTATTGATGGGATGAAAATTGTAGAAACCCACAACGAAGAATACCCACACACATTTCAGGTTTCTGGAAAAGAACGAACACTGGAATTACAGGCCAGGTAAGTGAACTATTACTTTTTGGCAAAAGTCAAAAAGCATCTGTATAAATCACAAGATTGAGTGGCTGAAGAAAATATTTCCCAAATACATTCTGTAGATCTTTTGGAGTCTGCTGGAACGCCTATAGGGAATTTCGTATGGTTAGAAGATATTTAAAGAACAACAAATTTAGAAGATAGACTAGAAAATTAACAATTGAATGAGAATAGCAATAAACTTATTGATATAAGTCATATTCTAAAAGACATATCCTAAAAGAAAAGAGTAAAAGGTGCTTAAAGAATGACAGGGTAATGTTACATGGTTGGAAATGTAAAGAAACTCATATGGCTGAGTATGATGAGAGGAAATTTTAACATGATTTAGATGAATCTGTAAATCTTAGTCAAGATGCAAAAAGAATCAGTAGTACAAATATAAAATATATAGTCAATATATTACCAAGGAAGATTGTAAGAATTGGGGTCTAAGATGTTCTGCCTGGAAGAAAAAAAGGTGGATTTATACTCTGCAATTTTGACTGTAGAACTATGTCTTACTCCGGTTGGTAAGGGCTTCCAAAGAGGTACTCTTGCGGTTGGCTACGTTTGTTCTGTTTTCTAATTTAGCAAGCAAAGAAATAAATCTTCCTTCTCCAACTGTTTATTTAAATATAGGTATTTGAGTTTTTCTTTGGGTATCAACTTTGTGCTGAAAGAGAGATGAGAACAAAATTTAAAATACTTTTAGAGTTATAAAATAAGTAACTTGTGGAAAGGCTTTTTAAAAAATAGCTATTTTTGCTTCAATCAGAGCAGACTTGAAAGAATTTATGATGGGCTTACAATGCAGGCATTTTCTGGTATCTCAGCAATTAGAATAAGGTGGATCTGAACTGTCACAAATGGAATTCAGGTTAGATTTAAAGAGGATTTACCTGAAGTGATTATTATTATATGTTTGAATCATCTAATTTATCATCTGCTTTCTGGAAGCACTTAAAAATAGCAAACATTTTCATTTCATTTCTTCAAGCTTGGTCTTGATGTGTGACTTAAAAACAGAATATTAGTTACATATTACAACAAAAGAAATATTACAAAGAACTCCCCAAGATGCCTACGTAAGGGGCAGCTAGGTGGTGCAGTGGATAGAGCACCAGCCCTGGAGTCAGGAGGACCAGAGTTCAAATCTGGCCTCAGACACTTACTAGCTGTGTGACCCTGGGCAAGTCACTTAACCCCAATTGCCTTTAAAAAAATAAAAAGATGCCTGTGTAAATAAACTGTTGTTTTATTTTGTATTTTTCTTGAGGATTTTTTTTTAAATAAATGCTCTTGAACTGGTTGGTCACTGTAGACTTTATCATTCCCAGTATTGAATAGGTTGATGGATCATGAGTTCATAGATTTAGAGCTGGAAGGAATCCAAGAGATCAATTATCATCTAGCCTGAGCTTCCTCACTTTACAAATAATTGACTTTGAATGAATTGCCCAGGTAGGTAATAATAGCCAGAATTTGAACCAGGTTCTCTGACTCTAACAAGTGCATTCTCTGCTACACTACACTACGCATCGAGATTCCTGTTATGGTGCCATGTACGTAAGGTCACTTAGGAGAGATTATTTGATGGCAATTTCATTTTATAGGAGTGCAATGGTAGAAGCTAGAAATAAATTCACTGTACAATCCCCTTCCTCCCACCTATAGGACTGTCTATACTAAGTAAGTGAATAGGTTGAAATTCTTTTTAAAAAATTTTTCTTTGTTGAATTGCCAGAGATATGTTAAATTTTTATTATGACCCTTTGCCATTCATCACTAAATTTTCTGGAAATTTGGGAATAGGATCAATATATCTCAGTAAGCTTAGTTGCATTCACCAGTTGTAACTCATTTATATTTTCTGAATTCATTTTAAACTTTGCCAATTTTTTTTTTTTAGTTCTGAGCAAGACAAAGAGGAATGGATCAAGGTAAACATGATTCCTTATCTTCATTTTAACTTTTCCATATTCACTATATATGCCGAGATAATACAAATTTAACCATTAGTGAATGTGATGTCCATTGGAACTATTTATTTAATGGCGGGGGAGGGTATTACTGTACTAGATTTTGTTCTTTTTGTGTTTTCATCAGCATTGCATTATATTCTTTAATGTCCATTTTGAATTTTTTACATTTTTAGGCACTTCAAAATACTATTGAAGCTTTCCATCAAAGGAATGAAACCTTCAGAAATGCTATAGCAAAAGATAATGATATGCACTTGGAGGTTTCTGTAAGTTCTTAACAATTTTTTTTGTTTTTTTTGTTTTTTTTGTTTTTTTTTTTGCAAATGATTATTGCTAAGGGCTAGCTTCATATACTTTCTTTGGATTCCCAGGGTACTGGAATTACAAAGTAAGGTAGGGGTTTTTTGTTTTTGTTTTTAGTTTGTTTTTTAGCAAATTCTTTTCCTATGCAATGTCAGAACAAGCTTTCTAGTCAGTATCTCTCTTTTTTTTTTTTTTATAATTGCCCTGCTGAGTGACCTTCCCATACATTTTTTAGCTGAAGTCTTTAGGATATCTCTTTACATTGAATTTCAGAACTGTGGTTTGAACAGTGCAATAGTGTTGTTAATGGTACTGTCCCTTGGGAGGGGATAGTAATTTTCTCTACTAAAATATTGCACAATTGGGTCCCTTGGCTTTTTAGACTGCTGAGCTTGGGAAAAGGGCCCCAAGATGGATTCGAGACAATGAAGTAACAATGTGTATGAAATGCAAAGAATCTTTTAATGCACTGACAAGGAGAAGACATCATTGCCGAGCATGTGGACATGTAAGTACCAGTTTGTCACTTGATGATCATCTTATTACTGGCCATCTCCTGGACCCCAATTGCTCCAGAGGAGAGAGGTTTCTTTTTATAATAGATCATATAATAAATAATTGATAAGGGAACTTTTTTTTTAGTAACACTTGAAAACAAGTGTCTTCTGTGATTGTGCTAAGATTAAAGATCATCAAAACTTTTTCTTCTGAAAGAATTCCTTTTGTATTATTTTTTTTTGAAATGGGTATGCTATCGTCATTGCTAGATAATTTTTTTCTGTAATAACATTTCTTCAAGGTTTTTGGTTTTTTGGAGTTTTTTTTTTTTTGGCTAACCATGCAGATATAGTTGTAATTCAACAAACCTTTAGTATATGCAATATTTTGCTTTCTTTTGATATATTGTTAATATAATAACTTTACACTTCTCTGCTTTCATCTATCTTTTTTTTTCCTATTGAATCTGTCTTTTTAAAAACCAGTTAGCAACTTATGATCATAGATGAAACTAGGAAGTTTACAGTTTGTATTTCTGTGACATTTCTAGTTTAGTTTTTAGCTTAAGAAATTGCAAATGCACGGTCTACTCTAATTCTTCCAAGGTGACTTCCAAAGCTTCTGATTTTCTTGACAATTAAATTCTGCCAAATCACTCCCTGTGTTTAGGCAAATCAAACTCTTCTTATAAAATGAAAGTGTTTTTTTTTCTCAAAAGTAACTTTTTTTCTTTGTTTTGGAGGCAAATCCTTTTCTTAAGGTCATAAAGCCACTTTTCTCCAAATTGGAGAGAAAAGTTCAGAGCTATACTGATACGGCAGGGTTCCCAAGACTGATGAAATTGACTTATTAGTCTGATTCAAAAAAAAAAGACCTCTACAGGTTAACTTTCTAGACATATCCTCACCCCTTCTCTCCTTTAGAGTCACCAGAGAATAACATTTTTAAGTTGACTTCAGTTCTGTTAGGGTTTTGAGCAGCTTTTTTACTGAACAAGTATCGACATAGATTCACACGAAATACATTTCCTTTGCAACAACCATTGAGTGCACTCTTAAGTTAGATCAAAGGATCCTTCTTTTAAAAAAAACTTTAGGCAATTCATTTTGCCAAAAATTTGAACATTTCATTTCTCTAGTGCAGTGGTTTTTAACCTTTTTTATGTCATAGATCCCTTTAGCAGTATGGTGAAACCTATGGACTCCTCAGAATGTTGTTTTAAATGCATAAAATAATATGTAGTGTTACAAAGGTAATCAATTATACTGAAACCAAATTATGCAAAATTTAAAACAAACACACACACACACACACACACACTCACAGTGTTTCTTGTGACCTTATTGTTAAACACTACCAAATAGGAGGGTAACTTGAACCAGAATCAAGCACTTCTTGATGGTCAGGAGGATCTCTTGAAAGGCTGTCAGGTACCTTTGGGGAGGTTCTTATGACCTTGCTGCCATATACCTCTCTTTATTTTGGAGGTTCCATTAACCTTGAAGTAAGTCACTCCAAGTAGGCCTTTATATCCCTGAACAAAACAAAAGTTCATATATGTTAAACAAACCTAAAATAAGCAGTGAATAAAACCAGATTCTAGCAACCAATTAGTGGTTCCTGGACAGAGAGTAATGAAGTTCATGGGATTCTTAGAGGAATTGGGAGCAATTAAGCTCTTCCCAATAGACTGAGCCACTGGTTCCAGGTGTGATATACTATCTGGTGCTAAGAAGAAGGTTAGAAATACATTCCAGTAAAAGAATAAAATGGGCCGCTTTCCCTTGCTTTCAGATCATCCGTGGTCCAGTGAGACTGAAAATGGCTTAGTCCCAGACTGAATTAAGTGACTTTTAACTGTTAAAAGGAAGAGTTTGTACCGACATAGTTTTATGTTTGCAATGTACAAGTAGGCTATAAAAAGAGATATGCACACATACTTCTTAGCATGTTTAATTTTATTGTTGTTCAGTCATTTCAGTTATGTCCAACTCTTCATGACCCCATTTAGGGTTTTCTTGGCACAGATACTAAAGTGATCAGCCATTTCCTTCTCCAGCTCGTTTTATAGATGAGGAAACTGAATGTGTTAAGTGACTTGCCCAGGATCAAAGTGTCTAAGGCCAGATTTGAACTCACAAAGTCATATTGACTCCAGCCCCTACACTCCATCCACTGCACCTCCTAGCTTCCCAGTGTGTTTAAATGTGCTTGGCCTTTCCCCTAAATGGTGAGATTCTGTAGTCCTAAATGATATGTCAGTAAGAATGGAAAGCTCTGATCCAAAAAACCTCTTATAAATTTCAAAAGGTCTTTTACCTCAATTAATGGGAAATACAGCAATTCAGAGATGAGTGGTACTGTGCCTTCCTGGCATCTGTTTAAATGTTGAAATCCTATGTATGTCACCATTTGATTGTGGAAGGAAAACTTACTGTATTTTGCATTGCAGGCACAAATCTCCCAAATAAATTCTTATTAAATTATCTTTATTCTGAATTCAAGCATGGTTCTACTTGAGAGATATGTCCAAAGTCACGAGTGGACTCTTGTCAGTTTGGACATTTCTCTCTCAAGGCAAGCAATTTTTGAATTTAGGATAATAGTAAATTAATAAAAATTGTTTCTGGCAGGCTTGTGTTATCAGTGTAGAACACAAGGACAGCTAGGTGGCACAGTGGACACAGCACTAGCTCTGGAGTCAGGAGGACCTGAGTTCAAATCCAGTCTCAGACACTTGACACTAGCTGTGTGACCTTGCCGTCACTTAACCTAGATTGCCTCGTCACCCTCCCCCCAAAAAAGCAACACAGAGCACAGTATTAACAATCACTTTTCTATACAAGACACTCTGCTGGGTGGCACAGGAAAGGTAAAGATCTGGTTCTTTCTGTCAAGCTTATGACTCAGTACAGAAGGTCAGAGATAGATAAAGGTACTACGGTGTAAAAGAAGGACAAATATCATAAGAGAAGAACAAATCAAGTGCCATGGGAATACAGAGGAAAGAGAAATCACTTCTTTCTGGCTGGATGAGTTTGTGAAGAAAATTGCAGTTGTGCTGTATCTTGAAATATGGATGAAATTTCAACAAATGACAGAGGTACAGTGAGGATGGGATAGAACAGTGGTCATTCTAAACAAAAGGAGCAACTTTAGCAAAAGGAGGAAAGTGGGATCATTCAGGAATGTCTACAAAACCTCTGATAGTCCAATCTAACTAGGTAGAAAGGAGCAGTATGTTGGGAGTAGAAGGTGGTTCAGTAGGTACCTTTAGATAATTGAGGGCCTTAAATACCCTTTTATGGGATTTAGGTTTTATTCTATAGGCATTGTAGGGTCATTGATGACTGGAGGTATAAATTTGGGAGGTGATATTTGAAGTCATGTGAGTTTATTAGTAGCAAGGTGGGAATGGTTTAGAGAAAGAAGAAAAAGCAATAATCTACATCTTTAAGGAAGGTAAGAGAGCAAAGATGACCCATTAAAGACTGAAAAGAAGACAGAGAGATAGAAGAATGAATGGAGTACAATATCATAGAAGATAGACTTGCAAGAAAGAAGTGACATAATTTTGAGAGCACTGATGGATCAATTTCTAAGTTATCTGAAAGAGAAGATACTGATTGATATTGTCTGATTGATCAGCCAATATCGGTATTAAAAAAAAAAGACTATCAGAAAGATAATAGTAACTACGAGCAAATTGATTAAGAATTTGTTTGCACTAATTTGCACCTTTTTATTGATTCAGTACAGCTATTCAGGGATGGGGTCAAAACCCTGACCCTTATTATAAATTTTTTTTTGATTCAGTAGAACAAATTTTAATCTTTAAGGCTGTCTATCAGGGTGTCTCCCATGCACATGTTAAGAACATGCAAGATTTCCTGCTAGATATAACAACAGAACTTTTAAATATAATCCTCTGATCTTTGGTCTAAGAGAGACAGCCAAATGACCATCCTTACTAAAATGCTGGCATTATTAATAAAATGATTAAATTACCCAGGAAAAAATGATCCTCTGATTATCAGTATCAACTAAGGCAAAAGACAGAGAAACATAAGTTTAACAAAGCTGTTTAGAGGATATATGTATGGAATGAGAAGTGGAATTCTTAATGCTTATGAGGTCCACCACATGTTCCTGTTTGCAAATGGCATTCTGTTAATTGTTACAAATCCTGGAATACTATATAGCCCCTCCAATTTGGCTCAGTAGTCTAAACAAAAAAACCTGTTGTCCATTTCCATATTAACTGTGATATAGTTAGGTAACAGACACTGCCAATAATCAATGAGCTAGAGGTGCATAATTGAACAGGAGAAGATAGACTAGATTACTTTATAGAAATTAGGTAGCACTTTCAACAATACCAACTCCTTCTTGAAACAGAAACTTGTCTTTTGAAAAAAATACCAGTATTGGTTCAGCTAAAATTTGTGAAACATCAGTCTCCAAAGAATCAAAATTTCAGGTGGCTGAGGAGAGACAAATGATAGGCTGAAATAGGCTGCAACCTAGTATTCAATAATAATTTTTGCAAAGTACTTTATATACATTATCTCATTTTATCCTCACCACAGTCCTATGAAGTAAGTATTGCAGAAAATATTATTCCCATTCCATAAGAAACTGAGGCTTGAAATTTCTCGCACAACTCCTAAGCTAGATTTGAACCCAGATCTTTCCTGAATCCAGGTACAGTATCTTTTCCACTAAAGCACTTGCTATCAGCAAATATGGTTCTTTTTTTTTTCTTGCATGTGTACTTCCACCTTCCCCATAGGCGTAATATTGAGTAGTTGTTCAGTCATTTTCAATCATGTCTGACTCTTTGTGACCCCATTTGGAGGTTGTTTGGTTTTTTTTTTTTTTGGTTTGTTTTTTTTTTTTTTGGCAAAAATACTGGAGTGGTTTGCCATTTCCTTCTCCAAGTGTCTAGTGTTGATATCTCTTTGCCAAGACTTAGGGTCAAAAGAAAGGTAACACTTCTTCTTTTCATGATCCTATCTTTTTTTTTTTTTAAGGCAACTGGGGTTAAGTGACTTGCCCAGGGCCACACAGCTAGTAAGTGTCAAGTGTTTGGTTTGAGGCTGGATTTGAACTCAGGTCCTCCTGACTTCGGGCCAGTTCTCTATCCACTGCGCCACCTAGCTGCCCCTTCATGATCCTATCTTCCCAAGAATTGTTAAAAATCATCCAGTACAATTCTCATTGGATCTCCCAGAGAGGGGAAAAAATAAGGTCAATAGAAATTTGAAGCCTTTTTCAGACTCTTCAGAATTCACATAATTCACAGTGCTAGTGAAGACAAATTCTGGGATTACTCTTCCATTTCTCAGCTCAGTTTTTTGCTATTTGCTTACTCTCCTGCCCCTACTATATCCATCTCCTACCCCCCTCCACCTGAATACCCAGAGTTCCAGTTACTACTTGGTCCTGGACATTCGCATGTCTAGTATCTCCTCTCCTTGATTCTATCAACCTTTCTGCTATTCTGTCCCAGAAGCACATACATGTACTTCCAGCTTTACGAACCTGCCCTCCTAAAAGAAGAAAGCATTTGGGTCCATTATCCAAGAAATCATCTATTACTCCATTGTTATTTCTGAGACCGTTTAATTCCCTCCTCTCTTCTGGGTTATGTGGTTCCTTGGAGGTTCATAGTGATGCACTAACTAGTTCAAGCTTCTGTCTGTGTTCAGTTTTTCAGCTGTGTCCAAATCTTTAAGACGCCTTTTGGAATTTTCTTAGCAAAGATACTGGAATGGTTTGCTATTTCCTTCTCCAGCTCATTTTACAAATGAGGAAACTGAGGCAAAGAGGGTTAAGTGACTTGCCCAAGGTCACATAAGTGTTTAGGGCCAGGATTTGAATTTAGGAAGATGAGTCTTCCTGACTCCAGGCCCAGCACTGTATCCAGTGTGCCACCTAGTTGCCTAAGCTCTGGTTCTTTCCATCTCTGACTGTGTCTGCTCTCCCTTTTAAAGTTCAAGTCCAACAGCATGGCTCAGGTATAAGACTTGTCATGACTCTATCAATCCTTCTCTGGTGTCGATGGGTATTTTTCTACCTTGTATAGGAAAACATGTTCAGTACTGGAATAAAGGCTTCATTATGGATGGCACTGAGTACTCAAGGAAATGCCTGGGTGCACACCTCTGTTATTATATATGGACATGCCAAGTGTTCATGAATATCGATTGATTATATTCAGTTTTCATTAAACAAATTGTACTGTAAAATATTTTAAGGTCAACTCATATGTATATAATGTTAAAAAAAAAGATAACCAACCAATGCCCACCTTTTTCAAAGAGTGGTCAATACAGCAGAATTCTATTAGAGTACAGCAAATGAATTTAATTGGCCTGTTGAAGCCAATGACAATAGGATAGCATGTACAGGACCCTAGTCATTATGTTAATGTTAATTTGAAGACATTAAATTAAAAAACAAAATTTTACTGTAGCTATAATTACCAAGTCCACTGTCAAAGATTCTTTCAAATTGATCTCCATCAATCTGCTTAGCACATAGTAAGTGTTTAATAAATGCTTATTGACTGACTGACATATCATATCCTTTCAAGCAACTAATGTTTATGGAGTATTTAAGAAATTTATATGGTAGATTTCTTTCTCTTTTCTCGATACAAAACTTCAGTTTTGACTAAACTTTTTGGTGAGGTGGCTTAAATATTAGAATGACATCTCTCAAAAACATCTTCTTAGAGTCTGTTTATTTTCTAGCTCTACAACTGAGCTCAAAGGTAATACAGAATGTTAAATTTGTCACTGAACATTTACAGAGGAGGCTTACTTTGCCCTGACACAGAAACAACACAGACACCATAGGACTTAGGTTCTCTGGACATGGCCTATCTTGTCTCCACCTAGAAATGCATCTGGTCAGTCAGGGTTTGGTAACTCCTGAGGTCTTAGGCACCCACCCAGTCGGAGATGCCCAGACTCTGAATTACTGGGACTTTTTATTACCACTAGACCAAGAAACTGTGTCAGGGAAGCAGGAGGTCAAAGGAAGTTTTATTAGGAAAATGCTGGTCTTACCACAGTAGCCACCTTACCTCCCTGATAGTGCCAGGTAGAAACTGCCTTTCAAGAAACATATAGTTCTATTACTGGATATATGTGGTGTTCAGGGAGGACTAGCACTTCTAGTGCAAGGGCTTGCTGAGGCTTTATCAGGGTTGCTCATCTACTTTTGGGTGTCTGCCTTTCACCCAACTCCCAGCTGTGGTTCCAAGAAGCTGGAGCATACACAGCAGCCACACTCCAGTAAAACCATCTCAGCATGCAGGCTAAAGTTAAGGTTAACCATATTAAGAGTACCAATAGGCCTCAAACCTCTCAGTGAGTTAGGAGGATGTCTACCCCAAGCATATGAAGACTTCCCCTGGCAGAATGGGCAGATGAGAGCAGTTTGTTCCAATGGCCACAAAAGCAGCTGAAGCAGGCGCTGTGGAGTGCTTACGGCTTGGTCAGACATCAGAGACACCAGGGTAACCCAGTGCATCCCAGGCCATTGCCAGTCATGTTCACCTTTGTCTTGTCACTGGACTTCAATGACTCTGGAAGAGTGAGTGAAGCTGATGACTTTGTGCAACTCTGCCTCATTTAAATCCAATTCACTTACAAATCAAGACATCACCCTGTGATGTTATCGATCCTCTTGAAAAAAGAACAAGATCCATTACTGAAGTAATAGGGTTTTGTGATATTTTTTCTTCTTATAAACAGTGAGAGAAGCAATACCTTTTACTTAGAGTAAGCCCTTGTTAACGTATTGATCTATCTGTTTAGGTTAGATAAACTTTCATTAGAAAATTAGGGTATTAGTTACATAAAAACCTAATTTTTCACATTATATAACAAAATCAATGGGTTTTTCAACCATCATTTGTTTTGCAGCAAATATTTAAATTCTTCTTAGCTGTTACTATTAGCTGTAGTGGAATTCTGCTTAAGAAATAGCAGTAGTCTGTGATTATGATTGCTATTCCTTTTTTTCCTTGTTTTTAAGGTGGTCTGTTGGAAATGTTCCGACTATAAAGCTCAACTTGAATATGATGGTGGTAAATGGAACAAAATTTGTAAAGACTGCTATCAAATAATAACTGGATGCACAGACAGTGAAGAAAAGAAAAGGAAAGGAATCTTAGAGGTATGATGAAAAAATGGGAGTCTCATTCTTATATATTATTTAAACTTTTTAATGACAAATAGTAATGGATCTGGATTCGAGAAGACCTGAGTTCAAAGATGGCCTAAGACATTTACCAAGTCTATCTCAGTTTCCTCAACTATAAAATGAGATTATAATAATATCTCCAGGATTGTTGTGAGGATCAAATGAGATAATATTTGTCAAGTTCTTAGCACAATACCTGGTACAGAGTAAGTGCTTAATAAATGTTTGTTTTCTTCTCTCCCTTCTCAGTCATGTCTACTTACAAAAGCATATATGACATTACAAATATGGAGTAATTTTTTTTATTTCCATATTAGCCATGTTGCAGAAGAAAACACGTCCATCCATAAGAAAAATAAAGTAAAAAAAAAAAAAGTATTCATCAGTTTGTACTCTGAAGTCACCAGTTCTCTCTCGAGGTGGATAGCATTTTTCATCATGGATCCTTTGAAATTGTGTTATATCATTGTCTTGATCAGAATAGCTAATTCTTTCACAGTTGCAATATTGCTGTCACTGTGTACTCTTGGTTCTGATCACTTCACTTTGGGAAAAAGAAATAATTGTACACCCATTGGTTCTGCTCTATTGTATTTTTAACCAATGAAAATGAGAGGAAAGTAGCCCTAAAGACCACTGATGAGACCTCCCCTATTCTCCAGTCACGCACACAGTTATTTCAACAATTAGTCTCTGTGAGAAATATCCAATAAGGATTAGATTAAGGAAATTATGACATTAGCTTGTGTTCCAAGTTCTGATGAGTCACTAAGTTGTCTCAGGATCTCCTTAGGTTTATATCTGGCTTAATCCCCGTAAGCTGCCACATTTCAATTAACTGCTCTCATAAGAATTCAGTTATTCATCATATTGTGACTGGATTTTTCCAGCAGGCCTGTCCTTCTGAATTTTTTGTTCTTGGGAATACTGGGGAAAAAGAAGACATTTTGTTAATTTATATAATAAAAAAAATTGTAAGAAAGGAAGAAAAAGACTGTAGGGTTCATAGGAGTCTTCTCATGTTTTTTTGAAACCATCCTGTTTGTCATTTCTTATCGTATAATAGTGTTCCATCACAATAGTGTTCCATCACAATCATATATTACAACTTGTTCAGCCATTCCCCAGTTAATGCGCATCCCCTCAATTTCCAATTTTATGCCACCACAAAAAGAGCTACTATAAATATTTTTTATACAAAAGGCCCTTTTCCCTTTTCTTGATCTCTTTGGGATGCAGACCTAGTAGTGGTATTATTAGGTAAAAAGGTATGCACAGTTTTATAGATGAGCATAGTTCCAAATTATTCTCCAGAATGATTAGACTAGTTGACAACTGCACCAGCAGTGCATTGGTGTCTTTTAACTTTCCCATGTCCCCACCCCCTCAGAATGTCTCATTTTTCTTTTCTGTCATGTTAGCCAATTGGATTAGGTACGAGGTGGTATCTCAGAGTTTTTTCTCAAGCATTTCTCAAATGCTTTCTGAAAGCATTTCTCTAATCAAAAGTGATTTAGAGTATTTGTTTTCATGTGACATTGACCATTTACCAATTGAGGAGTGGCTCATATTTTTATATATTTCACTTAGTTCTCTGTCTATGAGAAATGGTGCGTTTATCAGAGATACTCGCTATAAAATTTTTCCCTGGTTTCCTGTTTTCCTTTTAATTTTGGCTACATTAGTTTTGTTTGTGCAAAAACTTTTTAACTTCATATAATCAAAATTATTCATTTTACTTCTTATGGTCCAGATATCACTTATTTGGTCATAAACTTTTCCTTTATTCATAGATCTGGCAGGTATGTTTTTTCTGTGCTCCTCTAATTCATGATATCACCCTTTATGTTTAAATCATTTGTCCATTTTGACTTTATCTCAATATATGATGTGAGATGTTGGTGTATCCCTAGTTTCTGCCAAACTGCTTTCTAGTTTTCCTAGCAATTTTTGTCAAATGATGGGTTCTTACCCTGAAAGCTTAGATCTTTGGGTTTATCAAACACTAAATTACTATAGTTATTTACTATTGTGTATTGTGTACCTAGTCTTCCACTGATTTACCCTTCTAATTTTTTAGCCAGTACCAAATCGTAGATGATTACTCTTTTGTTACATAGTTTAAAATCTGGTATTGCTGGGCTGCTTTCCTTCGCATTTTTTTTTTCATTGATTCCCTTGATATTCTCAACCTTTTGCTCTTCCAGATGAATTTTGTTAGTATATTTTCTGCTCCATAAAATAGTTTGGTAGTTTGATTGGTATGACACTGAATAAGTAAATGAGTTGAGGTAGAATTATCATTTTTATTATACTGGCTTGGCCTACCAATGAGCAATTAATATTTCTCCCATTATTTAGATCTCTATTTGTGTGAAAAGTGTTTTGTAATTGTGTTCATATAGTCCCTGAGTTTTTCTTAGTAGGTAGATTTCCAACTATTTTATATTGTCTGCAGTTACTTTAAATGGAATTTCTCTTTTTTTTCCTCTTGCTGCTGGGTTTTGTTGATAGTGTATAGAAAGGTTGATGATTTTATGTAGATTTATTTTATATCCTACAGTTTTTCTTCAGTTGTTAATTGTTTCAGCTGGTTTTTTAGTTAATTCTTTAGGGTTCTCTAAATATACCATCATATCATTGCAAAGAGTGATAGTTTTATTTCTTCTTTGTGAATTTTTTTTTCAATTTTTTTTGTCTTATTGCTATAGCTAGCATTTCGAATACAGTATTGAATAATAGTGTTGATAATGGACATCCTTGCTACTCTGATTATATTGGGAAGGCTTCAAGTTTATCTTCACAACAGATGATACTTGCTCATGGTTTTAGATAGACACTACTTATCATTTTAAGAAAGGCTCCATTTCTTTCTATGCTTTCTAGCTTTTTTTAAAAATAGGAATGGATGTTGTATTTTGTTAAAAGCTTTTTCTGCATCTATTGACATAATGATAAAATTTTTTTGTTATTGATAGGACCAGTTATGCTTCTAGTTTTCTTAATATTGAACCAGCCACACATTCCTGGTGTAAATCCCACCAGGTCATAATATATGATCCTCGTGATATGTTGCTGATGTGTATTTCTGATATATTGCAAATATATTGTGTTATATTTGACTACAAATGTTATATGTAGAAAAGATGAAGTGTTTGAACTATTAAAAATGCTTTCCATTTCCATTAATTCTGTTTAGGAAATACAGCATGCTGTGGTAAATAGAGTGCTAGACCTGGAGTCAGCAAGACCTGGGTTCAAACTTTATCAGTGATGCCCACTTGTGTGACCATGAACAAGTCACTTAACTTCTCTGAGGCTCAGGCAACACTTTAAGCAACTTAACTACTAAATTATAGTTATGTCAATGGAAAGAGTCACTTCCAACCTAATCACAGATCCTTGCCTTATTGATGTATATTTGGGTGTTTAGCAGAATTGTGTTCATTTGGGGATAGATATGTGAGACATTTTTAAATAATTTCATTAATTCATTAGCAAATTTATTTTGTTAATTATTAATTTTCTAAAGATTTTGATTTATATTTTTATAAGTTGTTTCTCTATCTGGCTTAGTGTCTATATCTATACTTAGAGGATAATACGTTTCTATCTCCTTTTGTTGTGTTTGCTACATATTCACAGATTGAATCAGCAGAGGTTTCTGGAAACAGTGTCATATGCAGCTTTCTTCAGTATATGGAAAAGTCCAAGCCCTGGCAAAAAGCTTGGTGTGTGATCCCTAAGCAAGAAGCTCTTGTACTCTACATGTATGGTGCCCCACAGGTACATCATAATTGCCTTCTATTGAGCATACTGGTCAGGGATGAATTGAGATGACAAGGGAGGTAATTCTAGAATCCCTCAGACCCTTCTCTATAAAATGGAGAATTCAAAAGTTTAAGCTTTTGCTCACTAAAATTACAGATACCCATTATCTATACCCAAAGTTTCAAGTTTTCTTATTCTAAAATGCTTGGTTCTTTTTTATTTACCTTACAGATTTTTTTCCTCCTTTATATGAATAAGATTTCCTATTTTTATCTTCTTTTTCCTGTTTAATGAGTGTGACAAAGATTGAGTTGAGTTTTGGATTAGAGTAGCGCAGTAAAAGAAATTTAGCAAAAGGCACATTAAGGAGAATAATTATGGTACCTTTACATATAAAAATAAATGTACTTAGATGTAAATAAATATACTTAAGATTTAAAAATAAATGTTCACCAAAGTGAACATATGAAATTTTGAGGGAAAGGATATTTAAATAAATCTAGCTTAACATCATTGAATAACAGTCATTGAGAAGAAGACATAGGTGTGTTTTGACTTACTATGGAAAGTCACAACCCCTTGACTTCTAAGTGCTAAATTTCTAGATGTGAGATATCCACACATGCGTTACTTCCAACAAAAACAGAAATGTATTTTTTAAACAAATTGGGGGCGGCGGATAGGGGGAGGGAGAAGGTATCTCCTTGCATTTGAAAATATACATGTAAAATGTATCTGTAATATTGGCTATTAAAATGAGGTGACACCAACCAAAATACTAGAGTAGCAAGAAGTAGTACAACCCAGCTTTCCCCGCAACTACTAGAACCAAGATGACAGAGTGGTGATTGAGAGATCTGAGGAGAAACCATAGTAAGATAGCTTTCCAGCCCAAGATCACAAGTTGGACCCACTAGCAAGTGACCAGAATAGGAACTGTGAAACGAGGGTGGGCCAAAATCAATGTCTCAATTCCCAGGGCACCAAACAGATAGTGGGTGGGGCAGTGTCTCTCAGAACAAATTGCATACTCAGCCCCATGCCTAGGCCAGTAAGTAAGAAGGATCCCCAAAAGAGGCCAAATTAAGGATTCAAGTCTCAAGGCTCTAAACAGGAGCCAGCAGTGCAGCAGAGGGCAGCCTAAAGTGAGTTGTTGACTTTACCCTTCACCCAGGCCAGCAAGAAAGGGCCTCCCAGAGGGACCCAATCCAAAACTCAGCAGACTGAAGTCTTCCCGAGCAGATCACAAATTGTTCCCAGGATCCAGAACAGAGATAGGCCAGCAATCCAGTCTCTCTCAGCCTGCTGAGTCTGAGAGAGACTGAGGCAAACTACTATTTATTAGAGCACTGCCCAAGGAGATGTCTGCAGCTGCCTTGCGTAGATATGAACCAGGGTCTGGAGCCCAAAAAGCCCAGGAGAGAAGCGATCATGCCATGCCCTGGATCTGACCACATAGGACTCACTGAAAGGCTGCAGCTTCCCACCTCCAACACTTTCTATTATCTTCAAGAACACTGCACTCAGTATCCAAAGAACATAGTGACAGGACCCCAGATAAGAGAAGCCAGTATCATTCAAGGCCATGACAGTCCTGCCAGAAGTTCAGTGAGCTTGCTTCTAATACATAGTCCTACCATAAGAAGTAAAGAAGCTGGAAGAATGAGTGAACAACAACAAAAGATAAAGAACTGACTTCTAACAGAATATATCCAAAACACCTTCAAGTAACGCCTCTAATATCACAGCTTGATCTCATGCAAGAGTGGGTTTTTTTTAAGTTTAAAAATTATATTATAAATGAAATTAGTGCAATAGAGGAAAGAACTGGGGGGAAAGATAGCTTTGGAAGAAAGATTAAAAAGGGATTTAATAGCCTAGCACAAGAGGCACAAAACCTTATCAAAGTAACAGACTCGTTGAAAGTAGAATAAACGAAACAGAAGTTAATGACTCCATGAGACAAGAAGAAATGTTAAAACAAAGTCAAAAGACTGAAAAAAAATAGAATAAAATAGAAAATGTCTCATGTTTTTTAAAAAACTGACCTATAAAACAGATAAATGAGAGATAATTTAAGAATCACTGAATGAGCAGCATGTGTACCTGTCAACTGGGGAACAGCTAAACAAAGTGCATAAATATAATGGAGTATTACTATGCCATAAAAAACAATTAATATTATGAATATAGAGAATTATGGAAAAATTTACATGATTGATGCTGAGCTGAGTAAGCAGAACCAAGAAAACTACAGACACACATATGTGGTTTTCTTGGCTCTGATTACTCAATATGTATGTGTGTATGTGTGCATATATACATATACGTGCAGTGGCTACAACCACATAAATGATATAAGATGAACAGAATTAAATTTTGCAAAAATTATAAAAAGCAAGCATGACTTTAAAGA
The DNA here is from genome assembly GCF_900497805.2 of Vombatus ursinus. Taxonomy (NCBI): domain Eukaryota; kingdom Metazoa; phylum Chordata; class Mammalia; order Diprotodontia; family Vombatidae; genus Vombatus; species Vombatus ursinus. The sequence goes on along the minus strand of NW_020954719.1, from coordinate 644,706 downwards.
AGTGATATGAGAAGACATCCCCACTTCTCTTTGTGGAGATGAGAGGTCCATAGGTGTGATACAGACTTTTTCAATGTATCTATCAGTTTGGGGTTTTTTTTTTTCCTTTTAAAAAATTAGTTATATTAGATACCTCTCTGGGAAGAAGAGGGGGAGAGATACTGGAGAAAATTCTGGTGATATAAAAAACAAAATTTATCAATAAATATTTATTTTTAAAATAGGGGAAAAATTATCGCACTACCTGAAAGCCATAAGAGCCTAGATATCACATTTCAAGAAATCATGAAAGAAAGATGTTAACATATCTTGGAATGAGAAGGGATAGTGAAAGAATTCATCACTCTCCTCTGTAAAGAAAGCCCCATTAGGAATGTTATAGGTAAGATACAGAGTTCCCAAGCCCAAGAAAAATACAGCAAACTGCCAAAAAGAAAGACTTTGAGAACCTAAGGAACCACATTCAGGATCATACAAGATTTAGCAGCTGCCACTTTGAAGACGTGGAGAGTTCGGATTATAATATTCCAGAAGGCAAAAGACTTGTTAGGTTTACAACTGAGAATAACTTACACAGCAAAAATGATGATAAACAATCATATGGGGGGAAATGGACCTTTAATGAAATGAAGAACTTTTAAGCATTCCTGATGAAAAGATTAGAGTAGAAACTTTGAAATATAAATATGGGAATAAAGAAAAATGTAGGAAGCTAAATATAACCAAGCAATCTAAAGTGACTTTATAAAGTGCTTATGTTCAATTGAAGGGATGAAACAAGTGTATCCTCAGAGGCTTAACATCATCGGGACATAGAAGGAGTCAAAGAAGGCAGAAGGCCAATGAAGCTGTTTTTTAATGTTTTCATGATTGTTTAAAAAATTTTTAAAGGAAAGGAAAAGGCAAGGGAAAATAATATATTAGAAGATAAAAAAGGAAGGAGTGGGTGGGGAAGAGACATTATCTTGTATAATTGGATTCTGCTGGTAGAAGTATATACAAAGGCATGCAAGAAACTTCATTTGTCATTAAAACCTCACTTTCATCTGAACTGATCAAAGAAAGGTAAAACACTGATATACATACGAAGTTTGGTGTAGAAATAAATACACACACACACACACACACATATATATAATTCAACAGGGAAAAAGGGGAGAAAAGAAAAGGGGGAAAGGGACAATAAGAAGGTTATGTTTAGAGAGGGAGCTTGAAATGGAAGAAAAAAAAAGAGTAAGAACCTGAAATTGGCGTCTGCATGAGTGGAGAAAAGGGGCAGGGGGGACATAAGTTGGTTGGTTTAAGTCCACTGATGTGAACCATGTTCTTGTTCCATGAAACTCTCCTTCTTTGTAAAGAAGGAGCAGAAAGCAAAGAGAGAAAAAAAGTATAAGAAAATAACAGAGTGAAATGCAAAATTAATGATGATAACTGATCTTGGAAATGGGATGAACTTGCCCATAAAATGGAAGAGAACGGTAAAATGGTTTAGAAATTAGAATACAACAATATGGTGTTTATAAGAAACACAATTGAAATATAAAGATTGATAAGAGGCTGAAGCAAAATCTACTATGTTTCAGCTGAACTCAAAAAAGTAAGAATAGCGGATCATGATCTCAGACAAGCAACAGCAAAAATAGATTTATCTAAGAGATAAACAGGTAAATTACTGGAAAGTACCATAGACAATTTTTTTTCCCTTAGGTACCATAGACAATTAATTTCAGTACTTAATATATGTATCCCTAATGACATAGCATCTAAATATTTAGAGGAGAACCTTGGTGAATTATAGAGAGAAATAGACAGTAAAACTATAATAGTGTAGGGTTGTAGGAGAGGCCAGCTTTGGTGTTTGTCCTTTAGTCAAATCTATCCTCGACAACAATAAAAACAAGAAAGAAGTTAAAGACCTGAATAGAATTTGAGAAATATTAAATATGATAGATCTTAGGCAATTGTGTATATATGTGTGTATGTATATACATAGAGAAAGTATCTATAGCTATATATGCTTATACATAAACATATGGATGTATGTGTGTGTGTTTTAATGGCATCTTCACAAAAATAACATTAGAGCATAAAAACCCCAAAACAAATGCGGAAACACAGAAGTATTAAACACATCCCTTATTGACCATAAAACAATAACAATTATAGTCAATAAAATGCCACTGAAGAAAGTTTAAAAATTAATTGGAGACTCAGTCAGTCAATAAACATTAAATGCTTACTATATATGCCAGGCACTGTGTTAAGTGCTGGAGATACAAAAAGAGGCAAAAGATAATCCCTGCCCTCAAGGAGCTCATATTCTAATGGAGGAAATAAGTAATTAAATATATGCAAACAAGCTATGTTCAATATATAGAGAGAATAATTAACAGAGGGAAGGCACTAAAATTAAAAGGCATTGGGAAATGCTTCCTATAGAAGATGGGATTTTATTTGGGACTTAAAGGAATCCAGGAGACAAAGATCAGAAGGGAAAGCATTCCAGGCATGGGGAAAGCCAGACAAAATGCCCAGACCTGAGAGATGGATTGGCTTGTTCACGGAACAATGACAGTATCACTGACAGAGTACATGGTTGAGTATAATATGTAAGAAGACTGGAAAGGTAGGAAGGGGATAGACTATGAAGGGCTTTGAGTGCCAAACAGAAGATTTTGTAATTGATCCTGGAGATAATGGGGAGCCACTGGAGTTTATTGAGTGAGGGGGTGCCTTAGTTGGACTGTCAGGAAAATCACTTCGGCAGATAAATGGCAATGAAAAGAAATTTAAGGCAGGCAGACCTGCCAGCAGGCTATTGGAATAGTTCAGGCGAGAGCCTACACCATAGTGGTGGCAGTATCAGGAAAGAAGGGGGTTTATTTGATAAATGTTGCAAAGGTAAAGTTGACAGTCCTTGGCTGCAGATTGGATGTGAGAGTGGGGTGGGTGAAAAACAATGAGGAGTTAAGGATGACACCTAGGTTGTGAGTCTGAGGTTTTGGGAGTATGGTGTTGCCCTCTATGGTAATAAAGAAGGTAGGAGTGGAGGGAAGGTTTAGAAGGAAAGATAATGAATTCTGTTTTGGGCATGTTGAGTTTAAAATGTTTAAGATGTCTGCTGGACATCCATCGATGAAAGTGGTGGATAGTGGGAGTAATACATGGCTGAAGTTTGGTGCAGGGTTTAATTGGATACATAAGGGGCGGGGGCAGGGACACAAGAACAGGATTAGTATAGAATTCAATTGGTTCATTAAGGAATCAAGATGGAGAAAGGAATATTAAATGACTAGTGTAAGAGAGATGGCTTAGGGGACAAGGGATTGGAGTTTATTAAGACGTGGACAATGAGAAGGATTTGTTAAGGAAATGGTAAGCCAATAGATACTGGTCAGATAAAGAGATTCCTTGAACATGGATGGATATGGTCTATTTATGGGTGATGGCAAGATCAAGGGAATGATCATCTTTGTGAGTGGCTGAAGTGGGGTAGAGAGTAGGTATGGAAAGTGACTTTAGCGGTTAGGGTATTTGAGGGAGAGTCAGTACGCATGTTGAAGTCCTTTAGTATGAGGGCAGGATTTGGGGAAGAGAGAAAAATTGGGAACTCATTGAGGTATTGAAGTCATTGAGGAAGGAAGGGGAGTGAACCAGAAGTCTGTAGACAGCAGCTACCAAAATTTGATTGAGTAGAAGATGGCTCTCAAGGAAGGAGAGAGATGTTGGAGGTGAGGAGAAAACTTGGAAGTGACAATAGAGAGCAAAGAGTGTTCCATCTCCTCTTTCTTGACCAGTGAGCCAAGGGGAATGAGTGACAGTACAGCCAGTACTAGAAAGGGTGGCCAGGAAAGCTGTGCCATCTGAGGAGAGACAGGTTTCAGTGACTGCTAGAAGATAAGAGGAGTGGGAGAGAGAAGTAGGACAAAAGGATGTTTAATTTAATTCTAAAGATTTGGTGGGTCAGAAAACAAAGCATGCAAACAATAGATGATATCATTAAAGATAATTGACAACCTAAAAATTTGAGGATGCACCCCTTGAGGATGCAGTCCTTAGAGGAAATTTTATATCTCTTAACTCTTTCATACACAGAAAAGAAAAAAATCAGATCAATGAATTGGGAATGCAACTAAAAAATCTAAAAAACCAACAAATTTTGAAATCCCAATTAAACAACAAAATAGAAATCCCAAACAATATAGAAGACATTCATAAGAATAAAAGGTTTTTAGTTTATAAATAAATAAATTGAATTAATAAATCTAGGAGCTATTTAAAAACAATAAATAGATAAAACATTAGCTAATTTAAGTATAAAAGGAGGAAAATCAAATTACCAAAATAAAAAAATTACAACAAAGAAATAAATTATACTATTAGAAACTATTTTGTTCAGCTAAATCCTAACAAAACTGATGACTTAATTGAAATGGAAGAATATTTACAAAAATGTAAGATATCCAGATTAACAGAACAAGAAATAGATAATTTAAATAACCCAGTCTTAGAAAAAGAAAGTTAACAAACCATAAATCAACTTCCAAAGAACAAAAATTCCAAAACCATATGCATTTTCAAGTGAATTCCATCAAACATTCAAAGAATAATTCTAAAATTATATAAACTGTTAGGAAAAATAGGAAAAGCAATCTTAATAAATTCCTTTTTATGATACATATGAAAATAGAGAAAGAAGCTCTGTCCCGGGCCCTCTTCTTTTATTTTCCCTATTAACTTGTTTGGTGATTTTCATTACCTCCCATGTACTCAATTACCATTTCTATGCAGGTAATTCTCAGATCTAAATATCTAACCCTAAACTTTGCCTGAGCACCAGCCCCGTATCAATAACTGGTTTTGGACACCTCAAAACCAACATCCAAGTAAATATGACTATAACAGAACTGATCTTTGCCCCAGTACCGTTGGACACCGTCATCCAGCTTTGGATCTTTGGAATCATCTTTGACTCCTTTCACGTACTGCAAATATCCAATCTATCGTCAAATTTTGTCATTTCTACCTTCACAATATATCTTGCGTAGGCTCCCTTCTCTCCAGTTACAGTCACCTCCCTAATACATTATCACCTCATACTTGGACTACTATAATAGCCTAACTGGACTCTCTGCTTCAAGTTATCTAATCATCAAATCCAGACAAAATTTATTTTCTTTACCTCCTATTCCTACCATTAAAAAAAAGAGAGAAAAAAATGGCAACAAATATTCATAGACAAGCAAAACAGATTCCCATATTGGCCATGTCCAAAAAAATGTGCCTTATTTTGTGTCCTGGGTCTGTCACTACTTTGTCAGGAGATACTGCTTCATCGTTTGTCCTCTGGAATCATGGTTGGTCATTGTATTGATCAGCATTCTTATGGTTTGTTTTTTACAGTGTTATTGTTATTGTATAAACTGTTCCCTTAGTTCTTTTCACCTAAATTTACATCTGTCCATACAAATCTTCCCAGATTTCTCAAATCATTCCCTTTTAAAATTCTTATGGCATAATAGTATTTCGTTACATTCATATGCCATACTTGTTCAGCCATGCCCTGTTAGTTTCTCCTTCTCTAGTACTACAAAAAGAGCTGCTATAAATATTTTTTAATGCATATTGGGTCCTTTTTCTGCTCTTTTTGGGTCAGAGACTTAATAGTGGTTCTGCAGGAATGAGTATATAGTTTATAGATTTTTTAAAGCATGCTTTTGAATTTCTTTTGAGAATGGCTAGACCAAATCTCAGCTCTAACAACAGTGTTATAGAGTATTCGAGGAACTATCATTATGTATGTATGGTTGAAGTCCCCTAGTATGAGACAGGAGAGAAAGACTGTGAACCAGGCACTGAATTCAATGAGGAAGGAAGGAAAGTTTCCTGCAGGTCTGAGAAAGCAGCCGCTAGAATTTTGATTGGGTGATAGATATGGATTGAATGATCCTCAGAGGAGGAGAGGTTACTAAGAGATGGTGGCAAAGGGTACACCCAAAAGTGTCAACAATTATATGATTATATACATATACATATTACATATCATATATTTTATAAAACAAATTTATTGAGGTTAGGATTTGGCTCTTGTTTCTTTTTGTTCTTTTTCTATGTCATATTCTTTTCTAAATCATAATGGCGTTTTGTTTTTAGGATGTCAGAGCTCAAGCAACCATTCCACTCCTAGGCTACACAGTGGATGATACACCAGGGAGTGCTGATCTCCCTCACAGTTTCAAACTGACCCAGTCTAAGTCTGTGCACAGCTTTTCTGCAGACAGTGAGGAACTGAAACAGAAATGGTTGAAAATCATCCACTTAGCTGTCAAAGGTGAGACACCAGAGTATCCAAATGAACTATAAGTCACAGTAAATGATCATCCTGGACTAATAAGAAAGCCGGGATTCTGAGTTACAGATGTCCTGTTGTTGGGGTGTGGGGGGAGGGTGGGACACAGCTGTGCAATGAAGCAAGTGAAGGAAAAAAACCCAGAAAATAAGACATTCCCAACAACCCCTACACCTTTTAGCACTTTATGTTAAAAATACAGGTTCATAAGCAAATTTCGGGGTGGGAGAAAAAGGGTGCAGTAAAAACAGACTATTTTCCTAAACTTATGTATCATTAATGAAGTTGCTGTACAGAGTCATTTTATTGATATTTTTTTTTAATGTGAACAATGAAATAATCTTTAAGAACTCTGCCTTGAGTATTTACTACTTGTGTTTGTCTTAAAGAAAATGGCATTTGATTCTCTTGCTGTTAGGTTAAAATGTGCCACAGATTCTTTGTTATATTCTTTGCTTATGTAGGACTTCTGACAATTTGAAAGATATACCTCCATATTGCCAAAATAGATATGTAGTGATAAATACAGGGAAAGTTTAGTTTAAAGCATTCACTTTATTGAAATTGGTTTCTAAAGCTATTTATACACATTGTGTATGTTATAATGTATTTTCTTATAGAAAAAATCAAAAAGACAAATTACATTGACTTTTAGACTTTCAGTTTAATAAGAATAAAAAGCTATTTGTTTTTCTTTTAAAAAATATATTATTCAAATAAGGAAAAAACCAGAAGTATAAGGATTTATGTATGTACAATATCAAATAGACTACTTTGACTTCATGGTTTTAGGATCATATTTGTCTATTATCTATATTTTAAAAAAAACAAAGCATGTTTTATCTTGGAATTAAGCAAAGTATTCTAAAGAATGTTTTGACAATTTATGTTTAATTAGTTGATACCTAATGGTCTTGATATTTTTGTAAGCTTAACAAATGTAGCAGTTTATATGGCATGTAACAAATTAGTGAATTCCAACTCTATTTTAAGACCATTAATTTTTCTTTCATTTTCTGAGCCTATTTAAAACAGTGCCTCTATTTGAAGGTGCTAATATTACATATTTAAATATAGGGTGTAGATTCAATTAGTAATGTTTTTGTCTTCATTAATTTGAGATAAGATAAATTACCATTTTGATCACTGGGACACTCAGCATTTAGAACATTTCATTTTTATAATCATATGAATGTTAAAGTAAGTATAGTAACATCAATTATTTGTAAGGATTCTCTTTCCTTTCACTGATATCTGAAAACATTCTCTCTGTGGGAAACCTGACTGAGTTAGTACTTGGGAATGCTATTTGGTAAACTTTCTTTGTAGAAAAAATTTTTCAATAAATTTTTTCACTTATTTCTATAGGCACATTTAAATGTAGAATGTATAATACACACATGATATATTCATGTATCAATCTATTCATCTCATCTCAGCTACATTGTATGGGTAGTAGCACAATTTCACTTGAATTTCCTAGCATTGTTAAGTATGTTTTAGATAACTAATACAATTTCAATTGTTAGGGAAAAATAATGTCAATGAAAACTTTTATTGTCCAAAATCTATAAAGTTCATTTCTTTCTGAAATCAATATTCCAAGGAAGAAAGAGAAAACTTCACTTTTGAAAAATTTTTTTATTTTAGTTTACAGATTTGGGGAAGGTTAGAAAGGGATATGACACAATCTTTGGGTGGCTTTTTTTTTTTAACTGGGGATTGTAATTTTTTAAAACTGTAGACACTGCTCTTTTGTTTGTCTTCCTCCAAAGACAAAACAAAAATATCCAACTCTCTGACTTTTTGACTCAATATTGTTCTTGTGATTAAAATGTCATTATCTTCTCAAGTTGAGCCATTTCTCAAGTGATATTTATTTCTTTGATTGTCTCTTTATTCCTAATATGTGACTGCTAAAAGATATATAGGCCTGCCTGGATTAAATATAACCATGGAGGATTACAAAGGAAGAGAATGACAAAACCTTTACTCAGAGTTTTTAGACCATTAGAGCTGGAATTCAGGCCCATTTTAATAGGACATTTCATCTATCCTATTTATTCCTCCAAAAAGGAGCAGGCAAATATTATGATTTGGAAACAAATGTGTCGGGGCTTTTTTTCCTTTCTACATGGAATGCATACCAGCCATGAAAATGAAATACTCAGAGCCAGAAAGCATCATAGTAAACCCTCAAACCCTGTAGAAATCAGAGAGCAAACTGAAGAGAAATTTGATCTTGCCTTCTATTGTGGTCCCTTTTTAAATTTTTTGGGGGGCAAGAATGTGCTTGATATGAACAGTAAGCAATATTTAGTACTGATGAATGTTTGCCTAAAAATGAAGGAAACAATATAAAAAATGGAAATGGTTCTAAAGGGAGGGAAATGGTATGTATGTTACACATAACTGAAGATTCTGTGGTCCAAATATGGCTCTATGGAACTGATGGATTTTGAAAAGGATTTAAAAGGCACCTCTATAATATTATTTCTTCCAAAGACAAAACAAAAAGCCCAACTCTCTCACTTTTTTACTCAATACATTGGTAGTAGCAAAAATAAAACATCTTTTTAAAAAATAGATGTTATTTATATAATATGCTACAGATAAAAAAGTATGATGCTATTTTCATTTTTTATAAATCAGTAGTGATCCTAGAAAAGATTTTGTGTGATAAGAATTACTTCCTTCTTCCTCTATGTTTTCAAAGGAAAGCACCATTATGTTTCTTTCTTCTTTTAGGAAAGAATATATTAACTATCTTATTTAATCAGTGAAACTGAGCTCTTTTAGATTGCTTTATATGTAGTGAAGGCCCTACAAATGTGTTTCATTTTAAGAACTGTTGCTGACTTCCAGTGTTTATATAAACAGTGATAATGGCTATCCTTTTAGAACCACTGTCCTCTCTCAGGCTTAATCTAATCCTTTCTCTTCCTTGCTGCTTTCTAAATTATCTCTGTCTTTTAAATCCATCATCCCCCAGAAACCAAAAAATGACTGAGTTCATGAAATTTACTCTTCACAACAGTAAAACATTCCAGTTCTTTTTTTTTTCCCCTACTTTGGGTTTTCTTCTTGAGATTTACTTGAAGTTTTAAACATTGTATATAGTGCACATTTTTATATCCAGCTTTTTAACAGAGCTTACTCATGGACATGTAAACAGTCACTTTCATGGTACTACAATGAGAATACCGCAGGTACGGTTTGCAAGTAATATCATTCTTCAGGGTAGGCATTTACAGTGAAGACTTGAATATGAAAGTATCTGCCCAAATGGGGAGTGTGTATCCCCTTTTTCTCTCGAGCTTAGAATTAATGCTGCACTTCAAATTGCTGTTTTTATACTCCATTAAAGAAATAAATTATTTAAACAGTTTTAAAGGATATGGACAAGTAAATTATTTAAAATATATCATACTGCTGTTTCTAATCATATTTCTTAATTTGAAAGTTAGAGTGGGAAAAAGATGTAAACTTTTTATGGAAACAAAGTATTAAAAGAAATCTTATCTGCCCCTAAATAGATTACTTCACAGATACATATAAGGTGATAAAGAATGCTTGTTTTATTTACATGTTTTAAAGAAACTGAAGACTGGTACTGCAGGGTTTTTGAAGAATCATTGATGCCTTCTGAAAAACTTTTCAATGTTAAAATAATTCTGCTAATAAAATATTCTATTATTTTCTTGCTGCTGTCATAATCCTAAGGATTTATGTAGGAAAGAGGTTTGTTTTTTTAACTTTAGTATGTTCAGCTCCTTCTATTCTGCTTATTCTCAGCTTGCTGTCTGGTAGATAGTCTTCATGAATTTTTTTACAGTGTTCTTGTCTAGATTTTACCTTAAGTTGGGGAAAAGGCAGGACTGAAGATAAGTATTTAGGTGGTGGCAAGACCCTGGTTTCTATAAAAATCCTTGCTTACATAACACTGAAGAAAATAAATGGAAATAAAAGTTGTTACATGAAGTGTTTTCATGGCATGTTAACAGATCTGAGGTTATATGTAAATATTGTATATGTAAATATAAGTATGTAATAACATGTCATCAGTTAAAATGAATTAAGAGAATATCTTAAAATTTTCTTTCCTAATTTTTGTATTCTTCATGAATGTATTCAAATTAGGAACGGTAATTTGACTTATCTGTTCTTATCCTTGGGTCTTTTGTAACATGCTTTATGAATAGCAGTCTGTCATGTTTCTTCTTCATCTTTGCCCCATATCTATGTCTGTAGAATCATTTCATGAACTCAAATTAATTTTCATCTTTGAGAATAATGTTTATGTTAATTATACACTAAGATAAGTATTTTTTAAATTCCTTATGTGAATTTATTTTTGTGTGCTTAAAACATTTAATTATTCATACTATCTTTCACAGATGAAAATTAAATTATTTACCATGGGAACATTTCTTTCACACTGTTAAACATTCTATATAATTGTTTACATGGATTTTTGAAATAACTCATTCTTGTTCATTCACTTCATATCTATAGTGTCGAAAACAGGGAGACTGAGAGATAAGAATAGATAGATCAGAATATGGACAGAGGAAAAGTGCTTATCCCAAAGTCAGAGCAGTTTTTAGCTTTATATTATTTCTATGAAATTTGTATTAATGAGGAATACACAAAGTATAAAAGTGGAAAAATAGAAATACATATACTTATCAAAGAAGCAGTGTATGGGTGCTTTTGGTAAGATGCAGATTTTTCACACACACTCCAAATTTCCACCAGGCGTCATCTTTTCATCTTGTTTTTTAATTTTTTTCTGAAGAATTTCACCCCCTTGAGACATTCTACTCAGCTTACTATGATGGAAGTCAGCTAACATCAGTACATTTTCATTATTTTCCTTGACTAAAGATTTGGTGAAATAAAACATTCTCACAAACTCTCTTGTGCACTTGCTTTCTCTCACTTCATGCACAAAATGATACAGTTTCTATGAAATATTTTTTAATTTGTTAGTAAATAATAATTGTAGTCTTGTTTGTAAAATATGAAATTGACAGATGCCACAATCGAATCATTTAAATAATGATACCAAAAAATATATTTGGAGATGGAAGGAATCAGAGTATCCTCATCTGCAAAGGATCATTTACTGTGAAGGAATTGTAACTATCATACACATTATATGGGTATTAAAAATGTATCATTTGGGGACCACTATTCATTGTCAAAACAATCATATCCTTAGATAAAACACCTTTTTACCAAATTAGCATTTCATACTGTGATACTCTTGAAAAGGTATGTCCTCAAATTCCAATTTAATTCAGATGTTTAAAAGTGCATGTGAAAAATAAATTTTAAGATCCCTATGAATGTAAAATACTGGCAAATATTGTATATAATCTATAACATATGTATATTTGGTCATAAAGGATAAGAATTAGAAATATTGTAAAATTAAGCACTTTAATTCCCGTTCAATATTAAAAGTTTGTATCCTGTAAATAAAGTCATCATTTAATCACTGCCGCTGAGTATAATGTAATTTCAACCTTGATTTTACATTCTTTTTTTTATTGTTTCCCCATAAAGTAGTATGGTAATGCATCTCAAGTTTTCGTTATTCTTGTACAATATTCTTAGGAAAACTGAGTGTTTTCTGAAAATACCATTGTCTCCAGTCTTTTCTTCACAGCAAGTATCTGAGAATCCAGAGATCCAGGTTTTACTGCTGTATGCTTTTTAGAATTCCTGGGCTTCCACATAATGTGTATTTATCTAAAAAGCAACTTTTTTGTAGCCTTAGCAATTTTAATTCTAAAATTTAAATAAGATTATAATATAGAGTACAGTGACTTTCAGGATGATTTCATGAGTAGGTAAGACATTTTTGATTATCAGGTCATTTGGAGATACATTAACTTCTTCAGACCATAGGGTGCTAATTATTAATTTACTGTTTAATAACTGGCCCTACGTGGAATCACATGGGATAAACAAGCATTATAGTTGACTATCATCTGGTACTATTTAACACTGGCAATATGACTTGTTTAGCTATACCTAAAGGGAATGTTCTTTAGTTCCATTTGCTTTAATACCAAAATGTAAATATATTTGACAATATTTGTGACATCACCAGTGCTTACCTCTCACTAGATGCTTAGTCTAATAAGAACTCATTTTTACAGTGCCTTTAAAGCACTTTCCTTATAATAATCTTATGATCTATGTAGTACATGGATTATTAATCCCATTTCGCAGAGTTCAATTTAACAAACCAAAGTTTATAAAGTACATACTATGTGTTAGGCACTAGAAATACAAAAGGTGAAGTGTCACTGCTCTCAAGGACCTCACATTCTATTGGAAAGATGCAACATTTATACCAAAAAAAAAAAAATTGGGGGAAAGCACTAACATATCAGGGAATCAGGAAAGGATTTTTGTAGGAGTTGACACTTGAGCTAAGCCTTGGAGGGAGCTGGGGTTCCAAAAAGCAGAAACAAGGAAGGAGAAAAGTGCAGGCATGTGCAAAGGCACAATGGCAAAAAAAAAAAAAAAAAAAAAAAAGTGCAGTGTCATGTTGAATAGTTTTTATTTGATCCTAAAGGCAATGGAAAGCCACCAAAGTTTTCCAAAGGGGAGTGACTCTGTCAGTCTTGTGCTTTAGGAATGTCAATTTGGCAACTGTATGTAGGGAGCTGATTAAAAAGAAGAGAAGCTAGATGCAGCTTAGATGGCTAATCTCTTATAGTAGTGCATAGAAGAGGCTGGATGAGGATGGGTTGTGATGTTAGTAGAAAAGAGAACAAATGAAAAAAATCTTATGGAAGTAGAATCAACAAGTTGGCAACTGGTTAGATACAGAGTGTGAGTGAGAATGAAGGATCAATAGCTAGATTGTGAACTTGGCTTAACAATGGTAGAATCTGCAACAGAAATAAGGAAATTAGAATGGTTTGTTTTAGGGGAAAAGTTAACGAAGTCTGTTTTAGACTTGTTGAGTTTGCCATGCCTATTGGACATACAAATGGGAATGGCTAGCAGGCAGTTTAAAATGTGGAACTACGGCTAAGGAGAGACTTGAGGTAGTTACGTGGATTCAGAAGTCATCTGCATTAAGGTGCTAGTTCAACTCATAGGAACCAATGAGATCACTAAGAGTGAAACTGCAATGGGAGAAAAGAAGGTCCAGGTAAGATCCCTAGGGTATACCCACACATAGAGAGTGGTACATGGATGATGATCCGGGAAAGAACACTGAGAAGGCTTAGTCAGGCAAGAAAGAGGCAGGCAAGAGTGAAGAGTATCAGAAAAACAGAGAAGTCTAAAAGTATCAAGAAGTATCTAGAAGGAAGAAAGTGATCAACAATGTCATGCTGCAAAGGTAAAGAATGATGAAGCCCATTAGATTTAGTAATTTAGAAATCACTGGTGACTTTAGAATAGTTTGACAAATTACAAGAGGCTAAGAAATGAGTAGGAGGTAAGAGGGAGGAGACAACAAATGCAGACAGCTTTTTCTAGTAGTCCAGCTCTGAAAAAGAGGACATCTGATATTAGATAATATAGCTAATAAGATAATATCTAATCTTTATTGTAAAAGTTTTAACAAACATTTTGTTTTTCAAGGATATGGTCAGATCTGGCCATATTTGTAAGTAGCAGGGAAGGAGCCAGAGGATTTAAGAGATTGAAAATTGTGGGAGGGAAAGAAGTGATTGAAAGGGCGATCTGTCATAGCATTGGGAAGAAGTAATACGCCTTCAATATTAGAGCCATCTAAGAGTGGAGCAAAGGATTTGCAAGAAGATACAGTGTGATAGGAAGGGATCAACTAAATGTCTATTATCTGTGGAACCCCCCACTCTAGAGATCACATGGATCACATAGATCACAATGAAAGGTGAGAGGAAGAGAGGAGGGAGTGGAGGACAGGATAAGGACCACACAGGAATGGCAGTGAGTTGGATGGATATGTGAGTAGGGAATAGTAGCACAAAAAGAAGCTTTGGTCTAGGCAGCCCAAACAGCAATTCTGAGAGGAGGAGAGTTTGCTAGCCTTAAGATAGTAGATTATTATATTCTCTCCAATGGTATTGATAATCCCTCAGGAAAAGTTAAAAAGGGAAGAAGGATGGTATATATGGGCTGCCCTAGGGCAAATGGTGAGATGCCTATGTTGTTTAAACCTGTCAGAAGACCTGGCCTTGTCACAGGCAGCGTCCAGAGGCTTGGTGAGAAGAGGACTGAATTTGTCACTTGCCTGGTTATAGAGGGCCAAGTCAAGGATTTATTTACTCTCCAATCATGAGCCAGGGCAACCATGCCCCCCAAAAGGAAACTATAACTAAGAGTTACAGTACCTTATGGTCATACAACTACTAAATGTCAGAACCAGAATTTGAATCCAGGTTTCCAAACCTGGCTTCTCTCCACGGTACCTGTAGAGATCTGATGCTCCTCACCTATATTACGGGTGACTAGGGCCAGGAAAACAGGAATTAAATAAATATGAAAAGAATAAGATCATAGAAATTTAGAGCTGGAAAGAATTTTAGAGATAAACTAGTACAACTTTGTCATTTTACAGATAAGGAAATGGAGTCTCAGAGAAGTTAAGTGAGTTACTTGCCCAACAACACACAGGAAGTAAATGGCAGAAGCGATAGTCATACGCAGATGTTTTGTCTGCAGATTCAGTACTATTGCCTCCGAGATACAGGGTTGGAAAAGTAAGAGTGTATTTTTATGCTTTCCTAATATGAGAGGCTGTTAAATAAATGTGATAATGCAAATATTTCTGCTTGCCTGTTCTTGCCTTAAAAATCATGACTTTGTCACTGATTCATTCACACATTTGTCCAGGGGAAGCTTTTTTAAAACTCAGAAAACAAATGTTTTCTTTAATTACTGGCATCACTACTGATTGATGATTCAAAAGTTACACAACTTGTATTAAAAAAAAAAAGTTTAATATATGGTCAGCCACTGGTTACAGTGGAAGCTTGGTTTAAGAGAAAAAACACTACACAGATTAATATACAGTACCTGAGGTCTCAGGAAATTAGAGACCTTTGGCTCCTAATGTCTTTATTCCAGAAAAGTAATGAATTCTGCTATAGGCTTCGACGAGTCTCAAAAACTCATGTTTTGAGGAATGGAGATCATGTCAAGTGTGACCTAAATCCAGGAAATGGAATAAGTATGGAGACATTCTGTAGTCCAGGATGTGATTTCAGTGAATTGTTTTAGTTATTAGTTTAGCAAATAAGAAGAGTTATTTTTTTAATTGCTTATAGAACCGAGGTGAACTAAAATATTCCTTCAAAGAGGGATAGATATTTTAGAATAAGTAAAACTTAAATATATTATCATTATCACAACATTTAGTCGAGTAACAAGAGTAACATACTTTAATATCTTGTGAAATGTGTATATTTGAAATTCTCTATTTCCATATTATACAACTTAGGTTTCAGAGACCCTTGCCTGATTGTCATCCATAATCTTCCCCTCATTGTGGGTGTTACCCCAAGACTGTGTCCTGAGTCCTTTTCTATTCTCTCTTTACATTCTTAGTGACCTCATCTGCTCCCACAGATTTAAATTCCACTTCTATACGAACAACTGCTAAAACTACATATATAATCCTTGTTTTTCTCTGGAGTTCAAATCTCACATTAGAAATTACCTGTTGGACATTTTAAAGTAAATGTCCCAAGGCATGTTAAACACATATTCACAACAATTTCCAGTGTCCCCAGAAGTTCCTGTCAAAAAAATTAGTCTTTATCACAGTGACCAGGGTCTTTTGATTTCTCAAACACTATGCTATTGTATTTTATTTTGCTTCTCTATGTTTTGTTTTATGACTTTGCCAGCTCTGCCTCACTTAAATCCAATTCACTTGCAAATGAAAACATCATTCTCATGATGTCATTGGTCCTCTTCGAGAAGGAATGAGCAAAAATCTATGAGTAATAGTAGCTCCCCTCTGGGGAGTTTTTGGTTGATTTAATGATTGATTTGGGCAATGCGTCGTCATCTTCTTTCTCTTCTTCTCCTTCCACTTCCTCTTCCCCCTTCCCCACCCTTTTCCTTCTTCTCTTCCACCTCCTCAATTCTTCTTTCCTTCTGACCATGTAGTAAGTCATATCCTTACATGTGGGTAATCTCTTCAAATGAATATAATTTTTGATCTCTTATATTTTGTAAGATACTTTGGGGTTTGAGGGCCAGATTTTTTTTCAATTTCCTATTTTATAATTTTTTTCAAAAAGCTGGGAAAAATTAACTCTTTGTCTTGTGCAGTTTTTATTTTTGATTTCTTGAAATATAGCTCTGGAAAAATAGGCATGGAAAAAGTCTATTGTGATTCAAATGAAGCTACTTGACCATGCCTTTAAACCCAAATCACTGTGAATGGTCAATAATAGGTCTTAGCCCAAGCCTTTCTTGCTCATTGTTTGGGTTTTGATGGCTCAGAGTGTGTGTAAATAGCAATTGTTTTCTGTTCTGTCCAGAAAGGCTAAGGGTCTTCCCCTCCCAGATTGATTCTTTTGTGATGACAAACTAGGCCATCTTTGTCTAATTCCTACTTAGCCCTGGTGTTGCCTCAGACAAACTGAGACCTGGAAAAGACCTTAATTTAAAAAGGCCAAGGTCATCCACTCCATTCTGGGCCATTGCCAGTCATCTTGACTTTTGTCTTACCACTAGACTTAGATGACTCTGAAGGAGAGAGTGAGGTTAATGACTTTTTCACAGCTCTGTTTCACTTAGAAACCAGTTCACACATAAGCCAAGATCTCACCCTTGTGATGTCATTAATCCTCTTTAAGAATGAAGGATGGATTCCCCTTCTGGGAGCCAAGATGGCAGAATAAGAAGTAAGTCACCATCTCCCTCCATTATTGACCTATGAAAGCCCAGAAAATATCACCCCAGGAAAAATCCTGGAACAGCTGAACCAGCATAAAGACGGGGTGCAGCAGTCTTGTAGTCCAGGAAGCTTGGGGGATTAATGGGAAAGGCCCTTCTCACTCTGGGATAGGGGGAGCTTTACAGAATGGGAGGTGTCCCAGCAAGCTAGTGAAAATCCCCAACTCAACATACCAGAGGGCATCCTGAACCCAGGGTTGTGGAGCAGGCAAGCAGCAACATCAGGACCCCCGGGTGCCTCAGTATGGGCAGGGGAACTGGTAGAAACTGGCTTGGAAAACCACCATGTGCCATGGTGTCCCCCAGCACCCAAGTCTCGTAGTGTCTCAGCAAAACTCTGGGAAGCACAACTCCAAGTGGTAAAGCTTCAGACTGAGAGACATCCTGAAGCAGGGAAACATCCCTGTGCAATGTCCAGGTGAGTAGGAGCCAAAGAAAGGAGTGCAAGGCCCTGGCATCCTCCAGGGACCACACTCCCCTACCCCTAGAGCTCCAGGGTTGCTGATTCCAGCCCAACACCAGATAAGCTCCAGAACCCTACAACCTCCAACTGCCAGTACCTGAGGCCCTAGCACACAAAACCCATGACCAGGCCCCAGGCTCCCAGGAAAAGAAGGTTGGGTCAGTGCCCCTGCTCTCCGGCAGGGAAATTCAATTTTTCTAAAAGTCAAGAAATAAGCAAACACTATGAGCAAAAAGGAATGTACAATGAACATAGATTGTAGTTGTTGGGACAGGGAAGATCAAGGCAGAAATTCAGAAGCAGACAACATTGTCAATATACCCACGTCCAAAACATCTGAAGGGAATATGAGCTGGTCAAAAGCCCAAAAAGCCTTCTTGGAAGAGATCAAGAAGGATTTTAAAAGTCAAGAGAGGTGGAAGAAAAATTGGGAAAAGAAATAAGAGATATGCAAGAGAGAGTCAATAGCTTAGAAAAGGAAGGACAAAAATTAACTGTAGGAAACGAGTCCTTAAAAAATGTAATTGGCCAAATGGGAAAAAAGTACACTGAAGATAACTCCTTAAAAAGCAGAATTGGCCAAATTGAAAAAGAGGCACAAAAACTCACTGAGGAGAAGAACTCATTAAAAAGTAAAATGGTCCAAATGGAAAAGGAGGTACAAAATCTAATAGAAGAAAACAATTTGTTAAAAATTAAAATTGGGCAAGTGGAAGCTAATGACTCTATGAGAGAGCAAGAGTCAAACAGAAACAAAAGAATGAAAAATATATGAAAACATAAAATACCTCATTGGTAAAACAACTGCCCTGGAAAATACATCTAGGAGAGAGAATTTAAAAATCATTGGTCTACTTGAAAACCATGATGAAAAAAAGAGCCTGAACAGCATCTTTCAGGAAATCATCAAGGAAAACTACCCTGAGGTCCTAGAACCAGAGAGTAAAATAGCCATAGAAAATAGCTACTGCTCACTTCCTGAAAGAGATCCCAAATTGAAAATGCCAAGGAAAATAGTAGCCAGATTCCAAAATTACCAGGTGAAAGAGAAAATACTTCAAGCAGCCAGAAAGAAACAATTTAAATATCATGGAACCACAGTCAGAATTACACAGGACCTTGCAGCTTCCACATTGAAAGATTGTAGGCTGTGGAATATGATATTCCGTAAGGCAAAGGAGCTTGGATTACAACCAAGGATTAACTACCCAGCGAGCATAATCTTTCAGGGGAGGAGATGGACATTCAACAAAATAGGACACTTCTTCAAATACAAGACTCATGAGAGACATAAAAAGGTAAACAGGAGAGGAAAAAAAAAAACATGTTATTGATAAGGGCAAACTATTTACATCCCTGCCAGGGAAGATGATACTTGTAACTCTTGAGAACTGTACTGTTATTACACCATTTTAAAGGGGTATACATAGACAGAGGGAGTGGGTATAAGTTGACTTTGATGTAATGTAAAAAAATTAAGTGGATTAAATGGATCTAAGTATGTGGATTAAGTGGATTTATTTAAGGGATTGTACTGGGAAAAAAGGAAAGGAAGAGGCAGACAAATGTAAATTACATTACAGGAAAAGGCACAAAAACCTATTACAGTAGAGGAAAAGAAGTTAAACCTTACTCTTATCAGATTTGGTTCAAGGAGGGAATAACATAATCAGTTAGGTATAGATATCTAACTTGCCCTATAGGCAGTAGGAGGGAAAAAGGAAAAGAAAAGGGAGGGGGGATAGAAAAGAGGGAAGAAGTAGTAAGTATAAAGGGGAGAAAGAAGATGGGGGCTAATAGAAGGGAGGGTGACCAAGGGAGGTGTTGGTCAAAAGCAAAACACGAGTGAGGAAGGAAAGGGAAGAAGGAGAAAGAAAAGAATAAATGGGGGTGGGGATAGGATGGAGAGAAAGACACAGAAAGTAATCATAACTGTGAATGTGAATGGGATGAACTCTCCCATAAAATGGAAGCAGATAACAAAATGGATTAAAAACCATAATCCTACAATATGCTGTTTACAGGAAACACATTTGAAACAGAGGGATACACACAGGGTAAAAGTAAAAGGCTGAAGCAGAATATGTTATGTTTCAGCTGAAATAAAAAAAGCAGGGGTAGCAATCCAGATCTCAGACAAAGAAATAGCAAAAACAGATCTTATTAAAAGATATAAGGAAGGAAACTACATCCTGCTAAAAGGTATCATAGACAATGAAGTAATATCATTAGTAAACATATATACACCAAGTGGTATAACATCCAAATTCTTAGAGGAGAAATTAAGGGAGTTACAGGAAAAAATAGACAGCAAAACTATAGTAGTGGGGGACCTCAACCTCCCCCTCTCTGAACCAGATAAATCTAACCACAAAATAAACTAGAAAGAAGTTAAGGAGATGAAAAGAATTTTAGAAAAGTTGGATATGGTAGACCTCTGGAGAAAATTGAATAGGGATAGAAAGGAATATACCTTTTTGTCAGTGGTACAAAGCACCTAAACACACACAAAAAAGAAAAACTTACCATGTATTAGGGCATAAAAAAACCTCACAATCCAATGCAGAAGGACAGAAATATTAAATGCATACCTAAACTTATGGGATGCAGCCAACACAGTTCTTAGGGGAAGTTTTATATCTCTAAATGATTACATGAATAAAATAGAGAAAGAGGAGGTCAATGAATTGGGCATGCAACTAAAATAAAAACTAGAAAAAGAACAAATTAAAAATCCCCAATTAAATACTAAATTAGAAATATTGAAAACCAAAAGAGAGATTAATAAAATTGATATTAAGAAAACTATTGAACTAATAAAACTAAGAGCTGGTTTTATGGAAAACAAATAAAATAGATAAACCTTTGGTTAATTTAATTTAAAAAAAGAAAGAAGAAAAGCAAATTACCAATATCAAAAATGAAAAGAGTGAATTCACCACAAATGAAGAGGAAATTAAAACAATAATTAGGAACTATTTTGCCCAACTGTATGCCAATAAATTTGACAATCACAGTGAAATGGATGAATATTTACAAAAATATGAATTGCCCAGATTAACAGAAGAGGAAGTAAAATACTTAAATAACCCCATCTCAGAAAAAGAATTTGAACAAGCTATCAGTAAACTCCCTAGGAAAAAATCTCCAGGGTCAGATGGATTTACAAGCGAATTCTATCCAACATTTAAAGAACAATTAATTCCAATACTATGTAGACTATTTGGGAAAATAGGTGAAAGAGTCTTACTAAATTCTTTTTATGATACAAATATGGTACTGATACCTAAACTGGAAAGAATCAAAGCAGAGAAAGAAAATTATAGACTAATTTCCCTAATGAATATAGATGCAAAAATTTTAAATAAAATATTAGCAAATAGATTACAGCAACTTATCACAGCAATAATACACTATGACCAGGTAAGATTTATGCCAGGAATGCAAGACTGATTCAATATTAGGAAAACTATCAGTATAATTGATCATATCAACAACAAAACTAACAGAAACCATGATTATCTCAATAGATGCAGAAAAAGCTTTTGACAAAATACAACACCATTCCTACTAAAAACACTAGAGAGCATAGGAATCAATGGAGTCTTCCTTAAAATGATAAGTAGTATCTACCTAAAACCTTCAGCAAGCATTATATGTAATGGGGATAAGCTAGAAGCATTTCCAGTAAGATCAGGGGTGAAACAAGGATGTCCATTATCACCACTGTTGTTCAATATTGTACTTGATATATTAGGTTTAGCAATAAGAGAAGAAAAAGAAATTGAAGGTATTAAAATACACAAAGAAGAAACAAAACTATCATTCTTTGCAGATGATATGATGATATACTTAGAGAATCCTAGAGAATCAAGTAAAAAACTACTTGAAATAATAACTTTAGCAAAGTTGCAGGCTCTAAAATAAACCCACATAAATCATTGGCATTTCTATATATTACCAACAAAGCCCAACAGCAAGAGACAGAAAGAAAAATTCCATTTAAAGTTACTGTAGAAATAAACCGTTTAGGAGTCTACCTACCGAAACAAACCCAGGAATTATATGAACACAATTACAAAACACTTTCCACACAAATAAAGTCAGATCTAAATAATTGGAAAAACATCAGTTGCTTATGGGTAGGCCAAACTAATATAATAAAAATGACAATTCTACCTAAGTTAATTTACTTATTCAGTGCCATACCAATCAAACTACCAAATAATTATTTTATAGAGCTAGAAAAAATAACAAAATTCATCTGGGAGAAAAAAGGTCCGGAATATCAAAGGAACTATTCTGGGACAAGAACTCACAATTTCACAAAAACTGCTGGTAAAACTGGAAAAAGCAGAAACTAGTCACAGACCAAAAGCTTATGCCATATTACCAAAACAAAGTCAAAATCGGTGTACTATTTAGATATAAAGGCTGATACTATAAGCAAACTGGGGGAGCAAGGCATAGTTTACCTGTCAGATTTATGGAGAACAGAAGAATCTGTGACCAAACAAGAGATAGAGAATATTATGAAATGCAAGATGGATAATTTTGATTACATTAAATTGAAAAGTTTTTGCACAAACAAAGCCAATGCAACCAAGATTAGGAGGGAAGCAGAAAACTAAGAAAGAATTTTTACAACCAGTGTTTCTGATAAGGGCCTCATTTCTAAAATATATAGAGAACTAAGTCAGATTTATAACAATATAAGTCATTGCCCAATTGATAAATGCTCAAATGACATGAACAGGCAATCTTTAGATGAAGAAATTAAAGCTATCTATAGTCATATGAAAAAATGCTCTACATCACTATTGATTAGAGAAATGCAAATGAAAACAACTCTGAGGTACCACATCATACCTATCAGATTGGCCAACATGAGAAAACAGGAAAATGATAAATGTTGGAGAAGATGTGGGAAAATTGGAACACTAATGCATTATTGGTGGAGTTGTGAACTGATCCAACCATTTTGGAGAGCAATCTGGAACTATGTCAAAGGGCTATAAAAATTGACCTATCAGTATCACTTCTAAGGCTGTATGCCAAAGAGATCATAAAAATGGGAAAAGGACCTACATGTACAAAAATGTTTATAGCACCTCTTTCTGTGGTGGCAAAAAAATTGGAAATTGAGGGGATGCCCATCAATTGGGGAATGGCTGAACAAGTTGTGGTATATGAATGTAAAGGAATACTATTGTGCTATAAGAAATGATAAGCAAGTGGACTTCAGAAAAACCTGGAAAGACTTGTATGGACTGATGCTGAGTGAAGGGAGCAGAACCAGGAGAACATTGTACACAGTAACATCAACATTGTGCGATGACTAACTTTGATAGACTTGATCACTGGCCAAGATGGCTGAGTAAGAAGTAAATTGCTCTCACCATGCCTTATTAACCTCTGAAAACCCAGAAAATATCACCCCACGAAAACCCCTAGAACAGCTGAACCAGTGGAAAGACAGGATGCAGCAGTCTGGTGGCCCAGGAAGCTTGAGGGATTAATGGGAAAATCCCCTCTTACCCTGGGGGAGGGGGAGCAGTACAGAATGGGAGATGGCCCAGGAAGCTAGCAAAAAGCCCCACCTCAGCATACCAGGGGAAGATCCTGAACCCCAGGTGGTGGAGCAGGCAAGCACCAAAACCAAGACCCCTGAGTGCCTCAGTATGGGCAAGGGAATCAGTGGAAACTGGCTTGGAAAACCACCACATGCCATGGCATCCTAAGGCAGTCAAGTCTTCCAGTGGTGCAGCAAAACTCTGAGAAGCACAGCCAAGGGGAAAGCCCTAGGTGGATAAACATCCTGTAGCAGTGGAACATCCATCTGAAAATAGCCAAAGAAAGCAAAAGGAAAGGCCCAGGTGAGCAGGCAACCCCCAGGGGCCAGACTACCCAATCCTGCCCCTAGAGTTCCAGTGTTGCTGATTCCAGCCCACTACCAGGTAAGCTGCCAGAACCCTACAGCCTCCAATTGCCAACATAAGAGGCCCCAGCACACAAAGTCAGTGACTAGGCCCCGGGCTCCCAACACAAGAAGCTTGGGTTAGTGCCCCCTGCTCCCTAGCAAGAGAGCTCAATCTTTTTAAAGACCAGGAAATAAGCAAACACCATGAGCATATACTCTATACTATACTATACTATACTATACTATAGATTCTTATTATGGGAACAATGAAGATCAAGACAGAAATTCTGAAGAGGACAACATTGTCAAACCCACATCTGGAACCTCAAAAGGGAATATGACTTGGTCTAAAGCCCAAAAAGCTTTCTTGGAAGAGCTCAAGAAGGATTTTAAAAGCCAAAAAAGAGAGGTAGAAGAAAAATTGGGAAAAGAATTGAGAGGTATGCAAAAGAGAGTCAATAGCTTGGAAAAGGAAGGACAAAAACTTACTGAAGAAAACAACTCCTTAAAAAGCAGAATTGGCCAAACAGAAAAGGAGATACAAAAACTCACTGAGGAGAAGAATTCCTTAAAAAATAAAATGGGCCAAATGGAAAAGGAGGTACAAAATATAATAGAAGAAAACAATTTGTTAAAAATTAGAATTGGGTAAGTGGAAGCTAATGACTCTGTGAAAGGGCAAGAATCAGTCAAACGGAAACAAAAGAATGAAAAAAATAGATGAAAACATAAAATACCTCATTGGTAAAACAACTGACCTGGAAAATAGATCCAGGAGAGACGATTCAAAAATTACAGGTCTACCTGAAAACCATGATGAAAAAAAAGAGCCTGAACAGCATCTTTCAGGAAATCATCAAGGAAAACAGCCCTGAAGTCCTAGAACCAGAGGATAAAATAGCCATAGAAAGAATCCACTGATCACCCAGATCCTGAGTTGAAAATGCCAAGGAATATAGTAGCCAGATTCCAAAATTACCAGGTGAAAGAGAAAATACTGCAAGCAGCCAGAAAGAAACAATTTAAATATCATGGAACCACAGTCAGGATTACACAAGACCTTGCAGCTTCTATATTAAAAGACAGTAGGGCATGGAATACGATATTCCGTAAGGCAAAGGAGCTTTGGATTACAACCAAGGATCAACTACCCAGTGAAAATGAGCATAATCTTTCAGGGGAGAAGATGGACATTCAACAAAATAGGGGACTTACAAACTATGCCCAAAGGGCTATAAAAATGTGCATACCCTTTGACCCAGCAATAGCACTTTTAGGACTGTATCCCAAAGAGATCATACAAATGGGAAAAGTACCCACATGTATAAAAATATTTATAGCAGCTCTTTGAGTGGTGGCGAGGAATTGGAAATTGAAAGGATGTCCATCAATTGGGGAATAGCTGAACAAGTTGTGGTATATGAATGTAATGGAATACTATTGTGCTATAAGCAATGATGGACTTCAGAAAAACCTGGGAAGACTTGTATGGACTAATACTGAGGGAAGTGAGCAGAACCAGGAGAATGTTGTACACAGTAACAGCCACATTGTGTGATGACTAATGTTGATACACTTAGACCTTCTCAGCAATGCAAGAATCTAAGACATCTCCAAAGGTCTCATGATGGAAAATGCTATCCACATCCAAAGAAAGAACTATGAGGTTTGAATGTGGATCAAAGCATACTATTTGCTATTTTTTTCTTCTGTTTTGTTTTTTTTCTCTTTCTTGTAGTTCCTCCTATTGGTTCTAATTCTTCCTTACAACATCACTAATGTGAAAATATAATAGGGACTTATATGTATAGCTTATATCAGATTATGTGCCCTCTTGGGGAGGGAGGGGGAGAAAAATTTAAAACTCAAAAGCTTATGGAAGTGATTGTTGATAATTCAAAATAAATTAATAAAAAAAAGAAGAAAGAAAAGATTAAATACAGCTGGCCTATATGTCCATACAAAGAAAGGCAAGTCCAGATCACAGATTTTTGAAGAAAAGACTCTGTACAGAAATTAGTGGTGATGGTGGTGGAGTATGTACAGAGAAGATTGGGATCAATAATTTCTCACATCGCTAACCCTTTACCTTGTACCCACTGTCTCATCCTTAGTACACCACATCACTGCTGAATCTGTTGATAATACCCCATTGGTATACCATGGTGTACTGTTATTACAATGCTTTCTAGATGATTTGAGAATAGTCTAATTGCTTAATTTATTTTGCTGAATTAGTAATGAGCTCAAAAGTGGCAAAGAACTTCCCTCCCCTGCTCTTGCATATTCCTTTCACAATCCTTTAATTTTGAGGAGGAAATTTTTCTTCCCCTAATGTCCCTCCTGGGGTGCCATTTAGCAACAGCTTTAGACAAACAGTACATTCCCGATGTCTCCTTGGTGTTTTACTTTGCTCTTCCAAGAACAGAGCTGAGTATTGCCTTCCTGTTTGCAAAGCAACTCTACCCAAAGGATCATCCCTTGTCTCTGCATGCTTCCTCCCTGTATCTTCTCCCTTACCTCACACCTTAGGGAAGTATTTGTTTGATTTGGGGAAAAAATGTTAGCTATAATCATTTGGGATTGGAAATCATGTGGTTTTATTAAAGAATATGGAACTACTAAAAAAAAGCAATACATATATATAATTATGCATGTACACAACATATATATCATATATTTAATACTATATACATATATAATAAGAGAGGTAGCGGAAAAATTGGGGGGGAGATGAGAGCTATGTAAGAAATTGATGAAAAGACAATTAACAACTTGGTTAAAAAAAATCAACTGGTAAAAAAAAATACTGAAGAGAGGTGGAGCCAAGATGGTGGAATAGTGGCAGGGATTCTCCTGAGCTCTACCCCAAACCCCTACAAATTTTACCTTTAAAAAATTACTCTAAACAAATTCTAGACCAGCAGAACCCACAAAAAATGGAGTAAAACAAATTTCCAGACCAAGATGACTTGGAAGGACAGCAGGAAAGGTCTGCTGCACCAGGGTGAGAGGAGCACAGTCCAGTGTAGGCTGTGCCAGTGCAGTCCAGGACCCAGCAAACCTGCAGCAGGCTTCAGGGTGACTGAATCACTGGCTGCAGCTGCAACTTCCAGAACTCTCAGCCCAGAAATGCCAAATCAAGTAAGAGAGGCAGAGGACAAATTAGGAAGAGAAATGAGAGTAATGTAAGAAAATTATGAAAAACGAGTCAATAACTTAGTAAAGGAGACACAAAAAACACTGAATAAACTAACACCTTAAAAAACAGACTAGGCCAAATAGTAAAAAGAGGTCCAAAAAGCCAATGAAGAGAAGAATGCCTTAAAAAGCACAATTGGCCAAATGAAAAAGGAGGTCCAAAAGCTCACTGAAAAAAATAGTTCCTTAAAAAATACTGAGGAAAATGACTCCTTAAAAGTTAGAATTGGCTTATGACTTCATGAGAAATCAAGAAACAATAAAATAAAGTCAAAAGACTTAAAAGATAGAAGAAAATGTGAAATAATTCATAAGGAAATGAGTTGACCTGAAATCCATGAAAAGAAAAAGAGACTAGACATCTTATTTCAAGAAATTATAAAGGAAAACTTCCCAGATATCTGAGAACCAGAGAACAAAGTAGAAATCTAAAGAAATCACAAAAAGAAAACTTCCAAGAATATTATAGCCAAAATCTAGAATTCCCAGGTCAAAATTAAAACTTGGCAATCAGTCAATTAAAAAAAAAAAAAGAAATTCAAATGTCATAGAGCCATGGTCAGGCTTACACAAGATTTAGCAGCTACCATCGTAAAGGGTTTGGAATATGACATCCAGAAGGCAAAGGAACTAGGCTTACAACTAAGAATAACCTACTCAGCAAAACTCAGTTGGGGAGTAAAAAGGATATTTAATTACTTTCAAGCAATTCCCTGAAAAAAGGCAAGAGCAAAATAGAATATGTAACATTCAAACACAGGACTCAAGAGAAGCATAAAAAGATAACCATGAGTGAGAAATTGTAAGAGATTAAACAAGGTTAAACTGTGTCTATTCCTATTTGAAAAAAAAAAAATACACGTAACCAACCCCTCAGAAGTTTATCACAATTGGGGATATTGGGCAGAGGGAGTCTACTTAGAAAGCATGATTCTACTCTAGGACTGTGATTCTATTACATTGGGATGATCTCAAAGGATGAATGGAAGAGGAAGAAGGAGGGATGCACTGGGAGGAGAAGGAAGAGGAAGAATGGTGTCAATTATCTCACAGAAATGGGGCATGCAAGGTGTCAATTATCTCACAGCAATGGGGCATGTTTATACAACAGAGGGAAGAATGAAGGGAGGATCAGGCAATATGAACATCTTGCTCATCTGAACTGGTTCAAGAAGAGAAGAATATACATATACATTTCTGGATACATAAATTTAACTTACCCAGCAGGGAAGTACAAGGGAAGAAGGTTAAAAGAAAGGAGGAATGCATAAGAGGGACAGAAGATTAAGGGGGCCAGTAGTCAGAAGCAAAATAGACTCTTGAGAGGACAGTAAAAAAGAGAAGGTTAAGTATAAGAAAATTGAATGGAGGGAAATACACAGTTATTAGTAATCATTGTATGAATGTAAATAAGATGGACTCACCCATAAAAAAGAGAAGGATAACAGAATGGATTAGAAACCAAACTCTAACAATATGTTGTTTGTAAGAAACAAGAAACATAGAAACACAGAGAGTTTAAATAAGGGGTTTGAGCACAACCTATTATATGTCAACTGAAGGCAAAAAGGCAGGGGTGACAAATGTAATCTCTGACAAAGCAAAAGCTAAAATATAGACAATTAAAAGAGATAAACAGAAAAACTACATTACCATGGTTAATGAATTAATAACAACACTGAACATTTATGCACCAAATGGCAAAGCATCTAAATTTTTAATGGAAAAAAATGAATTGGAGGAAGTTGACAATAAAACCATAAACTTGGGGGTACCTTAATTTATCCCTCTCAGACTCAGATAAATCTAACCACAAACAAGAAAGAAGTTAAGGAATTCAAAAGAATTTCAGACAAGTTAGATATAGAGAATTTTGAATGCAAATAGAAAAGAGTATACCTATTTCTCAATGGTTCATGGCAACTTCACAAAAATTGATCATATGGGGCTGCTAGGTGGCACAGAAGATAGAGCACCAGCCCTGGAGTCAGGCAGACCTGAGTTCAAATCTGGCCTCAGACATATAATATTTCTTAGCTGTATGACTCTGGGCAAGTCACAACCCCAAATGCCTCACTAAAAAAAAAAAAAATTGACCATATGTTAATGCATAAAAACCTTAAAAACAAATGCAGAAAAATTAAATGCTTTTTTTTCTGACCATAATGCAATAAAAAATAACATCCAAAAAAGATTTTAAAGCATAGATTAAAATTTTAATGGGATATGGTGCTGATGCCTAAACTAGGAAGAACAAAAACAAAGAAAAGTATAGACCAATTCCTCTAATGAATATTGAAGCAAAAAAATTTAAATAAAACATTAGCAAGAAGATCACAGCCATATATCACAAAGATTATATGTTAAGATTTATACCAGGAATGCAGAGCTGATTCAAGATTAGGAAAACTATCAGCATAATTGGCCATATCAATAACAAAAACAACCAAAATCATATTATTTTCTCAATAGATGCAGAACAAGCTTTTGACAAAAACAACATTATTATTAAAACTGTTTAAAAAATTAGAAAGCATAGGAATAAATGGAGCTTTCCTTAAAACAGTAAGATGTAACCTCATTGCCTAGCCAAAAAACAAAACAAAACAAAATGGTAAGATGTATCTATTTTAAAACATCAGCAAGCATTATCTGTAATGGGAATAAGCTAGAAGCATTTTCAATAAGATCAGGGGTGAATCCAGGATGCCCATTATCACTACTATAATTAAATATTGTTCTAGAAATGCTATCTAGAGTAATGAGAAGAAAAAATTAAAGGTATTAGAACAGGCAATGAGGGAAAAAACTATCACTCTTAGCAGATAATATGATGGTGCACTCAAAGAATCCTAGTAAATCAATTAAAAAAAAAAGTTGAAACAATTAACAATTTCAGCAAAGTTGCGGAAGAGAAAATAAATCCACATAAATCATCAGCATTTCTATATTAGGATTTCAAAGTCCAGCAAGAAGAGATAAAAAGAGAAATTCCATTTTAAATGACTGTAGACAATGACAAAATACTTGGGAGTCTATTCTAACTCTATTATTTCCTAAGCTACCTTCCCTTTGCTGGGCAGACTACGATGAAAGAAAAGCAAATATAAAGAATTGTTATTATTCTTATTAAACTTTATGATATTTACAAGTGGTGGGAAGCAGGAGTGCATATTTCATTAGTGTCATGTGACCAGTCTATAAAAGACAAGAATTTCTAGATTTCAACCTCAGGGGAAAAAAGAAGTTTTGAAACAAAAAGAAACCAATCTGTCATCCTTCCTCTTTTTGAGGGAATATACTAATATTTATAAAAGGTTAATTATATCAGTCATAATAATTATTAATAGCATTTTCATTTCCAAGAGAGAAAAGTTAACATGTTGAACATCATAAATAATTTGCCTTGAAGACTTAAGAGATTACAGAAGCTTATTAAAAAAGAAAGGAACAGCTTCATCATTTTTACTTAAGCCTGTCTTCTAAACGAATAAAGAATTTTATAATTCAATTAATTTGAAGTTCATAGAATCATCAGAGGTCTTATGAGTCTTAGGATGACAAGTATTATACTTGCCTACTTCATTTTATATTTTTAGAAACTTTGAAAATAAATCATAATTTAGACTTACCATCTTTTTGTCTCAGTCTCATTATTCAAATAGAACAAGGATCTAATTTTTGCAGTATAAGGAAAGCCCCCACTAATGCAGATTACAATATTTGATTAAATCAAAGAATTTCATTAGAGCTTAAGTCACTTGCCCAAGGTCACACAACTAGTAGCAAAGATAGGATCTGAACCTAGATCTTAAGACTCCAACCTAATAATGTTGTTATATCCCTGTCTAATAATAAGTTAAACTGGGGTTTTGGTTAAGAAGCACCCAAGAATTAAGACGATCTCAATAATTTTTAAAAATAAGTAAGGAAAGAATACTTGGGTTTGGGAATCAGTCAAGACCCAAGTTTACCATTTAAATTTTGTGATTTTTTTGTGTGTGAATTAATTTGAACAAGTCACTGAACTGCAGTCTACCTATAATATGAGGGAGGAGCTGCAACAGATGATCTCAATGGTTCCTTCCCGTTCTAAGATTTTATGATTAATATATACCATATGCATTCTTAAATAATGAGCAAAAGTAGCATCGTAAGAAAACATCTTTTTTTTTTTGCCTCTCAAATTCATTTTTCAGGTCAGGGTCAAAAACCTTGTAATAAATTTAGATTTGACCATAAATAGCTTTTATAACCCTTCCCCTTGAGAATGAACTTAAAACAAATTTCAAAAGTACTCATTTGTTGACTTAAAGTACACTGTCTTTCACAATAGTGATTGTATTTCCAATAACAACAGAAAATAAGGTCAGAAATCTCGGTACTTGGTGCTTCACTTGAATGTTTATCACCACCAAATGTAATGTTTTCACCCAACAATTGAGACAAAATAGGAGAAAACAGGTTATAATCTACCACTAGTACTACTAGTAGCCCCTGATAGCAAGGACGTGAAATGAAATAATGTGAGATTATTAAGTTTTAATTTTAATTGAACATTTAACTGAACATTCCTTGATATGTACATATGACTTGCCTTAAAACAGAAGGACTGGATATCAAAGTTGCCTAAGGCCTTTTGTCTCATATAATGTAAATTTCACACCATTTTTTAAGGGTTTCAAGAATTTAATATCTATTTTAAAACTTAATTTTGGCTAGGTGTTTAAGGGATGTAATCCTCTAATGAGGTCAAAAGTATAACTTAGTGTAATTTTTTTCCCTATGTTTAGCCATTAGGAACCTCTCCTAGCAGTTATTGTCAAAGAGGATATATCCAATGCTTCCATCTTCTTTCCCTCCCCTCATTTTGGAAAAAATAGGTGATATTTTCCCCATTTCACCCCCTTCTCCCACCTCCCAAGTCATTAAATTCATCATATAATTATTTCTAGAAATAGTTCTTCTATTGTTTATTTCAGTCATTAAAGAATAGGGAGGGAAGGTTACAATCAAAGTATTTTTGATAAAGTATGAATTTTTGAAAAGCCAAAATTTAATGGGGAGGATGCTAGGGAACTCTGGTCACATATTAAGCACTTAATAAATGCTTATTACCTTCCCTTCTACTATCAAGCCAGGCCAGTAAGTTGTGCTCAACTTTCTGTGCTTAAAAAGAAGTAATAAGTTTTTCCTCTGAGAAGTATTATGATGGCTACAGGAAGAATTTTCCAAAGTGTATCTCCTCCCCAACTCCTGCCCACATTCTAGAAGACTTCGACATACATATCAATTCTTCCTCAAACTTCCTAATTACCCGGTTCCTCAATCTATTCACTTCCATAAGTTATTCCTTCACCCCATCTCAGCTATACACAAAGATTGTTTGATTAGATTCTCAAATCTACCTATTCTGTACCAACCTCTCTTCTGACTTTCAATCTTTCATCTCCCACTGCTTTTCAGACATCTCAAAGTGGATGTCCAGTAGACATCAACTAAACATGTCCAAAAACAAAGCCCATTATCTCCTCCCCACCCCTTCCCTAAAACTGTAGAGGACAACACCATTCTCTCTGACCTTCAGGCTCCCAATCAAAGAGTTAACCCTTGATTTCTATATCTCACACTCTTCATATCCAAGCTATTGCCAAGGCTTATCAATTTCAATTCTGCAACATTTCTCACATACATTCCCTTTTCTCCTCTGATACTGCCACCACTATAGTACAGGCCCCCATCACCTCACACCTGGATAATTACAATAGCCTGCTGGTAGATCTGCCACCAAAGACTTGTGACATATAAAAAGTTCAAGAGACATAGTTTTTGGGTAATTATTTTATTAATCATGCTAGCAATAATAAAAGGGCTCAGTGGCATTCTTGAATGCCAAAGACATCTCATGGAACCCATTCAATGCTTACGATCTTGGAAGAGTGGGTATTCCTGAGAGTGGCAGTCAACTCTGATTGGTTAACAATTAATGAGAATGAATATTATAATGAGATATGGATCTATTCTAATGAGGGGCTGGGTCATGTGACTCTGGTCACTCAGTCTTGGACAAAGAACCTTAAATTCTTTGTAAGGTTCTTTAGTTGGATGGGGCAACAACTCCAAAATTTCATCTCATCATCAGCCCTTCCCTTCACAGAACTAAGCTTTGACCTAATCTCTAAATGAGGATGGAAAAAAATCCTGGGACTCCCCAATATTTGATTATTTAATAATCATTTCTCTCACACTTGAGGTCTTTTCCTAATCCAATTCATCCATTTAGCCATCAAAGTGATTTTCCTAAAGCACTGTTCTGACCATGTCTCTCCCCTCCTCAAGAAACTCCACTGGCTACTGATAGCTGTCAGATCAAATACAAAATGCCTTGCATAATCCACCTGCTCCTATTTTTCCAGACTTCTTCAGCCTCACTCCCTGACATGTACTCTTTGATCTAGTGATAACTGGCTTCTTGGCTGTTCCAAGAACGAGACACATCTCTTGGCTAAGGGCATTTTCTCTGGCTGTCCTCCATACCTAGAATGCTCTCTCTCTACCACCACCTACTGACTTTCCTGATTTCTTGTAAATCTTTCCTATATTTTTCCTATTGTTTCCTTTTTTCCCCTCCATATATTTGTTTGTATGTTGTGTTCCCTATTAGATTGTAAATTCCGTGAGGACAGGGATTGTCATTTGCCTCTTTTTGTATCTCTAGCACTTAGCCTAGTATCTGGTATATAGTAAGAGTTTAATAAATGATTATTGAGGGGCAGCTAGTGGATAGAGCACAGGCCCTGAAGTCAGGAGGACCTGAGTTCAAATCTGGCCTCAAACCAAACACTTGACATTTACTAGCTGTGTGACCCTGGGCAAGTCACTTAACCCTAAATGCCTAAAAAAACCAAACAAACAAACAAAAAAAAAGATTATTGATTAATTGTAGCTGGCTCTACCTCTCAAATTTATAAGGTTGCCTCCAAAGAGAAAAATATCCTTCTCAGTATTGCTACTTAAATACCTTTATGCAGGGAAAGAGACACAAACCAGAAGAGATAGTCAGAGTCTGAGGCCTAAACTCAGGCTTAGACTCAGATGGTCAGTATGAGTCCTGCTATGTGCTGACATAGGTTCTCGAGGTTGTAGGGATGTGGTGAAAGTGTATCCAGCAGGTTGGCAAAAGAGCCTCTCTCCTCTCTTCACTAGACATTCCAGACACAAGTTATAAGAGTGTAGGATTATAGGGTCATGTATTTACAGTCATATGCCTTCCTTTTACAGATGAAGAAAATGAGGCTGAAAGAGCTGAATCCATTAGCACAGATATTAAGTGGTAGAACTGGGATTTGAACCTATGTCCTCTGTTTCTAAATTCTGTATATTTTTTTTACACTTTTCCCATGGTCGCAACTGTACAGGAGAGATGTACAGCAGAAATGCCCTCTCCCAGTAACTGCCTAGGTTCTTCCTGAATCACTGGTCATTTCTCTTTGAAACAAGCACCCTCTGCAGCCCCAATAAATCAACAAAGTTAATGCTTTGGTATCCCAAAGCTATGAAGTCCTTCAATTCTGTGCCAAATGTGTCCCAGGAAGGAGGCAGAGGAGCCCAATTCAGCAGCATGATGCTTCAATGGTGTATGCTTTAGCCGGGGAAGATCAGACGGGCCCCTCCTTAAAGGAGTAACACAAATATGTATTACATATAAATATGTGTATAAACAATACATACGTCATATGTAATATACACACATATGCATATATATCCTCAACCTCTGAAACAATTTGAAGAAGTCTTCATTAGTAAAATAAAAGGTAATGAAATACTTGGTCAGTTTCCTTGTGCTGAAAAGGCTCTCCCAGCTCTTTAAATGAACCCCAAGAACCTGTAATTGTGCTTTGTTACCACAACATGCAAACTCGTAAAGCACCCAGGGTAACTAGTAGTTCTCCCCACCTACTCTTTCTTTCCTCCAGGACTACAATTCCCATCAGGCTTTGTGACTCTTCTCTAGTCCCTGCCCACACCCCATTTTGGCGCACAGCTTGCTGGGAGGGAGTAAGTAAGGGGCGGGCCAAGTCCAACGGGTGCTGGCTCTGGAGGAGGAGGAAGAAGAGGGGGAGGAGAAAAGCGGCTAGAAGGTGGAGGTGAAGTCCAGGCCAGGCCTCATTCATTGCCTCTGCCTGGTGGGCCGGGGGCGTTGTGTGCCAGGAGCCATGGAGGCGCTGATTCCGGTTATTAACAAGCTCCAGGACGTCTTTAACACTGTGGGCGCCGACATCATCCAGCTACCCCAGATCGTCGTAGTTGGAACCCAGGTGAGTGTTGGGGCCTGAGGTGGCTGGGCCGCTCGACTAAACCAGGCCAGGCCGCCTCTAGGCCTCAGGGCAGGGGTAGGCGGGGCAGGGTGGGGTTGGGTGGAGCTGGAGGGCCTGGCTTCTTGTACCCTGCAGCTACTCCGTCGTCCCGGTGTTTGGGCCTCACTGGGAACTGGGAGGGATTCCGGTAGGCGGAGTCGCCTCGGTTTGGGCGCGGCGCTATGGTGATGCTGAAGAAGCGAAGGTGCCCTGGGGAGGGCCCTCGGCTTCCAAGGGCAACTGAGGGACAAGCGGGGTGCATCGAAGAGGAAGCCGCCCAGGGGCTCCGGATTGGTGCCGGGGTTAGTTCGATAGTCTTCTGGTGCTTGGTTTTCCTTTTCTCACCTCTCCATGCTTCCCCTGGGCTGCAAAGAGAATTATGGATCAGTGGAGTGGTATGTGAAAAGGCCTTAGATATCATCCTAGTTTTGTGAAGTTTCACCTTCCGGGCTTCTTGAAAAGCTAGCAATTACGCACACGCGCACGGACACCATTCCCCACCCCCACCCCTACGCTCGCGCGCACGCACCCCCCCATACCCCTACATCCTCCTACACCCTCCTACACCCTCCTACATTCCCCTACACTCCCCTACACTCACTCCCCTACACCCCCCTACACCGTAAACCCGCCCCCCCCACCCCCACCTCTGGAAGTGCTGGAGGGGATCACCTGGGAGCACTTCTGTAGGGCGCTGTAGGTTTTTACCTCCTTTTACCTCCTTTGATAAAACACTTTACTGCCATAAATGTTCTTCCTGCTGTGAAACTGGGCAAATTACCCTTTTCATTCCACACTGGCCTGTTTACAAAATTATGGAGCAAATGCTTCAAAGTATTGAAAGTCGTATTCCCTAGTTTGCATTAGTGAATTGTGGACAGTGGAAAGATGTAAGGTCTCTGTTTTGTTTTGCTTTGTGTTTCCCTAGTACTTTCCTGGCATAAGGGATGTAGTAGAGTCATGTATTGGTTTTTGTTATAAACTGGAAGAGACCTTATACGTTTATCTACATGTTTTCATTTCCTAATAATAGTTCATGGTATATGTAGAGAATAATTTCAGTTTTCTGCCATTTTCATGAAGTGATTTCATTTACCTCAATCAAGAGTCAGCTTAAGAGCCACAGCTTGTAGGAGACCTTCCCTGCAGTTCCTTCTCTTTTCTTGAGTTTGCTTGGTATGTACCAGTCTCCCAGCATTTATTAAGCACTTGTTTTGGGCCAGGAGCAGTGCCTAAGAAGTGAGATAGACAAAAATGAAGCATCCCCTGTCTTGAAGGAGCTTACGCTAGCAATTAATGTTTGTTGACTGGTATTATATGGGGGGAGAGAACGTGTATATATAAAAAGGTAATTTTTTGAAGGTAAGGAAAGGCTTCATATGGAAGGGGGCACATGAACTTGGACAACAAGTGCAAACTCATGGAGATTGAAAATGGAGTGGGTTTTTTTGTTTTGTTTTTTTGCTTTTTGGTAAGGCAATCAGGGTTAAGTGATTTGCAAATGTCTGAGGTCTGCATTTGAATTCAGGTCCTCCTGACTCCAGGGACCGAGCTCTATCCACTGCGCCACCTAGCTGCCCCAGGAAACGAAGTGTTTTGCATGAGAAACAGTAATGGTAAGAGTGAAATAGGTATGCTGGGGCCAGGTTGTGGAGGGTTTTAAGTGCCAAATATAGAAGTTTGTATATGATCCTAGAAGTAATAGGGAGGAGACACTGTAATTTGAGCTGGGAGTAGGTTAGATCTGGGCTTTGGGAAGATGACTTTGACAGCCACGTGGAGGAGGAAACTTAAAGAGTTTAAGAGTTAAACCAGTTAGGAGGGGTGCTGTGGTCCCTGACTAGGGGTGGTGGCGGTATGAGTAGAGAGGAGGGGACAATGTGAAAATTTTTGGAGATAGTTGGATTTGATACAAAGACAAAATACACATATTTTTGAGACAATATCGCATCAAAATTGTAACTGCAGTAAGCATAACTGATTTCCCCACCTCTAATCTGCAAAGGGATTTTTAAATAACCTGTAGGCTAAATTGTAGAGTTTAACTAGAAGGAGACCTTAGAGGCTAGTTGTGTGAGTTCCTTCATTTTACTTATAAGGAAATAAGCTCAGAGCGGTTAAATGACTTGCCAAAGATCATATATTATAGCGGTAGAACCCTGAATAGAAACCTTGCCTCCTGGATTAAAACACTGTTCTTTCAACCCTAAATCATAGAATTAGTAGTCATAATATTTGATCAGTGTGGCAGCATGGTGAAGTGCACAGAGAACTGACTTGGAGATCAAGAAAATCTGATTCAAGTTCCACTTCTGACACATACTGGCTTGACTCTATGACCCTGGGCATGTTCTTTTTCTGTGCCTCTCTCTAAGTAGCCTAGTATTTGCAAAGTTATATTGATGGGAGAGAGTTTCCTCTCTCCCTTTGTAAGGAACTCCTGTTCCCTACAAAAATAAAATCACAGGTTTGGTTAAATAAAAAAACAGTTCAATTTTGCATACATAGAGTCAGATACATAATAATTTAGGCAGCTAGGTGTTGCAGAGGATGGAGTGTTGGACCTGGAATCAGGAAGACTCATTTTTGTGAGTTCAAATCTGACCTCAGACCACTTATTATATGTGTGATCCTGGATGAGTCACTTAACCCTGTTCGCCTCAGTTTCTTCATCTGTGAAATGAGCTGGAGAAGGAAATGACAAACCACTTCAGTATCTTTGCCAAGAAAACTGAGCAACAACATGTAGTAGTTAATGCTTGTGTTAATTCTGAGAAACTATAAAGTCTTAAAGTACCTTTTGAAATATTAAAGGAATAAGTCATCTTAAGGTTTTAGTAAATTATGTTGTTTACCATGTTTCCTAAAATTGGGATTTTAAGGATCTTTCTATTTCATAGTTGATATTCAAGAATCTTTATATGGTATCATAGGGAACAATATTATTTTGGAACTGTTTCCTGGCTGCAAAAGGCCACTGCTAACCAGAAACTTTCCATCAACTTTAAAGCTCTGTGTTTATAGGAGAAGTATGAACTTAACAAGAAGTCAAAGAATCAGGCATATACTGTGTCAGCATAAATAGTTTAAGAACAAGAAGGATTTATCTTACACTTAATGGAGTTTATTTCTCCCAGTATACCTGATGAATAGATTCATTAAGTTGGGAGGAGCTATGAGAAAAGGGAAAAAAATAACCATTGTGAAAACCATAACTTCTTCAAAAAGTACGCAATTGATGCCTCCATTTCATATGTTATACATTTAGAGCTGGAAGAGTCATGTATTCCAACAATTTCATTTTAATATGAAACTGAGGGCCAGGGAGGTTTAGTGACTTGCCCAAGATTACACAGCCATATTTGTAAGAGGTGAGACTTAAACCCAGGTCTACCAGACTCTGGAGCAAGCTCTCTATCTGTTATGCTACAGTCTCATAAAAATGATTTATTATAAAGTTGATATTAAATACCAATACATGGGGCAGCTAGGTGGCGCAGTGGGTAGAGCAGTGGCCCTGAAGTCAGGAGGACCTGAGTTTAAATCCAGCCTCAGACACATAACACTAACTAGATGTGTGACTCTGGGCAAGTTACTTAGTTGCCTCACCTAGTTGCCTCACCAAAAAAAAATATACAGAGAAAAAAAATAAATACCAATACAGTTGATCAAAATTGCTCTGCAACTATTTACACTTTAATAAATGAATTTTGGTGCATGAAATGTCACTCTTATTTTTACGTATTTTATGTAGCTGGGTTTTTTGGGATTTACTATACTCACTTGCGCTTATATAGTCCCATCCAGAGTTATATTTGAATGTTTTCTAATTAATGACTAAATTGCAACATCTCATTAATTATTTAAGCTCTGATCCCTCACCCCAATTTAATTGAATATTTTAATAAGCTGGAGAAACCTCTTTGTATAAGCAGTTTCTCCTATCTCTCTATGTATGAGAACTCTTAATCTGCTCAATTAATTACTGCCTGTATATAATTTGTTAATGTTGGCTGTAATAACACATAGATAATTATTTACAATGTTTTACATGTGAGAATATCACAGCTAGAGTCACCTCAAACCATTACTCTGTCTTCACTTCTAAAACAGAGGTCCACCATTCATTTCTCTAAGGATATCAATTAGTCTTTTCTCACTAATTCTTTTCACAAGATAGGGAGTTCCATAAATAAAAAGGTCTCTTCATTCTCTTTCAGCTTTCAAACTTCTCATGATGGACTCTTGTCTATTCATAGCATGACCATTAAACTCTAATTGTACTTCACTCATTTCTTGTCAGTCATCGCAGTCAACTAATAGCAGAATGTCAATGTACACTTGCCATTATGTCAAGATTCTGTCATTTATAATAGTAACGGTAGTTAACAGCTTTTGTAGAAGAGGCTACAAGAATTCGGATTACACTCATATTTTTATTCACCTTCGTTTCCAAAGATATTGTTTCTCTCTCCCTACCTTTTAGCATCCCTTTTAATAAAGACTTGAAAAGGAAGTGGGGGAAAAAAGCATTTAAGGTAAACCAGGGAAAGAAGGTAACATTTCCTTAGTTCTTTTCTGTTGTAAGTTCTTGATCACTCCCACTCCAGCCATATTGTGGAGGATAATATGATTTCATTCTCTGGAATATTTATATTCATTTTATCTGTTTTAAGCTAAATTTTGGTATATGGCAGAAGTCTGACAAATCCTTTTATTAAGGGAATTTGTTCTGTGAAGTTTGGATTCAGTCAGAGGGGCCACACTTGAGGACCTGGAGGGCCACAGGATCCCCACCCCTGTTATAAGAGGTTGGTATAGGTCTAGTTTTTGCCGAGCTGCTTTCTAAATTTCTTAGAAATTCTTGTCAAAAAAGGGAGTCCTCCTCCAAGTAATTTGTTTCTTACTGTGTTTATCAAAAACCCACCTGCAATTTATGTTTTAAAAGCGATGTTGAAGGGGCAGCTAGGTGGCGCAGTGGATGGAGCACTGGCCCTGAAGTCAGGTGGACCTGAGTTCAAATGTGGCCTCAGACCAAACACTTGACAGCTTACCAGCGGTGTGACCCCGGGCAAGTCACTTAACGCTAATTGCCTAAAAAAAAAAAAGCAATGTTTATATTATACTGTAGTCTATTAAGTGTGCAGTAGTGTTATGCCTAAAAAAAACAACATACATACCTTAATTGAAAAATACTTTAAAATTGCTAACAATCATCTGAGCCTTCAGCCAGTTGTAATCTTTTTAGCTGCTGGAGAGTCTTACCTCATTGTTGATGGCTGCTGACTGATCAGGATGGTGTTTACAAAGATTGAGGTGACTGACAATTTCTTACAATAAGACACCAATGAAGTTTGCTGCCTCTATTGACTCTTCCTTTCACTTGAACACTTAGAGGCCCTTGTAGGGTTATTAATTGGCCTAATTTTAGTATTGTAGTGTTTCAGGGAGAGGGAGAGGGACTGGGGATGACAGTCAGTGGATTGGTTAGAACACACACAACATTTATCAGTTAAGTTGACTGTGTTATATGGGCATGGTTCATGGCACTACAAAACAATTACAGAAGTAACATCACTGATCACAAATAACCATAAAGATATAATAATAATAATGAAAAAGTTTGAAATATTGTGAGAATTACCAAAATGTGACACAGAGATACAATGTGAGCACATGCTGTTGGAAAATGGCACCAGTAGAATTTATTCAACACAGGGTTATCACAAATCTTCAATTTGTAGAAAATGCAATATTTGTGAAGTGCAGTAAAATGATATATGCCTGTATAGTTTCCTTGGGGGGGTTAAACCCAATAATAGAGTTGCTGATTCAAAGTGCGTGGACATTTTAGTCACTTTATTTGCATAATTCCAATATGCTTTTCAAAATGGTTATACCATTTTACAGCTCCTCCAACAAATATTAGTGTGCATTTCATTCCATAATCCCTCTGACACTGTAGCCATTTTTTGTCATTTCTGCCGATTTACAAGGTATGAGTTGAAACTTCAGGGTTGTTCTGATTTGTGCTTCTCTTATCACTAGTGATTTGAAACATTTTTTCCATGTGGTTGTGATTACTTTGCAGGTTTTTTTGTTTTTTGGGGCAATTGGGGTTAGGTGAGTTGCCCAGGGTCGCACAGCTAGTGTCAAGTGTTTGATCTGATGCTGGATTTGAACTCAGGTCCTCCTGACTTCAGGGCCAGTGCTCTATCCACAGAGCCACCTAGCTGCCCCACCTTGCAGTTTTTTTGAGAGTTCATATCCTTGGACCACTTTTCTACTGGGGAATGTTTATTATACATATTTATTAATTGTTTATATATCTTAGATACTGAGAAAATTGATATGGTCTCCATTTTTGTAATTGATTCTATTTTGTTATGGATTTTATTCTATATTACTGCTGATGTTTTTGTAACTGCATATGTCGTGTTCCATTTGTCTCAGAGTTAAGTTTGGAAATTCAGCTTTCCTGTCAATCTCTCATTGTCTCTGAGTTAAGTTTAGAAGTTCAGTTCTTGTGCTAATCACTGTTTTATTCTTGCCTCAAGGAAGTCTATTATTCTTTTTTTTTTTTTAACTTAACAGTATCTGATTTTTCCACCAAGTACACGTAAAGATAATTTTTAACATCCATCTTTGTAAAATTTTGGGCTCCAAATTTTTCTCTCTCCCTCCCTAAGACAGCAAGTAGGTTATAACATGTTATAGGTTATACGTGTACAATCATGTTAAACATATTTCCACATTAGTCATGTTGTGAAAGAAGACTCAGAACAAAAGGAAAAAACCACGAGAAAGAAAAAAAAAGTGAAAATAGTATGCTTCAATTTGCATTCAGATTTCATAGTTCTTTTTCTGTATGTGGTCAGCATTTTCCCTCTTGAGTTCCTTAGAATTGTCTTGGATCATTGCATTGTCGAGAAGAGCTAAGTCTTTCATAGTTGATCATTGCACAATATTTCTGTTATTGTGTACGGTGTTCTGGTTCTGCTCACTTCACTCAGCATCAATTCATGTAAATCTTTCCAGGTTTTTCTGAAATCTACTTGCTTATCATTTCTTATAGAATAATAGTACTGCATTACATTCATATACTACAATTTGTTCAGCCATTCCCCAATTGTTGGGCATCCCCCCAATTTTCTTTGCCACCACAAACAGAGATGCTACAAATATTTTTGTACATATGGATCTTTTTCCTTTATGATCTCTTTGGGATGCAGGCCTAATAGTGGTATTGCTGGATGAAAGAGTATACACAGTTTTATAGCCCATTGGGCATAGTTCCAAATTGCTCTCCAGAATGGTTGAATCAGTTCACAACTCCACCAACAGTGCATTAGAGAGTTCCAATTTTCCCACATCTTCTCCAACATTTATCTTTTTCCTTTTCTGTCATATTAGCCAATCTGATAGGTGTGATATGGTACCTCAGAGTTGTTTTAATTTGTATTTCTCAAATCAATAGTGATTTAAAACATTTTTTCATATGACTATAGGTAGCTTTAATTTGGAAGTCTGTTATTTTATTTTTTTTTTTGCACAAATAAACCAACTTTAATAGGATATTTTGTATTTATATTGAGCTGTTCTCCAGGGAACTCAAATATTTTACAGACTTTATATCTAATTAATCCCCACAACAACCCTGTGAGGTTGGTAAATAGGGGTAGGTATTGCTGTCATTTTACAGATAGGGAGAGTGAAGTGCAGAGGTGACTTGCCCAAAGTCACACAATTAATTTACTGAAGAGCAGGATGATTCAGAATCTATTTCCCAAATCCCAGCCCAATATTCTATTCGAATTGCCTCATGAAGTCTTTCACAAAAAATGTCATTAAGCAAAGTATCAGGAGTATTACATTATGAAAGTGAGGTCTTTGTACTGCTGCCATCAAAGACATAAAAAACAAACTGATGGCCTTAGGCAATGAGGCCCATATACATATAGCTCCCATGTCCCTTTCCCTCAAGCTCACAGCTACTGTCTCTAGTCGTCTTCTAAACACAGGATTTATAAGACAGAGGCCATGTGGAAGTCTGTTATTCTTGAAAGATGCCAGTGGACACCAGGGAGTCTGCTCTGTTATCCAGGGTAGTCTGGTCCACTATCTAAATTGTCCTTGCAGATATACGCAAAACAGTAAATATTTCTATAGCAACAGGATGATGGATTATTGCTCTCCCCTCATTCCCAGTTTCCAGGCAATCATATTGTTCCTTATGCCTATGATGCTGTAAGCTTCGTAACCAATCATTATTTTTCCCATCTATGGTGCTGTCTTCTATTTTTTTTTTTCTCTCCAGATGCTCTTTGTTTTGTCTATAATAAGATACCTGCCCTGATTTATGGTCTTTTGGCTTGCGGGGGAGCTTTTTTTGGTAACTGCTAGCCTTGAATAAATTCAATGTGCTGTGAACTTTGTGCCTCAGTTTATCTAAATTTCACTTGAGGCAATATTAGACCATCATTAAAGCAATTTGATTCAAAGTGTTTTTTTCCTGTTCAGTTGTTTCTTTCTTAGATGCATTAATGTTTTCTCTGCAGAAGCCTTTCATTATCATGTAATTAAAGTTATCTGTATTATCTTTTTAAATTCCTTATGTCTCGTCATAGCTGTGAGAGGAATAATACTTTTTTAAATAATATGATCTTTAATAATGGGGTTATGTATCATTTAGAATTTATTGTGGAATATATATATATATATGTATAAGGTATTGGTTTAAGCCTCATTGCTACCAGACTTCTTTGCAGTTTTCCTAGTAGTTTTTTTCTTAAATAAGGAGTTTTTCCTAGGTAATTTATGTTTTCCACTTTATCACACACTGAGTTAATGAATTCTGTTGCTTCTGATTCTCCCTTGTCTTGTCTGTTCCATCTGTCTTTTTTTTTTTTTAAACCAATATTGGATGGTTCTTATGATTGCTTTATAATATAGTTTGAGGTCTGGAAGTGCTATTCCCCCTTCATCCATGCTTCTTTTCATCCAGGTATCTTTTTTTTTTTTTTTTGTATTCTTTAAGGAACACTTTGTTTTATAGTTATTTTGGGTGGAATTTCTTTTTTCTTTTGTTAGTATTGTATAAAATGTTGATGGTTTTGTGGATTTTTTTTTTTAAAGATTGTGCCTTATTCTTTTTTTTTTTTTTTTAGGCAATT
The DNA here is from genome assembly GCF_900497805.2 of Vombatus ursinus. Taxonomy (NCBI): domain Eukaryota; kingdom Metazoa; phylum Chordata; class Mammalia; order Diprotodontia; family Vombatidae; genus Vombatus; species Vombatus ursinus. The sequence continues at coordinate 600,317 of NW_020954719.1, read as the reverse complement.
GGGGTTGGCCAAGGTCACACAGCTAGTAAGTGTCAAGTGTTTGGTCTGAGGCCGGATTCGAATTCAGGTCCTCCTGACTTCGGGGCTGGTACTCTATCCACTGCGCCACCTAGGTGCCCCTGATTTTTTTTTTTTCATTCTGTTCCCTTGCTGAAGCTATTGATCACTTCAGTTTCTTTCCTGATTCTGTTTTTCCAAGTATACCATCATGTCATTTTCATATAAAGATAATGGTGTCCCCTCTTTGTTGATGTTCTTACTGATGGGTGCTCTGGCCCCAGCCCTAAGATCATGTCTCTGGAAGCCTTCCAGTTTCTCAGTGGGCCCATAGGCCCCTGCCCTGTGAGAAAATTTTCTCTTGTTGCAAAACACATTCTCTTATCAGAACAGACACAGGGGTGCCTGACCCAAGGATTTTTGTCCCTGGATGGTCCAAGGACTCTATTGGCACAAGATCCCCAAGGTCCATGCCTCTGGCAACTAAACAAAAAACTCTTTTCTCCCTCCGTATCTGGTATCAACAAAGTTATCTCTGCAAAGCTCCCTACATTTTCCCATCCATAGATCACTGATGCCTGCTCCCAAGACACCTGGACCCCTTGCAATATCTACTTATTCCTTTCCCTGTTCCTTTTCTATATAAGCTTTAGATTCACCCCCATTAATTTGCAAGTTCCCCAAAGGAACTTCACGCACTACTATTGACCTTACAGTAAATTGCCACTTGACTGAAAGAGGGCTTGAGTGTGTGAATTCGTTCCAGGCAGTTCTGCCTTGGCATTCTTGGGGTGTTAGCACCCCCACACCTCTTCATTACCTTTAACATATTCTTTTGTCTTATTACTATGGCTGTTATTTTTAGAACTCTGGCAAATAATAGAGGGATATCCTTGCTTTACTACTTTTTGTACTAAAAAGCTTTATTTGTTCATCATAAACAATGCACAGCTCTTGATTTTAAATATAAACACTTTTTTTAAAATTTATTTTATTTTCAATTCATGGAACAAAACAAGCATTTCCATAACACAGTACAATAAAACAGATGATTGTACATGAAATTGCAGATCTACCATGTACAACTTGATCTTCCCTCCAATTATATGTTATCATGTAAATTTCTTTTTTTTCTTTTTTCTCCCCCCCAAAGATAGCTACTATTCGATACAAATAGGTGTGTGTGTGTGTGTGTGTGTACATGTATATGTAAAATTATTCTAAATGTGCTTCTATTTATCATTTCTCTGGATGCAGATAATGTCTTTATTCATATGTCCTTTATAGTTAATTAGGTGTTTATTATAGTCAAAATAATAGTCGCTCAAAGTCACTCTTAAATCAATATTGCTGTTGCTGTATACAGTGTTCTCTTGATTCTACTTACTTTGCTTTTCATCATTTCATGCAAGTATTTCCTTGCCTTTCGAAGATCATCAAGCTTATCATTTCTTACAGCACAGTAGTATCCTATCAGAACCATACACTGCAACTTTTTCAGTCATCCTCCAATTGATGGGAATCCCTGCAATGTCCCGTTCTTTGCCACCACAAAGAGAGCTGCTATAAACATCCCATTCACATTCACAGTTATAATTACTATTTGTCAATTTCCCATCTTATTTTTACTCACTGTTTTCTTTCTCACTCTCTCTTTTTACTCTATCTCTGTTACTTTATCTTCTCCCCCACTCTTCCACCCACTGCTTCATCCACCCCTCCAAGACGCTCCTCATCCTCTTCCCCAAGTCCCACTACATACACCTCTAAAAGTCTCTTCTCCACCCTTTGCATGTTTAGAAAACTTCTATACTCTTCCAGATATACAGTTTCCTCTTTAACCCAGATGAGAGTAAGGTTCCAGCATTACCAGCCCTCCACCCCCTCCTGCTTCCTCTGTATTTGTTCTTTTTGTGCCCCATTTTTATAATTGCTTCCTTTTACCTTGTCCCACCCAATTTTGTTTTTTAAAATCACCCCATCATACACAGTTCAGCCCTAACCTTTTTTTCAAATTAGGTTAGTAGTGACAGTTTTAAGAATACTAATAACAGAGGCAGCTAGGCAGCATTGGATAGTGCTTTGGCTTTGGAGTCAGGAAGACCTGAGTTCAAATAGAGCTTCAGACACTTGACACTTAGCTGTGTGACCCTGGGCAAGTCATTTAACCCCAATTGCCCCATCAAAAAAAAAAAGAATACTAATAACATTTTCATATATATAATAAATAAGCTGTTTAATGTTAATGAGTGCCTTATAATTAGTGTTTAATGTTTTCCTTATATTTCTTCTGGATCTTTTATATCAAATTTTCCATTGACTTCTGGTCTTTTTGTTACAAGTATCTGAAAGTCTTTCAGTTCATCAGATGTCCATTTTTTTTTTATTCATGATTATACACAACTTTGCTGGGTAAGTTATTCTTGGATGCAACCCCATCTCTTTTGCTCTTAAAAATATAATGTTCTAGGACCCATGGTCTTTTAGATTAGAAGGTGCTAGGTCTTGTGAAATCCTGACTGCATTTCTGCAGTATTTAAATTGTTTTTTTCTTGTTGCTTGCAATATTTTCTCTTTAACCTGGGAGTTTTTAAACTTGGCTATGACATTTCCTGTAAGTTACCCCCGGGATCTCTTTCAGGTGGTGAATGGTAGATTTGTTCTATTTCTACTTTACTCCTCTTGTTTTAGAACTTCAGGGCAATTTTCCTTAATAATTTCTTGTAATATTATATCTATATTCTTTTCTTGATCATAACTTTCAGGTAGTCCAACAATTCTTATATGTCTCTCCTTGATCTGTTCTCCAGATTAGTTGTTTTTCCAATAAGATGTTTCAGATTCTCTTCTATTTTTTCATAGTTTTATTATTTCTTGGTGTCTTATAATGTCATTCGATTCGATTTCTCTTGCCCAATTCTAGTTTTCAAAGAGTTTGTAAAAGGTTTGTGAGGTGAAATTCCTTGAGGCTTAGTCTGCTTTCCAATGGAACTACCCACAGAGCCTACTGTTTTTTGATTCAATAGAGTTGGCCTATAGGTAGGTGCCTATACTTCATGAAGGCCAAACCTCAGTCCAGGAGGCACTGTCTTTTTCTGAGGGCCTCTCAAATTATCTTAGGAGAACGACTGCTTTATCCCTTTGTTTTTCTGCTCTCCATTCATTTCATGGCAATTTTCTGTCTGTTTGTGGAGGAAATCTGGAGAGCCTGGAAATTTCTAACCTACTCCCCCACCTTCCCAGATTGTCTGTTTCTATTCTTAATCTAAATATATACTTTTTAAAAAATTCTATTTTATTTTCATGTCCACATTTTCTGTCTCCCACTTTCTATACCCTACCCTCCACCCTGCTTTGGCAGTGTTGATTGTTCTGAGATTAAGTCATTTAAGATTTCTACTTATTTTGTTTGAATGATATTTTTTGGTAATATTCATCAGTTTTCTGTGAATTTTCATTTTTGCTACTGCTTATGTATTTTGATTTTTCTTTTTATTTTCTCTCTTGTAAATTTACCTTGTCCAGTTTTTATTTTGGTAATAGAATTTTCTTTCTTTTTTTGGCTAGGTTAGCTAATGGTTTATTGATTGGGGAGTTTCTTTTTAGAGCAAGTAAAGGAATAATTGAACAGAGAGACAAAATACATCTTTATAATATTTACAGTAATTTCAAAATCAAGGTTCAAATCAAATTACTTTACTTTGAAAGAACATTTCTTTATGTGCTGAATTGTTAACAGTTTTATAGCATTGTAAAGAATTTTTTAAGAAGCTCACAGCTATACGTGTTTTATTTTCAGAGCAGTGGAAAAAGCTCAGTATTAGAAAGCCTTGTAGGGAGGGACCTACTCCCAAGAGGTACTGGAGTTGTCACCAGGAGACCCCTTATCCTACAGCTGGTCCATGTTTCACCAGAAGATAGAGGAAAAACATCTGGAGATGAAAATGGTAAGTATTAGTCATTTGTAGTATTTGAACTATTCTAGCATTTCACCTTTGTAGTTTTGTCCTTAAAAGAAAATAGATTGAAGATAATGTTGTTTATTGTTGATTAATGATAACTAGAAATTAGTGACTGCACCAAAGATTGAGGAAAGTAATCATAATAACTGATACTTGGGGTGTTAAGATTTGCAAAATGCTTTTTTTTTATAAACAACAACTCCATGATGAAGATAGTGCAAGTGTTATCTTCTCTCTTATGAGGGAACTTAGCCTCACTGAGGAGAAATGACTAGTTGGTAATCACAGTCACATCACATCTGAGGCAGAATTTCAATCTGAGTCTCTTGACTCCAGTGCCCTACCCTATTCTATTCTACCCACTTCTATTTAATTTTATTAAATTTTGCTCAGTACTATTCTGCCAAGGGTTTTGGATGTTGACTTCATCATCCAGATTGAGAACTGAAAGTGCCCTTGAAGTTGTGTAGTCCAACCCTTTTACTTTACAGATGAAGAAGCTGAGGTCTGGTGAAGTTAAGTGACTTGTTTAAGGTCAAGTGGCAGAGTTGTGATTCAAATCCAAATCCAGCCTTCTTTCTACTACATCATGCTGCTGCTTCCATCTATTAGCCATCTTTTTCAGTTTTTGTGTGCCCCCACAAATTGTCTAAGTATGTCATCTCTGCCTTCATAAAAGCCACTGGCAAAAAAAAGTTGTTGAGCAGGGCCAGTGTGGCAGGACAGATGCTGTGGCCACTGGCCCTGATGTAGACACCCTCTTATCAGGTTAACATTGCTTCATTAATTAGCAGCACTCTGATTCTAGTCATCCTGCCAGGTGGAATTCACTTATTATCATCCATAGTGGGCGATACCGCCCCCTAGGGGGCACTAGAACGATCCAAGGGGGTGGTGGTAGTTTGAAATGATGCAAATTTCAAGAAAAAACCCTTAAAGGTTTAAAGAAAGTAGATTTGAGGGGAGGGGCTGTATGATTTTTTTTTTAAGGGGGCAATAGGCCAAATAAGTTTGGGGGAAACTCTAATTCTAGCCCGTATCTTTTCATTTAGTTTTCAAGGCTTTTATTAAATAAGTCTTTGTTAAATGATTTGCTGAAGTTCATGTATATACTGTCTATGCTATTAATTCAATAATCTGGTAGAAAAAAGGAAATATGATTAGCTTGGCATGATTTAAATTCAATCAGCATTTGTTAAGCACCAATTATGTACAAGACAAATGGCTGAGATACAAAGTAGCAAACAAAAATTTGTGCTAAGTACTTACAAAATCATACCTTTGATACTATATTGTAGTATTTTGCTAGGATTGAAATTTAAACTCCATAGCTGACAGTGTGAAGAAATTCACCTTATTTTCCCTTTTAAAAACTATTTCCAGTCCTGTGGCATCTCTCCTGGTTTTCACAGTTTTCAGATCACTGAATGTACCTGATCTATCACATCCTCACGTTCTTATTGTACCCTGGGATGTACTTCATCCAGGCCTGGTCACTTGGACAGCTAGGGTCCTTTACCATTTCCTTATCTTATATTTCAGTTTTGTGTTCCCTGGTTTTGTCCCTATCATTTTATGTTTTGATCATTTTCTTTTACTGAAATAGTTGACTATTTCAATGATAATATTGGCCTGAGCATTCCTTCAGATGATGTAGATCACTTTCTTTTCATTCTGTGTGGTTCTTCTCCATGGTTTTCCATGTATTCTCCACCAGGGGTCCATTCAACTTTATGGGCAGTAGGTTTCTTGATATTACATGGGTAATATGGTATCATTATGGCACTTGGATAGTTCATCTGTTTTCATGTTTACAATATAACTAGCCCACTTCCTTTTCTGGTCTTCAATATCTTTATTCATTACCTTGATAGTAATATTCTATAGCCTCCTTATGCCCATCTTTCTGTTTTTTGGGTGACCCATGATTTTCTTTTTTTCGTAGTTTAAAAGTACTTCTTGATTTGTGGCCATGTGGGCTAATTATAAGAATAATTATAAGAATAAAAATAAGAATATTAAGGCATAGTTCTAAATTATTTTTCAAAATGTTTGGGCTAGTTTGCCCCTCTACCAACTATATGTACCTGTTTTCATTAGTGTACTTATTTTCCTGTATCTCCTCCAGCACATTAAAAAGATGGGTTTTTATGTCAGGTTGCTGCTTGAGATTATTGAAAGAACAGCTCAGTTTCTTGAATCCAGTCTAACCTGTTCTCTTATACCTATTTAAATCTGGGCTCAGTTTGTTCTAAGTTAGTATCTTTGAATAATGTCCAAGATATATGTACTGATGGACTAATTTTGTGAACTGTCTATCCAACTATTTATCATATTCTGAATGATTTTTCATACATTTATTTTTTCCTGTTTGGGTAATGAGGTTAAACTCCTGACTAATTTTGGATCCCATTTCTGAGTCTCTTTAATACTTTGGAGGCATGAAGTGATTAGAACAATATTGACAGGATTAACTGGAGGACCCACTATCTCTAGTGAATCCCTCTACCCTCTAGACTCTACATTGGATGTGTACTAGTGACAAACATCTTTTTTTATGCCTCAATTATTAAAAATAATAACTTTGATTAAAAAAGGGTAAAGTAAAACAGTAATTACAAGTAAATACAGGAAAATGTATATACTGGAGGGGGAAAACATGATGGAGAGCCTTTAGGTGAGGATTATTGGAGGAAGAAACTGAAATTATTATGGTGGCCATATCATACAGACCACCTGGCTAGAAGAAAGAAATGAATGATGAGTTCCGTAAGTAGATGACATGCAGAGGTGTGTTATAGTAATGAGAGCCTATCTGGATATGTGCTCAGGTATTATACTAAAAGGTAAGTAGCTGATTCATTCATTCATTTAATTGGGTAGCAAGAATTTATTAAGTGCTTACTATGTGCCAGGCAATGAGCTACGAGCTGGAGAAGCAAAGAGCAAAAACACTTATTACTTTCATTTCACTTTGCATTAGTTCACACAAATCTTTCTGGGTTTTTCTGAAACCATCCCCTTCATCAGTTCTTGTAGCGTGATAGTATTTCATCACATTTATATAACCTTACTTGTTCAGCCATTCCCAGTTGATGGACATTCTTCAATTTTTGCTGCTGCTAGCTGTTTTTTGTACATTTGGGACTTTTCTTCTTCTATCTCTTTAGAGTACAGAGCTAGTAGTAGTATCACTAAGTCAAATGGTATGTACAGTTTAATGGCTTTTAGGGCATAGTTCTAAATTATTTTTCAGAATGGTTGGGCTAGTTTGCAGCTCTACCAACTATATGTACCTGTTTTCATTAGTGTACTTATTTTCCTATATCTCTTCCAGCATTTGTCATTTTCCTTTTTTATTATCTTAGCCAGTCTGATGGGTATGAACTGCTTCCTCAGAGTTGTTTTAATTTGCATTTCTCTAATTATTAATGATTTCAAGAATTTTTCCTGTGACTACTGATAACTTCGTTTTTTTTTTTGTTTTTTTCTAAAAACTGCCTTTTCATATCCCTTGACCATTTATCAATTGGGAAATGGCTCTAATTGTAAATTTCATTCAGTTTCAGATTTATTTTAGAAATGAGACCTGTGATCAAAATTGTGCATTTTACTGCCTGTGAATCTCTCTATCTCTTTTTTGATCATGAGCTTTTCCCCTATCCGTAGACCTGACAGGTAATTTCTTCCATGGTCCACTAATTTGCTTATGAGATCACCTTTTATGTCTAAATTGTCGACCTGTTAGAGTTTATACTCTGCGAGATGTTGATCTGTGCCTAGTTTCTGCCAAATTACTTTCCAGTTTTCCAAGTAATTTTTGTTGAATAGTGAATTCTTGTTCCAGTAGTTAGGATCTTTGGGTTTATCACACACTAGTTTATTGTGCTCATTTGTTTTGTATAATATGTACCTAATCATTGATCAATCTCTCTATTTCTTACCTAGTACCAAATTGTTTTGATGGTTACAGCTTTGTAATACAGTTTGAGATCTGTTACTGCTTCTGTTACTTCCTTCTGTTTTTTTCCACTGATTCCCTTAATATTTTCGACCTTTTGTTCCACCAGATGGATTTTGATTTTTTTTCTAGCTCTATAAATTAGTTCTTCGGTAATTTGATTGGCATAGCTCTGAATAAGTAAATTAATTTAGATTATATTGTCTCTTTTTTTTTTGGCTTTGCCTACACATGAGCAATTTATTACTCCCATTGTTTAGATCTGTCTTTATTTGTGTGAAAAGTGTTTTATAATTGTGTTCATATAGTTCCTGTGTGTCTCTTGGCAAGTAGAATCCCAAGTATTTTATATGCTCTGTAGTATTTTAAATGTATTTTCTCTTTCTGTCTCTTCCTGCTGGGTTTTGTTGGTAATATAAAGAAATGCAAATTTTTGTATGAGTTTATTTTATATCCTGTTATCTTTTTAAGGTTGTTAATTGTTTTGACTAGTTTTTTATTTGACTCACAGAGGTTCTCTAAGTATACCATCATGCAAAGTGATAATTTTGTTTCCTTGTTGTCTATGCTTATTCTTTCAATATCTTTATCTTGTCTTATTTCTATAATACAATTTCTAGTACATTTCTAGTACAATACCAAATAGTAATGGTGATAATCTTTCACCCCTCATCTTATTGGAGAGTGTTCTATCTTATCCCTATTACAGGTAATGCTTGCTCTTGATTTTAGATAGATATTGCTTATCATTTTAAGCAAAGCTTCATTTATTCCTGTGTTTCTTCTTGGCGGGGGGGCAATAGGGGTTAAGTGACTTGCCCAGGTTCACACAGCTAGTTAAGTGTTATGTGTCTGAGGTCAAATTTGAACTCAGGTCCTCCTGAATCCAGGGCTGGTGCTCTATCCACTGGGCCACCTAGCTGCCCCCTTGTTTCTAGTGTTTTAACAGGAATGTGTCTTCTTATTTTGTTAAAAGCTTTATTACATCTGTTGGAAAAAATAATTTTTTTTTGAAAATATGCTTATAGTTTTTCTAATATTGAACCAGCCCTGCATTCCTGATGTAAATCCAGCTTGGTCATAGTATATAACCTTTGTGACATGTTGCTGTAATCTCCTTGCTAGTGTTCTCCGTTCAGCTACCAAAGTGATTTTCATAAAATCAAATAAGATCATGTCATCTCCCTCCTATTCAGTGACTTCCTGTTGCCTCCAGGAGCATATACAAAATGCTCTGTTTAGCATTCAAAGCCCTTCATAACCTAACCTCCTCCTACCTTTCCAAGCTTCTTATACCTTACTCCTCAATACGTATTCTTAGATCCAGTGATACTAGACTCCTGGCTGTTCCATGAACAAGAACTCCATCTCTCAGCTCTGGGCATTCTCTCTGGCTTTCTCTCATGCTTTGAATGCTCTCCCTCTTCCACTTTGACTACTGAGTTTCCTGGCTTCCTTTAAGTCTCAGCTAAAATCCTGCTTCCTACAGGAAGCCTCTCCCAAGTTCTCTTAATTCTGTTGCCTGTTAATTATTTCATATTTATCCTGCATGTAGCTTGCTTTGTATATATTTGTTTGAATGTTGTATCCACCATTGCATTGTAAGCTCTATGGTGGCAGAGACTGTCTTTTGCCTCTTTTGTATTCCCAGCACTTATCACAGTCCTGCACATAGTAGGCATTTAATAAATGTTTATTGAATTGAATTAAATTATTTTATTAAAATTTTTGCATTAATATTCATTAGGTAAATTAGTCTGTAATGTTCTTTTTAAGTTCTGACTCCCTAATTTAGATATCAAAACCATATTAGTGTCCTTGGAGGAATATGGTAAGATTCTTTCTTTAATTATTTTTTTAAACAATTTTTGTAGTATTGGAATTAATTGTTCTTTAAATGTTTAGTAGAATTAACTTGTAAATATATTTGGCCCTGGGTTTTTTTTTTCTTCCTTCAATCTAGGTAATTCATATTTTTACAAATATTCATCCATTTTGTTTAGATTATCATTTTTATTGCTAGTGAATTGGACAAAATAGTTACCAGCGATTGCTTTTATTCCCTCTTCATTGGTTTTGAATTCATCACTTTCATTTTTAAAACTGATCATTTGGTTTTCTTCTTTTTTAAGATCAAATTAGCCAGTAGTGTATCTATTTTATTAATTTTTTCCTGGTTTTATTTATTCAAATTTTTTTTAAAACTTTATGTCTTATTTGATTTTTAGGATTTCCATTTTGGTGTTTAGATGGAGGCTTTTAATTTTTTTTTTTTAATTGCATGCCTAATTTGTGTATTTGCTCTTTCACAACTGTGTTTTCTTTGTCTATATGTATAAGAATATGAGTCATTACTCAGCTGATAAATGGTCAAAGGATATGAACAGGCAGTATTCCAATGAAGAAGTCAAAACAATTTATAGTCATATGGAAAAATGCTCTAAATCATTGATTAGAGAAATGCAAATTAAAACAACCTTGAGATATTATTTTCTACCTACCAGATTGGCTAAAATGATTGAAAGGGAAAGTGATAAGTATTGGAGGGGATGTGGAAAAATTGAGACACTAATTTATTGTTGGTGGAATTGTGAACTGATACAACCATTTTGGAGACCAATCTGGAATTACGCTCAAAGAGTTATTAAACTGCGTCTACCCTTTGAATGACTTAGCAATACCATTTATTAGACCAATTTCCAAAGATAATTAGGGAAAAAGGAAAAGAGCCTATATGTTCTAAAATCTTTGTAGCAGCTCTCTTTGTGTTAGCAAAGAGCTGGAAATTGCAGGGATGCCCATCAATTGGGGAATGGCTGAAAAAATTGTGGTATATGATTGTGAGGAATACTACTCTGCTATTACAAATGATGACTCCATTGATCTTAGAAAAACATGGAAATACTTACATGAAATGATAAAGAGTAAAATGAATAGAACCAGGAGAACATTGTATACAGTAAGGGCAATATTGTTTTAAGAATGACTTTGAACGACTAAGTCATTGTAAATTCCCAAATTAACTCTAATGACATATGAAGATGCTATCTGCATTCAGAGAAAGAACTGATAAGTAGAAGTACATATACGATAATTTTACATACATACACACACACACATCTATCTATTTATATCTAATGGTAGCCATCTCTACAGGGTGGGAAAAGGAAATAAAAGAAAAAATATTATATGATAACCATTATATATTTAAAAGGAATAGCAAGTTGTACGTAATAGATTTGTAGTTTCATGTGCAGTCATCTTTTTTAAAAATTATATTATGTTATAGAAATGCTTGTTTTATTCCATAAATTAAAAATAAATTTTTAAAAATTATGCTTCAGAGGCCCTTTATTGATTATAATTTTTATTGCATTATGGTCAGAAAATATACATTTAATATTTATGCTTTTCTATATTTGTTCATAAGTTTTTTATGCCCTAATATGGTCAGTTTTTGTAAAGGTGTCATGTACAGCTAAGAATAGTTATTCCTATTCTATTTTTCTATTCCCATTCAGTAGTCACTAGAGGTCTATCAAATTTGACTTTTCTAAAATTCTGTTCATCTCTCTAACTTCTTTCTTGTTTATCTCATTGCTGGATTTATGTACATCTAAAAGTATATTGAGGTCCCCCACTATTATAGCTTTAATATTTATTTCCTTCTATAACTTATTTAACTTTTCTTTTAAGAATTTAGATACTATACCATTTGGTTCAGTATTGATATATTTATGTATTGTTTTTATTATTTATTTATTATTATTATTTATTTATTTATTATCTATGGTACCTTTTAGTAAAATGTGTTTTTCCTGTATATGATCTCTTTTAATTAGGTCTGCTTTTGATTTTGCCTTGTCTGAGATTATGATTTTGCTCAAGCCCCTTATTTTAAGTAGTAGTGTTTTTTACTCCTAGAACTGTTGCTTCAGGACTGGCCTATCCATTCAGATTCCAGTTTGTATCATAAGTGTCTCATCAAGCTCTCCACTTAGCTCCACTTGCCTCTCCTCTTGTTAGTGCCCCTAATTAAGTATCCCCAAATATTGATCTGACCTAAATTCAGGAGCGAGATTTACTCTTTTTCTCAAGCAGTCAGATTGATATTCCTGGTTCTTTAATATCCCCCAGTGGCAAATAGGTGCAAGACTGTCTCCACACTCTTCCCATAACACAATCCATCAGTAAGTAGAAGGAATCCTTCCTTTCCTTTGCTACCTGAGATTGTCTCAAAATGTTGGAGACCTTACTCACTTTGTCTTGTTACTGTACAAATTAATTCAGGAATACAAATGAAGCACTTGGGCTTTCTACTTGTTATCTCCTGCCCTTGTTGAATGAGCAGTCAGTATTCTCTTCCTATCATGTTTCCTTGCTGCCATCTTTTACTCCTGTTTTTAGCCAAATTTCTTATTGATAACTATAACCAGCTCACACCTACTATATGGCATAGTATTGGATCCTACATCATTAGCAGGATTTCCTGTGTATTAAAATTTGAACAATTTCAGTTTGTGATATTATTTATTGTTTATCATGTTCAGTACCTACCAGTGTTTTTCTTGAAGAAAGTATTAATGATGTAAGGGAGTGAGATTTCCGGTAGAGTTCATAGTTCTTTGGCCTCATTCCTTCTCCCTGACCAGTGCTTTTTTGCTATTTCCTCACCATCCTTTCCTGTTCCCACTTTTACACTTAAGTCACCAAGTATCAGTGTGTGTATGGATTTAATATGAAAGGTTTTATCGATTTCTAAACCTCTTCATCCTCTGAAACTGATGTTATATCAGCCATAATTATTTTTCTTGGTGGTCTTTTTGGAAATACTTACCATAAGTTCTGTAATATTAAATAATTATGATACAAGGTTTCTTGTTGCTTTCAAATTTATAATAAAACCAACTTCTTTCTTGACTCCTCTTGAGTCTATTTCTTTTCATTTAGCTTTTTCGTTTATAGTAAGGAGATCAAGGTTGATAATGATTCATATTCTTTAGCAGCATGTTCACTTGGTCATTGGACAAGATTCTCACATTTAGACTTACCAGTATGTTAAGTTCAAGTTCATAGTTTAAAAAATTCTGTATTTCTTAGCACTCTGTGCCTACCTTTCTGCTATTTTGCCACTACCATTACACCGTATAAGCCACTACACAAACGGAAAGTGATCATATAGGACTAGGGGCTTTTTTATATCTTCTTTTTTTTTTTTTTTCATGGATTGCCATGATCAAATATATCACTGTGTGGTCTAGCTAGCTACCTGGGCAGAGTCTCAGAAAAGTTACAAAACTGAAACCTTACCTGCATTATATGCTTTGCTGGCATAGCCTTTGAGAACCTGAGGTCACCTCCAATCCATGACAGGACAGAGTATTTTGTGGAAGAGTTCAAAATTTTCATTAATGAAGCTAAAAATGACAAAAGATTTATGAAACATTAGTTGAGGTAGTGTGGTACAATGGAGAAAGAGTTCAAATGTGAACTTTGCCACTGCTACCTGTTTAAGATTGAATCAAGTTATCTCCTTGGACCTCAGTTTCCTCATGTCTAAAGTTAAAAAAAGGGCTGGATAGATGACCTCTAAAGGTCCCTTTTAGCTCTGATTTTATGATCATATGAGGTTAGGAGTTGTGATATACTAACAGGTTTGCAAACCCATTCTTTCTGAAAGTAGAGGTAAGTTAACCCTTGCTTTCCTGTGAGAAGAGAAATTCTTCACACAATTATATCCTTATGCATAAATTTACTGACTTCATACAGCTGTCAACTATAATTAATATGGGTGCTGAAACAGAGGATCCTGTCCTAACCAACTTAAGAAGATAGATAAGCTGAAACTTTATAATCCTGTGTGTGTGCACATGCATGTGTGTGCACGCATACATGCAGAGATGTATATATACATATGTGTATAGAATATATGAACAAAATCCTTAATCAAAATTCAGAGGACCATGAATCCTTAATTCCCATGGGAGGGGACTACATCCCCCCAAAACACAATTCTTTCCCAAAACCAAATTATTTAGTTCTTGACAGCTCATCATTGTATACCATTTTAAAGAGAATATTCATACACACATACATAAATACATTTAACTTGAGTCTGACTTTTCGCCATTCTCTCAACCATAAAGTAGAAGTCATATATCATTAGATTCTTTTTCCGTTGGGAAGTTTACCACCTCAGAAAATATTTTCTTTCTTGGAGAATGACACTTCAAATACTTTTGCATAGGACTCACCTCCTGTATGTCTTCGTTGCTTTGCACCTCCTATGTGACTTCCTACTACTTGAAATATACCGCTATATAGTTTTGTGTAGGCTTTGACCAGTAAAACCGCTTCCTGGCTCTAGTAGATAGCATATTTTTAATAGGAACAAGCAACTCATTAAGCAAAATTCATAGCCTTAAGCTTCTGGAAATCCCAGTGGTCTGTCCTTTCTATGTCTCTTCAGCCTCAAAAGTACCTGAATTGGTATTCAGGTATTCTCCCCCTTTGAAAGAGGAATTTCTCAACTATTGTCTTATGACCCTGTTCAGGACTAGGGGATCTTTCCTCAGGGGAGAATTTTAAGGACCCAAGGAAATCATTTTCCCCTGGAGGCTTGCTTGTATTTGCTGGTTTTAAGTGTTTCAGTTCAAACAGGTTTTGAAGAGACATCTGAATACACTGCACAGTAAACAAGATGATTGCCTATTCTTTCAGACTTCAATAAAAGCAACTGACCATATTGCAGCAGTTCTTCCTGTTTATCATATTCTATATGGCAAGATTCTGCTATATACCTGTAATATCTGGTGCTCAAGTTTGTAATTGCGGGTATTTACTATTGGATAGCTTAAATTCTGCTCTCAACTTCGGTTTTAATTCTTGTTATGTAACCATTTCTTAATAGTAACCATTGCTGTGTCTCTGTTATCTTGCTTTAAAAATGTGTTTTTTTTCAAGGTTCCTTGCTACTTTCTGCAGCCTATACAGTTCTTGATCCAGTTTCTTATTTTCTGCTGTTAGGTGTCCATCTGTCAATAGCTTGGGTGATACATTCTTAAAGTCTACCAGACAGATCATCTTAGAACATGTCATTTCCCCTTAGTGCTCAAATTGTAAAATTGTTCATCAGATGTCAAATCAGATAAACTGTTCTGGGGATGCAGACATTTTTACTCAGAGACAAGTACCTGCTCCACACCTTCTTTTTGATAAGCTATGTTTCTGCATTCTCCTTTTGTGAAATTTTGATCCCTACTATCAGAATATTTTTGTTTTTTAATAATATTTTATTTGGGGGCAGCTAGGTGGTGCAGTGGATAGAGCACCGGCCCTGAAGTCAGGAGGACCTGAGTTCAAGTGTGGCTTCAGACCAAATACTTGACACTTACTAGCTGTGTGACCCTGGGCAAGTCACTTAACCCCAATTGCCTTAAAAAAATATATTTTTTATTTTTCCAACTACATGTACAATTATATTACATTTTCCAATTACAATTACATTTCCAATTACAGTTTTTAACATTTTTTTTTAAATTTTGTGTTCAAAATGTTCTCCCTACCTCCCCTAGCCCTCGTTGAGAAGGCTCGATATAGTTTGTACATGTGTAGTCATGCAAAACATATTTCTATATTAGTCATGTTCTGAAAAAAAATAAAACAAAAAACAAAAGAAGAGTAAAAATAGTATGTGTCGATCTGCATTCAGACTCCATCAGTTCTGTTTCTAGAGGTGGGTAGCATTTTTCATCATAAGCCTGTCGGAATAATTTTGGATCTTTGTATTGTTGTCATTCACAGTTGATCATCATGCAATATTTCTGTAACTGTGTGCAGTGTTCTTCTGGTTCTGCTCATTTCACTTTGTATCAGTTCATGTAAGTCTTCCTAGGTTTTTCTGAAAGCATCCTGCTCATCATTTCCTATAACACAATAGTATTCCATCACAATCTTATACCGCAACTTGTTTGGCCATTCCCCAATTCTTTGCCACCACAAAAAGAGCTGCTATAAATATTTTTGTACATCGAGGTTCTTTTCCCTTTGTTTTTTTAAAATCTCTTTGGGATACAGATCTAGTTAGTGGTATTGCTGGGATGAACTACGCCTTTTGGGCGTAGTTCCAAATTGCTCTCCAGAATGATTGGATTTGTTTACAATTCCTCCAACAATTTATTAGTGTCTCAATTTTCCCACGTCCCATCCATTATTTGTCATTTTACTTTTCTGTCATATTAGCCTATTTGATATGTGTGAGGGGATACGTCAGAGTTGTTTTCATTGGACAGTGCTTCTTAAACTGTGGATCATGACTCCATGTGGGGTCACGTAACTACATGTGGGGGTTGCTAAAAATTTGACAACAGTAAAAGTTTTCTAAACATGCAATGACCAAAAATTAATTCAAAATCAAATGTGTAATGAACCTGAGGTGTTTCTGGCGCTGCTTGCCCATGTTGCACTGCACAACTTCACTGCAGCCTTGGTTCTGAACACACAACATGCACACTTTGCACTGTGCGTGTTGTCACACCACACAGTGCCAATGAACTCTGTTAGAAACACCTCGGCTCAGATTTGAGACTATTGTATGTTATGAATGGCAGTGTTTTTGTTGTATATACAGAGTCGTTAAATGAATTTTGGCTTGGAATTAGGACAGAATTTTCAACAATTTCAGAAATGGCCCTAAACATATTTCTGCCATTTTGTACTATGTATTTATGCGAAGTGGTGTTTTCAGCATTGTTGATTATAAAATCAAAATTATCAATCAGCTCTGAAAAACAATGAAGATGCTGTATGTCATGCAATATCAAATATTCTGCCAAGATTTAATTCTTTATGTAAAAATAAACAAGCATATCCATCTCATTAGTATGTAAATTTGCTTTCATATTTAGTAAATGGCAAAATTATATGTGTACCAAAGAATTGTTTTAAAATCAATTTCTTTATGATTTATTATCAGTAAATGTTTGATTTATATACCTGTTTTATATACCTACATATCTGGGACTGTGTAAAAATTTCTCTGGTGAAAAGGAGTTGCAAGTGGAAAAAGTTTAAGAAGCCCTGCTCTAATAAATAATGATTTAGAGCATTTTTTCATATCACCATAGATAGCTTTGATTTCATCTGAAAACTGCCTGTTTATATCCTTTGACCATTTATCGATCAGGGAATGACTTGTATTCTTATAAATTTGGCTCAGTTCTCTATATATTTGAGAAATCAGGCCTTTATCAGAGAAATTTTTTGTAACATCCCCCCTCCCCCCAGTTTTCTGCTTTCCTTCTATTCTTGGCTGCGTTGGTTTTGTTTGTGCAAACTTTTTTTAATTTAATGTAATCAAAATTACTCATTTTATATTCCATAATGCTTTGTTTATCTTGTTTGGTAATAAATTCTTCTTTTATCCATAGATTTGGCAAATAAACTATTCCACACTCCCCTAATTGGCTTATGGTATCACTCTTTATGTCTAAATCATGTATCTATTTCAGTGTTATCTTATATATGATATGAGATATTGATCTATACATAGTTTCTGCAAAACTGCTTTCTGGTTTTCTTAGCAGTTTTTGTCAAATAGTGAGTTCTTGTTATTGTCCCCAAAGCTTGGATCTTTGAGTTTATCGAATACTAGATTGCTATGGTCTTTCCTTCTGGTATTGTATACCTAATCTGTTCCACTGGTCCACCATTCTATCTCTTAGTACCAGATTGTTTTGATGATTCCATGTGGTAATACAGTTTGAGATCTGTTATGGCTAAGCTACCTTCCTTCACTTTTTTTCCCCCATGAGTTTTTTGATATTCTTGACCTTTTGTCCTTCCAAATGAATTTTGTTATTATTTTTTCTTGCTTTATAAAATATTTTATGGTACTGAATAAATTAAGGTAAATTTTTCATTTTTATTAATATTGTCTCAGCCTACCCATGAGCAATTAATATTTTTTTCCCAACCATTGAGATCTGACTTTATTTGTGTTAGAAGTGTTTTATAATTGTGTTCATATAGTTCCTGGGTTTGTCTTGGTAGGTAAACTGCTCAAATGTGAGGTCCAAAATTATCCAATCTGCAGGAAACAACCACTGAGGCAGAGCTCTGAGTCAGTAACCATTTATTAAAGGGAATAGACCCCTTCAATGAATAGGACCTCAGATGTTCCTTATGATCTGAGATGCCCCCTTTCCGTAGGGCATTACTTTTATACGGCTTGATACCCAGACACTCAGATGAGCTAAAGTAAAATACAAAATCTTCTTGGTTGATAGACCTTGATTTTTGATGAATCAGCATGGGTGACCAAGGTAAGAGTCATCTCCACTAAGTGGTCATAAATGGCCTCCTCCTCATGTTGGGCAAAACAAGGTGGTCCGGAGGTCCAAAAATAAGTTGAGAAATTTATATTATACCAAGACATCCCAACCATGCTGGGTTTGGTCATTAGCGTTTTCGTGGTTAGGCAAGTAAACTTTATAACTAGTAAATAAGTGCTGAACAGTGAATTTATATGTCTTAAAGTTTGAGGTCTACTATAAGAAAGAATCTATCTTATCAAATTATCCCTATATTATACATGTTAAATATGCATTAATACATGTTACTCTTGTATTATTGTTAGATGACTAAATTGACTAAATACATATTAGTAGAAGAGTACATCGCTAATAATTGTTGACAGTCATTACTCCTGTGGAATCACACCAAATACTGAATAGGCTGTCTAGTAAATCATTTCTCTTGCAAGTATTTTATGTTGTCTATAGTTATTTTAAATGGAATTTCTCTATCTCTTGCTGCTGGACTTTGTCAGTAATATATAGAAATGCTGTTGATTTATATGGGTTTAAATTTTATATCCTGCAATTTTGCTGAAGTTGTTAATTATTTCAAGTAGTTTTTTACTTCATATTCTAGGATTCGCTATGTATACTCTCACATCATCTACAAAAAGTGATGGTTTTGTTTCCTCATTGCCTTTATAATTTCTTCCATTTTTTTCCCCTTCTCTTACTGCTATAGCTCACATTTCTAGCAGTGATAATGGGCATTTTTACTTCACCTCTTATCTCATTGGGGAGGCTTCAAGCTTATCCCTATTACAGATAATGCTTGCTGATGGTTTTAGATAGAAAGCTCAATTTATTATTTTGTTTTTTAGTGTTTTAATAGGAATAAATGTTGTATTTTGTCAGTAGCTATTTCAGCATCTATTGAGATAATAATGATTTTTGTTGGTTTTGTTATTGATAGGGTCAGTTATGCTGATAGTTTTCCTAATGAACCAGACCAGCATTCCTGCTATAAATCCTACCTGGTCATAGTGTATGGTCTTTGTGATATATTGCTGTAATCTCCTTGTTAGTATTTTATTTAAATTTTTTGCATCAATATTCATTAGGGAAATTGGTCTATAGTTTTCTTCCTCTGTTTTTGCTCTTCCTGGTTTAGTTATCAGCACCATATTTGTGTCATAAAAAGAATTTGGTAGCATTCCTTCTTTGCCTAGTTTTCCAAATAGTTTATATTGTATTGGAATTAATTGTTCTTTAAATGTTTGGTAGATTTAGCATCTGGTCCTGGGGATTTTTTCATTGATGGCTTATTCAGTTTCGTTGATGGCTTATTCAGTTTCTTTTTCTAAAATGAGTTTATTTAAGCATTCTATTTTCTCTTCTGTTAATCTAGGCAGTTTATTTTTTGTAAATATTCATGCAATTCAGTTAGATTGTCAGATTTACTGGAATATAATAGGCAAAATAGCTCCTAATAATTGCTTTAATTTCTTCTTCATTAGTGGTAAATTTACCCTTTTCATTTTTGAAAGTGGTAATTTGTTTTTCTTCCTTTTTTTTTCCAGTGAAATTCTCCAATGGTGTATTTGTTTTCTTCTTGTGGTTGTTTTATTTAAACCATTGAATTAATATGTAAAACTAGGAGCTGGTTTCCAGCTCCTAGTTTTACATATTAATTCAAAACCAGCTCCTAGTTTTACATATTAATTCAATGGTTTTTTTTTTTCAGTTTTATTAATCTTTCATTTGATTTTCATGATTTCCAATTTGGTGTTTAATTGGGGATTTTTAATTTGTTCTTTTTCTAGGTTTTTTTTTTTAGCTGCATGCCCAGTTCATTGTCCTATTCTTTCACTATTTTATTGATGTAAGCATTTAGAGGTATAAAATTTCCTCCAACTACTACTTTAGCTTCATTCCATGAATTTTGTTATCTTGTCATTCTCTTTAATGAAATTATTGATTGTTTCTATGATTTGTTGTTTGACCCACCCATTCTTTAGGATTAGATTATTTAGTTTCCAGTTAATTTTAATCTATCTTCCCATGGCCCTTTATTAAACGTAATTTTATTGGATTATGATCTGAAAAGGATGCATGTAATATTTCTGCTTTTCTGCATTTGATTGTGAGGTTTTTTATGCCCTAATACATGGTCAGTTTTTGTGTAGGTGCCATGTAGTGCTAGAAAAAGGCATATTCTTTTTTATTCTCATTTGTTTTTCTCTGGAGTTTTGTAAGTTTTCTGAAATTCTGTTTATCTCCTTAACTGCTTTCTTGTTTATTTTTTGGTTAGAGTTATCTAGTTCTGAAATTTGAGGTCCCTCACTAGTACAGTTTTACTATCTATTTCCTCCTGTAACTCACTTAGCTTTTCTTTAATGGATGCTATAGCATTTGATTCATATATGTTTAATATTGATATTACTTCATTGTCTGTGGCATTGTCTTTTAGCAAGATACAGTTTCTCAGGGGGTGGAGCCAAGATGGCGGAGGGAAAGCAGTGACTTGCTTGAGCTCTTGCTCAAACCCCTCCAAATACCTATAAAAAATGGCTCTAAACAAATTCTAAAGCAGCAGAACCCACAAAAAACAGAGTAAAACAAATTTCCAGCCCAAGACAACCTGGATGGCTGATCGGAAAGGTATAGAGGAGCGTCGTTTGGTGCAGGCCACAGCGACCGTGGAGCAAGCCTCTGAGGACTGAATCGCGGGCAGCTGTGGCAGTTTCCAGACTTCTCAGCCCACAAACGCCAAAGACAACTTAGAAGGTCAGTGGGAAAAGTTTGTGACTGTGGTCAGAGAAGAAGCTAGGTCTTAGCCGCCCCTGGGGCCGTGGCTGTTTCCTGAGCTTCCAGCCCACAGACTGAGGGGTATTGAGTGGCTGATCAGAGGGAGATTGCAGGGATCTCTTTGCCAGTGCTGAGGCAGGAATCTCTTGCTTTGCCTGTGCTTGGATCTGGGTCACAGTTCTGAGGGGCAGTCTTGGGGCAAGGAGGAGTGCTGGCATGGTGAAGCTTGTTGTGGCGGTGGAGAGAAAACACCTCGCCCCTTATCATAGCACCTTGGAAGAACTGAAAATTTTCAGGTCCCTAGAAGTATCTCTGAAAACAGCTGTACAAACCCCCAAAGCTTGGCACAGTACATTCTCCACATTGGAAACAGACTCTTACCTTAACAAAGAGTTTAAAACTCAAGTAATTGGTTGGAATCATGAGCAAGCGGTGCAAAAAGAGATTATATTATCTTACTTTGGTGACAAAGAAGATCAAAATATACAACCAGAAGAAGAAAACAAAGTCAAAGCTCCTACATCCAAAACTTCCAAGAAAAATATGAATCAGTCCCAGGCCTTGGAAGAGCCCAAAAAGGATTTTGAGAAGCAAGTAAGAGAAATAGAGGAAAAACTGGGAAGAGAAATGAGAGTGATGCAAGAAAATCATGAAAAGCAAATTAACAGCTTGCTAAAGGAGACCCAAAAAAATACTGAAGAAAATAACACCTTAAAAAATAGCCTAACCCAAATAGCAAAAGAGGTCCAAAAAGCCAATGAAGAAAAGAATGCCCTAAAGAGCAAAATTGGACAAATGGAGAAGGAAGAAAATTGGACAAATGGAAAAGGAAAAAATACTTCCTTAAAAATTAGAATAGAGCAATTGGAAGCTAGTGACTTTATGAGAAATCAAGACACTGTAAAACAAATCCAAAAGAATGAAAAAATAGAAAACAATGTGAAATATCTCATTGGAAAAACAACTGACCTGGAAAATAGATCCAGGAGAGAGAATTTAAAAATTATTGGACTATCTGAAAGCCATGATCAAAAAAAGAACCTAGTCATCATCTTTCAAGAAATGATCAAGGAAAACTGCCCTGATATTTTAGAACCAGAGGGCAAAATAGAAATTGAAAGAATCCACTGATCTCCTCCTGAAAGAGATCCCCAAAGGAAAACTCCTAGGAATATTGTAGCCAAATTCCAGAGTTCCCAGGTCAAGGAGAAAATATTGCAAGCAGCCAGAAAAAAACAATTCAAGTATTGTGGAAACATAATCAGGATAACACAAGATTTAGCAGCTTCTACATTAAGGGACTGCAGGGCATGGAATATAATATTCCGGAGGGCAAAGAAGATAGGATTACAACCAAGAATCACCCACCCAGCAAAACTGAGTATAATTCTTCAGGGGAAAAAATGGTCATTCAGTGAAATAGAGGACTTTCAAGCATTCTTGATGAAAAGACCAGAGCTGAATAGAAATTTGACTTTCCAATGCAAGACTCAAGTGGAACATGAAGAGCTAAACAGGAAAGAGAAATCATAAGAGACTTATTATGGTTGAACTGTTATTTGTAACTCATGAGACCTTTGTCAGTATTAGGGTAGTAGGAGGGAAAAAATTGTAAGTATGGATGGATAGATAGATAGATAGATAGATAGATAGATAGATAGATAGAGGGCACAGAGTGAGTTGAAGATGAAGGGGTCATATCTGGAGAATAAAATTAAGGGGTGAGAGAGGATTATACTAGGAGAAGGAGAAAAGGAAAGGTAGAACGGGGTAAATTATCTCACAAAAAAAAAAAAAAACAGAAAAGAAAAGGCTCTTACAGTGGAGGGGAAATGGGACTCAATTGGGTATGGAAATCTGTCTTACCCTACAGGAAAATAGTAGGGGAAGTGGACAAGAGAATAGGAGGATGACAGAGAGGAGGGAAGACTGGGAATGGGGGTAATCAGAAGCAAATACTTCTGAGGAGGGACAGGGTGAAAAGAAAGAGTAGAATAAATGGGGGGGTGGGATAGGATTAAGGGAAATAGAGTTAGTTTTTCACAGCATGTCTACTATGGAAGTGTTTTGCATAACTGCACATGTATAGCCTATATTCAGTTGCTTGCCTTTTCAATGAGGGTGGGTGGGGAGGGAGGAAGGGAGAAAATTTGGAACCCAAAGTTTTAAAAACACATCTTTAAAAAAAATGTATGTTTTCACATGCAGCTGGGAAATAAGAAATACGGGAAATGGGGTACAGAAATCTATCTTGCCCTATAGGAAAATAGAAGGGGAAGAGGGGAGAGATAGCAGGGAAAGCAGACTAGGGGAAGGGGTGTTCAGAATGCGTGCCATCTTGGGGTAGGGGGAGGGGTGAGATGGGGTGAAAATTTGGAACTCAAAATCTTGTGGAAGTAAATGTTGAAAACTAAAATAAATTTTAAAAAAAGTAAAACCAAATAAAAAAATTAAGTTTAAAAAAAAGATACAGTTTCTCTTTAATTAGATCTTTTTAATTAGATCTGTTTTTGCTTTTGCTTTGTCTGAAATCATGATTGCTACCACTACTTTTGTTTTACTTCAGCTGAACCATAACAGATTCTGCTCCAGCCCCTTATCTTTACTTTGTTTGTGTCTTTCTGCTTCAAGTATGTTTCTTGTAAACAACATATTGTAGAATTCTGGTTTTTAATACACTCTGTATCTGCTTCCTGTTTATGGTGAATTCATCCCATTCAGTTATGATTACTAGGCATTCCACTCCATCTTATTCTTTCTTTCTCTCTCTACCCCCGCTTCCCCAAAAGTGTTTTGTTTCTGACTACCACTTCCTCTAATCCTTTCTCCCTTCTATATCAGTACCCCCTTCCCCCTTCTCTTATTCTCTTCACCTCCTAATTTCCTGTATAATTAGATAGATTTTGATACCCTAATTAGTATGTATATTATTTCCTCTTTCAGCCAGTTCCAATGACAGTAAGGTTCAAGCATTGCCTGCCACACTCACCCCACTCTCCATCTTTTCCCTCCATTATAAAAACTCTTTGGTGCCTCTTTTATGTGAGATAATTTTCCCCTTTCTCTCAGTGCATCCCTCTTTTTTACCTCTTAATTTTTTTCTTCAGCTTATCATTACATTGTACTCACACCTGTGACCTCTTTCACATATACTCCTTCTAACTAATAATGGTGAAGTTCTTAGAAATTACAAGTATCACCTTCCCACGTAGGAATGTGAACAGTTTAACTTTATTGAGTCCCTTATGATTTTTCTTTCCTTTTTATGCTTCTCTTGAGTTTTGTATTTGAATATTTTCTTTTCTTTTCATTAGGAATGCTTGAAAGCCCTCTATCTTATTTAATACCCATTTTTTTTCTCTCTGAAGGATTATATTCAGCTCTTGGTTGTATTCCTAGCTTCTTTGCCCTCTAGGATATCATATTCCAAGCCTTCCAATCCTTTAATGTAGAAGCTGTTAAATCCTATGTTATCCTACAATAGCTCCATGATATTTGAATTGTTTCTTTCTGGCTGCTTGCAGTATTTTCTCCTTGACTGGGAACTCTGGAATTTTGCTATAATATTCCTGGGAGTTTTCATTTGGGGATATCTTTTAGGAGGTGATCAGTAGATTTTTTCAATTTCTATTTTACCCTCTGGTTCTAGAATATCAGGGCAGTTTTCCTTCATTTCTTGAAATAAAATATCTAGGCTCTTTTTTTTCAGATCATGGATTTCAGATAATCTAATAATTATCAGAGTATCTCACCTGGACCTATTTTCCAGGTCAGTTGTTTTTCCAATAAGATATTTCACATTTTCTTCTATTTTTTCATTTTTTTGGTTTTGTTTGTTTCTTGATGTCTCATGGAGTCGTTAGTTTCCACTTGCCCAATTCTTATTTTTTAAGCATGTATTTTCTTCATTGAGCTTTTGTACTTCCTCTTCCATTTAGCCAGTTCTACTTTTTAATGAGTTCTTCTCTTCGTTGGATTTTTGTGCCTCTTTTATCATTTGGCCTATTCTGTTTTTTAAGGTGTTTTTTCAGTAATTTTTTTAACCTCTTTTCTAAATTGTTGACTCTTTTTTCGTGATTTTTTTTTTATATTACTCTCATTTCTTTTCCCAGTTTTCCCCCCTGTCTCTCTTACTTGGTTTTAAAAATCCTTTTAAAGCTCTTCTAGGAGTTCATTTTGGTTCAGATACCTATTCATAGTTTTCTTTGAGATTTTGTATGTAGTTGCTTTGATTTTGTTGTCTTCTTCTGAGTATGTATTTTGATCTTCCCTGTCACTATAATAACTTTCTATGGTCAGGTTCTTTTTTTGTTTGTCATTTTTCCAACCTATTTCTTGACTTCTAACTTTATGTTAAAGTTAGATTCTGTTCCTGGACTGGAGGGGACACTGTCGCAAGCTTTAAGTTTTTCATGCTGCTGTTTTTAGAGCTATTTCTGTTGGTCTGTAAGTTTTCAGTTCTTCTCTGTTGGTATGCTCTAAGGAGAGGGGTGGTCATTGTTTTCTGCCCTAGAACTGTGACCAGGGTCCCAGCTCCGTTTAGTGCTCCTCCTTGCCCTGAGACTGTGACTTGAGATAACGTATGAGCAATGCAAGGAGTTGTGCTTCCAGTGCCTACAAAGTATCCCTTGTAGTCTCCTTATGACTAGTTGTCTGATCCCCATGTATTCTGTAGGATGAGACTTCTGGAAGCCAACATCTCAGATTCATTTACCACCAAGGCCTGTTGCTGACCTGTGGGGCCCAGATTATGCTGGCAAGGCTTGTGCTGAAATGCAACCCAGTCACATTCCAGTTGGACAGATCTTTCCTGCTGACCTTCTAAGTTATCTTGAGTTGGAAAGGTGTTTTACCCCTTTTTTTATTTTTTGGTTTTGCCACTCCAGAATTCACTTTGAGGTGCTTTTTTTTTAAGTTGCTTGAAGGAGAATTTGGGAAAGCTCAGACAAATTGCTGCCGTTATTGCTCCATCTTGGCAGTATTTTTGTTTTGATTAGTAGTCTTTATAGGCTTTTCCTGAATCCACCGCTCAATCAATTCCTAGAAGAGATGAGTGCTTGTATCATTTTGCTAACTACAAAAAGAAAATCCTGCTCCCTTTACTGTAGTTATGGCCTAAGACTTAGAGCAACTTGTATATGCTAATTTAAATTAAATTTTATTTTTTTCAGTTAGCAAAAAATCTTTTTTTATTTCCCTCTCACCACTCCTATTTGTAACAAATATACATAGGCAAGCAAAATAGATTATTGAATTGGCCATGTTCAAAATACATGTTTCATTATGTCCCAGTTATCTCTTTTATTAGGAAATGGGTAATATGTTTCATCATGGACCTTCTGGATTATTGTCTGTTATTGTATAAATTGTTCTTTGGTTATGCTCACTTTAGTCTTCATCTGTTTAAGGGTCCTTCCTGTTTTCATTGAAATTGTCTATTTCTTATGACACAGAAACATTCCATTATATATACCATAATTTATTCAATCAGTCCTCAATAGTTTACAGGATTTTTGCCACTACAAAAATCTACTGTAAATATTTTCTGCTTTTCTTCTTTCTTTGTTCTCTGTAGTGATAGGCCTAGTAATGTCCCTGTATCAGATAGTCTGCACTATTTAATTTTGGGTGATCCATTTCACAGTTCAAATAGTGCATCACTGTGCACATTTTCCCACAGCTTTTTCAACATCTGTGATTTTTCTTGTGTCAGTTTTGCCAATCTGATAGATGTAAGGCGAAACCTTAGAATTGCTTTAATTTGCGTTTTTCTAATTTTTTAAATTTTTAATAAGAATTTTGCATTTTTCTAATGATTAATGTTTATAGTTTGGGTTTTTTCCTTTGAAAACTGCTTGTTCATATTCTTTAATGTTTTATCAACTGAGAATGGCTCTTATTCTTTTAAATAGAGTCAATTCTTTATGTATCTTTGGAAATGAGATCTTTATTAGAGAAGCTGTTAGCAAGATTTTTCCCCCAGTTATCTTTTCTTTCTAATTTTGGCTGCATCAGTTTTGTTTATGCAAACAAGTTAAAATTTTATGTAATTAAAATTGTCCATTTTGTTTTTTATGATCCTCTCAGTCTCTTGTGTGGTCATAGACAAAGATCTTTACCTATCAGTAAATCTGAGAGGTAATTTCTTCCTTGCTCTTCTATTTTGTTTATGATTTCTGTCTGAAGCAGAGTGTATGATACATAAATGCTTAATAAACGATGATTGACTTTGTGTACTTTATGAGATAGTAGTCTATAACCTAGATTCTGCCATATTCCTTTCTAGTTTTCTCTGCAGTTTTTATAAATAGTAAAATCTCACCCCAAAAGCTGGGGGTCTTTGGGTTTATCAGAAACAAGCCAACATGTGTTTGTTTGTGTATGTTGTGGACCTAGTCTGTTCAGCTGGTTAGTCTCTTTAAAGATACTTCAAAACAGTGTGTTTTAGAAAACAAGGAGTAATTCAATTTCATTATTCATCTTTTTTTATAACTATGTATGGTTATCCAACCACAGAATGTAGTGAGCTGACATTAGGTTACAATGTTTAGATATACATTAAGGATATTATTTCTCCATAAAATAAAACCAAAGTAAACTATAATGATTATTGCTAGTACTTGTTTGAATGTCCAAGGTATTACAGTATTGTTTAAACTTAGTATTTAGAAGAGAAACTTAAACTTCTGCTTATATCCATGACGTTTAAAAGTATTATCTAGAGATCATCTCTGACATCAGATATTTTCCCAACACCTAATAGAAAATAAGTTATTCAGACTGTTTTAGGAAACATGCTACAGTTCCATTTATTAGAATGCTTTAATCTGCACATTCCATGTATGATATATCATAATCTTCAAGAGACAGCATTTCCTCAGTCACTTAACTACATTGGTTTCCTGAATAATGAAGTAATTTGCATTGGTTCCAAGACCCTGTTTGACTATTCTGTATAGTTCTCGCAGGCATATATCTGGGAATTGTCAGAACCTAGAAGATAGTAGTTGAGTCTTAACAATAGGATAATCAGCTTTATACAGTAAAATAGTCAGATATTTAATTCTTTTTTTCCCCTAGAAAATTCATTTTAATGGGATGACCTTGGTCAGTTCTACCCAACCTATGAAAATGGGATTTTATTTTTTCTTGATCCTGTGCCACTTAACATTTTTATTGATGACTTAAATAAAAGTGTAAATTGCATGCTTGTCAAGTGATACAAGTGTAAGTGATACAAGTGATACAAAAAGTAAGTGATTACAAAAGTGATGTAAGTGATACAAAATTGAGAGGGATAGACATTGATTTTGATGATAAGATTTAAGATCCAGAAAGATCTCAGCAGTCCAAAATAAATCTAATAATGACATTTAGTGTAATCTAATATAAATGTAATGACTTGATTTTAGTTAATAATCTTCATAAGTACAGGCCACAGAAATATTTATTAGGCAAAGTTCCCATGAAAAAGATTTGGGGATTTTGGTTGACTTGAAGGATTAAAGTAAGTCAGCTGTGTCATATGGCAGCCAAAGAAACTAATGCAGTCAGGCTGCATTGAGGCTTGTCCAAATTACAGGAAATGATAGTTACATTTTTATTTCATCCTAGGTTGACTATATATGAAATATTATATTTAGTTTTTAGTGCTACATTTTGTGAAAGAAATAATCAATCTGAAACATACACAGAGGAGGTGAGGGAACTGGAGAATGTCATACAAGGGTCATTTAAAGAAATTAAGGGGTGTTCAGTCTGGAGAAGAGAAGACTCGAGGAGAATGTGTCTTTTAAGTATTTGAAGGGCTGTCATATGGAATGAAGTACTAGATTATTTTTCTTGACCTTTGAAGCAGAGTGAACAAGGGGCAGTGATTAGTAGGTGGAAAGAAACAAGATCTTGGCTTGCTGTCAGGAAAAACTTCCCAAAGTGGAATTAGAGAGGACATTGCTGTTCAGTTACATACAGGTTGGAGTAGGTGGCCTCTGAGATTCTTTCCAATTCTGAGATTGTGATTCTGTGTGTGTGTGTGTGTGTGTGTGTGTGTGTGTGTGCGCGTGCGCGCGCGCGTATGTTGGGATGGATGGGGGGGCATGGTTCTAGACCTCTCTTGACAAAGTTGACAAAAGTTTGACACCTTTTAATTGGTGCCAGTATAAGTTTATTATGCTATTTATTCTTTTCATCCCTGTCCCAAGAAGTTAAAAAAGGAGCCTTCTTTTTTTAAAAAAATTTAAATATGACTGAGATTTATATTTCAGCACAATATTTATTGGTGGGAGGGAAGCTTTTGTGTCTTTTACCAGAATTCTCCCTTAGAAGCAAAAAAGTTAAGGAGAGGGATGCTGGCTACAGGAAAAAAAATGCAATTTCACCAAATGCTAAATTTTATATAAGAAAAAATTATTTTTTAAAAGTTCACATAATAGGTATTGGTGTGGAGCCAACCATGTCCATAATTCCACTGCAAATCATTTTAATTATTTTGTTATTATTTACATTGTTGTAGTCATTGCATATAGTGTTCTCGTTCTGCTTACTTCACTTTCATTAGTTTTTATAGTTACTTATCATAGTCAGCATAGTCATTGTTTCTTGTAGAGTAGTAATATTTTACTAAATGCACATGCATCACTTTTCTTCCCTAAATGATGGGCTTCTGCTTTGTTGCTACTACCAAAAAAAAATGCTCCTATAAATATTTTGGTGATTATGAAACTTTTCTTCTTATTATTGTCCTCTTTCATGCTAAGTATATGTTTAGCAATGAAATCTTTGTGTCAAAGGGTGTGAATATTTTAGTTGCTCTCTTAAATCTAAATTGCTTTTCAGGGTGGTTGTTCCAATTTACAACGTGGCCAACGTTTTATTAGTGTGTGTCTCCATAATTCCTGTATATTTTATCATGTTTGGCAGTTTTCAGGGTGTGAGAATCCAACATTTAAAAGAACAGTGAACTCCTGTGCTCCACAGACTTTTTGCAAAAATGGAGACAGAAGGCATTTTATCAAATTTTGTCTATGAGATCACTGTGATCCTCAATCACAAATCAAGGAGAGAGAAAGCAGAAGAAAGAAAATTATGAATCAACACCATTAATGATTATTGATGTGGAAATATTAGCTGAAATATTAGTAACAAGTTATAAGCAACATTCTAAAATATTATTCACTATGACCGGATTAGATTCATCAAATGTAAAGTGTAACATTAGAAAAACTATCAATATAATTAAGAATATTTAAAAACAATTAAGATTTCATGGTTATATCATCATATGTATATATGTATACACGCACATATACACATATATATCACCCTGACACTAAGATGTCTTGAAATAAAGGGGCCATTTATTACTATAATAGCTACAATAAACAGCTACCATTATTTGTGATGGAGAGAAACAGTAGAAGCTTTGCTAATAAAATTTGAGTAAAACAGAGTAGCATAGTGCTAGAAGTGCTACCTATACCAGTAAGCTGAGTAAAGAATTTGATAGAATAAGCATAGACAAAGAGAAATCAAAACTTTCTGTTCACTCACCTTTCCCAGCTACTCTTCCTATCTTCCTTAACTACTTGCCTGCCAGGCCTATTTATAGTCCAGTATCACCCACCTCTTCTATCTGTGTACCGTCCTCCCTTCCCCCCTATCTCTCCTAGCCTATTTACCACAGTTTGCAATGGGTGCTCCAAGTTCCCCGCAGCTCTAGTCCTAGCTCTCCTATCTCACCTAAGTAAATCTCAGCCAGTGTTTCTGATGGCCCCAGCTCATTGGAGTGTATTTTTTCCAAGCATTCACCCTCCTGCAGAAGTGGGGCCTATCAGCTCCACTTACCAACTCCACCCTGAAATATTCACCTACCTACTTGCTAACCTCAATAGTCTGTACTCCATCTTACCTACCTGCCATACTTATTCCCCTGTACCTCCCCCAGGTATTCACCTACCAGCTCAACTTATTCACCTTTCCCAACACCTACTCTTGCACCTCACCTGCCTTCTCTCCAGCAAGCCTCACCTATAGCCTTACCGGCCCAATGCTCAGCCCAGATGACAGCAATGAAGAAAACTGAAGGACGATATGAAAGTTTCCTCAAGAAACAACCGTAATGATTCAATGAAAAAATTAATTGAAATAATTTTAGAATAGTAGCAGTATACAAAAACTCACAAATCATCAGCATTTTTGTATATAACTAAACCCAGGTGGAAAAGATAGAGAAATTTCGCTCAAAATAATTAACAATTGCATAAAATACTTGGGAGTTAACATACCTAGACACACTTAGGATTTGTATAAATATAATTACAAAGCACTCTTCACTGTGCTTGGAGAGTGCATATAATTGGAGAGTTTCATTGTACAAGGCTAGGCTTTATAAATATAAAAGTGACAATAGAAACTAAATTTATTTTCAGATTTAATGGTATAAAAATCATACTATTTTAGGATTATTTTATGTAGAATAGGACAAAAATAACAAAATTCATCTGGAAAGAATAAAAGTCAAGAATCTCAAGAGGAATAATGAAAAAATTAAGAATAAAGACAACCTATAATTATCCAATTTCAAATTGTACTTTTAAGCAGGACTTATTTAAATGATATGATCAAACCAATTATTTAACCAAAAGAAGAGAAAAGGAGATTAGTGGAATAGAAGAAACACACAAATGAGTATAGTAGCCCATGTCAATAAACTCAAGAACGTAAGCTTCCGAGGAAAGGAATCCATTCAGTTAACTGCTAGGAAAATTGGAAAGCAGCTTGGCAGAAAGGAGGTTTAGACTGCCATTTTTCAACATGGAAAACATTATTTGCCAAGTGTATACTTTACTTAAATATAGTCACATCAAAAAAAAATTTCAGAGAATGGAAGGAAATAACCTTCCACAGATGAGGAGGAAAATTCTTAACCCAATGAAACCTAATGAGATAAATATGAAAGATAAAATAGGCAATTTTGATTACATAACATTTTAAAGCAATAGCATAAATGAAATCAATGTAGTTAGAAAAAGAGAAGTTGTGGAATAGGGAAAAATGTATTAATCAGATCTGATTTCCAAGACATATAGAGAATTGACACATATATAAAACCAAAAATCATTTCTCTATAATACACTGTAGGTGGAGCTGTGAACTGGTTCAGCTATTCTGGAAAATAATTTGTAATTATGCAACAAATGCTATCCTTTGACTCAGCCGTCACACTCCTAGGTATATACACAAAAGAAGTCAAGAAAAAACAAAAGGTCCCATGTATACGAAAATATTCATAAAGTAGAAATAAAGTCAGTGTCTATCAGGGAATATTTGAACAAATTGTGCCATATGAACATAATATAATATTGTTATGTCATAAGGAATTTTGATAAAATAGAAGGAATTTAGAGAAATATGGAAATACTTGGGTAACTGGTATAGATCTAAGTAATAGAACTGGGAGGACAATATACATATGACTAAAAAGTATAAACAACAGAAAAAGGCAACTGAACTCAGAATAACTAAAATAGAATGTGGCAAACGTATTCCAAAAGAGTTGCACTATTGGTTGGTTTTGCCTGACTACATGTATTTCTTTATTATGATAGAGAGTTGTTGAAGAAAGTCATTAAAATATTAGAAAATAAGACTAATAAATTTTTTAATGTTTAATGTCTTTTGTAGGTTCTTTAAATTCTGGAAATTCTGTTTTGTATATTTCCCCTTCATCCCCGAATACATACCAACTAGGATATCAAGGCTTTGATAGGAAATTTATGGTATAAATTACAGCATACTTAGAACCTAAATTTAAATCAACATGCTATGATTCATTTTAGGAAGTGAATTTTAATGTTTTTATTATTTAAATGTTTTTATTTATAATATATAATTATATATAAAAATAATATTATATTATTTTAATGTTTTTTAATTACAATAGTTAACCATGTATGAAATAGTCTAATGGCCACTGACCTGATAACCAGATATCCTGGATTCTAAAGCCTGTCTACTGTTACCTAAATAATGTAACGTTTAGACAAATCACTTAAATTTACTTCCTTGCGCAATGAAAGGAGGAAGTTAAACCAGTGTTTTCCACCGCTAAAATTGTATAATTCTGTCTAATAAATTTAAAAATTGACGAAGTTATATAACATAGAAAATGCTTGGTCATTATCAATCAGAAAGCATTTATTAATTGCCTATGTGTCAAACACTGGAGATAAAAGTATGAAACAATGTCTGTTCTCAAGGAGTTAATAGTCTAATGGTTTATACAAGTACATACAAGTTGTCAGTAAACATTTATTATGTGCCTACTCTGTGTCAGGCACTGTCCTAAGCACTAAAAATATAAAAAGTCAACAGACAGCCTCTGGCCTCAACGAGCTGACAAGGCAGGTGGGAGACAACAAACAAATAGGAACAAATAAGCTGTATACAAGATAAATAGGAAATAATTAAGAGAGAGAAGGTGTTAGAATTAAAAGGTGTTGGGAAAGGCTTCCTATTGAAGATGAAAGGAGGGAGAGCATTTCACACATGAGAGACAGCCAGAGAAAATGTCTAGAGCTGAGAGATGGCAGTGTCTTGTATATATGTATATGTTATGTATGTGTGTATATATATGTATGTATATGTATTATATATATAGACACATGTCTAGTTTTTTTCTATCTGTTAAAACATCCTAGTTGAGTGTACCTCTGAATGTTTGAACGATATGCACATTTCAAATGTGTTATGCTTTTTGCATCTGATAAAATGATATAAAATTTCAACAATAAGTGCTAAACTTATCATTCTGTGCTATTTCTTTTTAACTGCAGACCCTGCAACATGGAAAAATTCAAGACACCTTTCTAAAGGTTTCTTTTATCCACTTGCTTTTGTCCCTTCTTTTTCTATTATAAACCTGCATGTATGCTTGAATATTCTTACAGCCTGTATGCATTCTTAGTCATTTTTTCCCTCTCTATTTCAGTTTTAGGTTTTAGTGATTCTTATAACCTTTTGGGCTTTGCATCAGCCTCTAAGAATTTTTTTATGATGAATGTAATGTTTAATGTATTTAAAAGTAAACCTAGGGCGTTGTTGTTATACAGTAAATTAATATATTTTTTTCTGAGATAGAAGTACCCATCTATTTGAGGTTCTGCAGTGTGACTTTATAGGAAAGGGACTACCCTTTTGTGCTTCAAATAGTTAAAACACTTCACTTATGAGAGAGGAGCATGTTTTTCCCCACTATTCTTTGCTTTTCCTACCAAAGGAAATCTTAATTAGCTTTAGTATTTTATGTCACTTTTACTGTGGTGAAATTGTTTTTTGGTTTTAGGTATACTATAAAAGAGCTATCAAGTTGATGCTTATAATATAGTAGAGTCTGTTTGTATGTTTGCATTAACACTTAGCATTTTAAAGCAATCTTAAATTGGAAAAATTAGGACCATTTATCATATCCAACTCCTTAAGAAGTTCAACAGTGTCACTTTCCAGAGTATCACCTCCAAGGTGTTGCCTAGTGTTTTTTGGAAAATGAAGGAAATATCTGAATTCGGGAGATGAGATAGGAAGAATTTCCAGAGAAACAACAGTTCTTTTTTCTATATACTATGTAACATAATCTCGAATCTGTAAAGTGGACCAACTGCCCATTCCTAGGTCTTGTTTTCTGCTTCTACTTAATTTCTACCCTACCCTCAATCTCTGTGTACCTACAACTCTGGCTTTCTATCAGATATATTTAAAATGGGGAAAATTTGTTTTGTAGGCGATTTTACATTGGCATGGAGATTGGTGGGTGGGGCGGACACTAGGGAAGCTTTCAGAATGTCAAGGACTTCACTTAAAAAGATAGATACAATCAAGCAGAACTTTTGAATGGTTAACAGAAACCAGAGTTTTATATATGAATGAAAAATATACACACCTATGCTCTTCAGTTGTTGAGGTTTTCCTTTATTAACTATGTCTAGATATGTTTTATGTCCCCTTTGCTTAGTTGAATTTTCACTTTTTTCACTTTTTAACTAAATTAGATATTTTTATAGGAGATAATACTATTTAAAGATTTTAACTGATATTTTCCTATCAAACAGTGTCTATTAAAAAAAGGAAAGTAATTTTGTTAATCAGATGCAGATTTCAAAAGAAATCTTCTTTACAGTTTGTAATTTTGAAATAAAAGACAGGTCTTTCAACTTTCAAAAGGCATTATTTTATCAGGGTAGTATGACATGATAGAGTACAGACCTCATAATTAGGAAGATATTGGTTTAAGTTCTCAGTTCTTCTGGAGATGTCACATACTGGCAATAGCAACTTTCCAAGACTTTTAAGTTGCAGAACAATCTGCATTTTTGTCATTGGGATTTTTCTCACTTGGAATTTCTTATGCCAATGAGATCACATTCAGACTAAAATAATAATTTAAAAAAAATGTATTTAGCAGTACTCAAAAACATTTTTATTATAGGAAAAAACAACAGGCTAATTTATCCCAAATCTTGAACAAACTTAATTTTTTATTAAGTGCTCTAATATATATTTACCTGTGTAGATGGATAGAACTACATATGAATTTGGCTCTTTTAACTATTTAAATGAACCTAAAGAAGAAGGTTTGTAGTAGTGTCTAAAGTATTGGTTATTTGTTTTCAGGTATTCAAGCTGAAGAGTGGGGTAAATTTCTGCACACCAAAAATAAGGTAATTACACAAATATGTTTGGGGAGTAATTTTAATATTTTAGTAACACTTAAAACATTTTTGTTTTTATGATGAAAAAGGAGACCAGTTGAGTTCCTACTGTTGGTTATTTGACATAATTTTGAAGGAACTTTTTTAAAACCATTAAGCAAAAGAGACAATTATTTCCCAAATAATCTTGTTCACCAAATTAATTGAGGTTTCTGTACCTCAAGATTTTGCCAAAGATCCCGGTTTGTGGTTCGTGTTTTACCCAAGTGTAAAAATTTAAATTTTTTAATAAATTAATTTTTTAATACTTTGTTTTAGCTATACACTGATTTTGATGAAATTCGACAAGAAATTGAAAATGAAACAGAGAGGATTTCAGGAAATAATAAGGTATGGATTTTTGATGCTGAAATGTTCTTTAGAGCTGATTAGTATCAACAGAAGTAATGAAAACAAATATTTATTGAACCCCTGCGGTGTGTGCATAGAGAATGTATTCCATTTTCTTCAAGTGCTTATACCTTTAATAGATATAAAAAAAATTCATAAACAAATCTTCAGTTATTTTTTTTCCTATGGGCTCTTAGAACATCAAAAATTTTAGTTTTTAAAATGATATATTTCTGATATTGCCATGCATATATCACTTTGCTTTAGCTGCTGTATTCAATACTCTCACAACAGATTAGGTTTCCCCAACTAGATTCACTGGACACATCTCAAATACAACTTGTCTAAAATGGAACTCATTGTCTTTCCCCCAAAACTCACCTCTTGCAAAATTCCCTGTTTCTGTCAAAGGCATCACCATTCTTCCATTCTCCCAATACCCAATGAATTGTCAGCTCTTGCCATTTCTACTTCCAGAGCATCTCTCATATCCAAACTCGTCTTTCTCCTCACACAGTGACTACCTTAGTTCAGGCCATCACTTTTCACTTGGATTTTGCAATAGCCTATTTATTAATTATTCTTTCTGCCTCGAATTTCTCCTCATTCTAGTTTTTCCTCTACACTGCTGCCAGAATGATTTTCCCAGATCATTATACTCTGGTGACTTCTTTTTGCCTTTAGAATCAAATATAAAGTCTTTTGTTTCGCTTTTAAAGCTCTTCACAACCTGACCTTAGTTTATCTTTCTAGCTTGATTATACATCATTCTCCCTCCTGCACTCTCCAAGCTGACCTTATCTCTGTTACTCACACAGAATACTGCAGCTCTTGCTTCCATGCCTTTGCATTGGCTGTCTTTCACACCATTTAAAAAACAGCAAATTATAGATATAAGTTAAAATAGAATGATAGATTTAGAGGTAGGAAGGATCTTACAGGTAGGAATTTCAGTAAGGAGGTTGTTCAAGAAAAGCTTCACAGATGAGTTTTGAAACGGGTTAAGGAAGATAGGGAAGGGAAAGCATTTCAGAGTAATGAAAATAGCATTTGCAAAGGCTAGAAAGAGCAGTTTAGGCTTTCTAGTCCCTTATTCATGATGACCCAAATCCACAACATTTGATGAGCTGGGGAGAGGAGGTAGGGAATGGGGAAGACACGGTCTCAACCAAAATCTGTTTGTGGCAGAGAGGAATCACTATCTTTTTACAGCAGCAAATAATTTGTGTTGATTTGTGTATGTTGATAGCTAGCTTTGAAGAATCAGAAAAGAAAAGACTTTCAAATTGAGATGAAGAAAGTGGAGTATTAATAACCATGGTAATGCTGTATAAGTCCTTTGTTACACAGTTTTTATACCACAGGACCTTTAAGCTATTATAATATTTTATCAGGCTGTTGCTATGTGTATTTATGCTTCAAGGAGCATGATTTAATTCAGTGTCCATTTACATGGAATAATTAGTTTTAAATCATTCTCAATATGTTAATTGGATAGATTTTTGTATAGCTTTAATTAATGGTAATATTTTAAACAACTTAATTTCTAGGGGGTGAGTCCTGAACCTATTCATCTAAAAATTTTTTCACCTAATGTTGTAAACCTGACTCTTGTGGATTTGCCAGGCATGACAAAGGTAAGGAAAAATTTTGCTTCCTTCATTGCGGGTAGGATGTCACCTATTAATTGGCACTTTTATCTTGTAAAAAAATACGGTGGTCTTGTTCATTAACCCCATAAACAGTGTTCACATTCTGCATCCTTCAGCTGTGTTTTTTTATACATGGCCAAGAATGGCATTGGCTAGTCTATTAGAATCTCTACTATTAGAATTTGGTCTTCATGCTTATGATATTGATTTTTGTTACATTTGTTTCTTCTTCAACCAAACACTAGCAGATGTTGAGTATACTTTATTGTAATTATTTTTAAATTTTTATTGTAATTCTGTTCCAATCTTTGTTTTGTTTAGGTACCTGTGGGTGATCAACCAAAGGATATTGAACTTCAAATCAGAGAACTCATCCTTCGTTTCATTAGTAACCCTAATTCCATTATTTTGGCTGTCACTGCTGCTAATACAGATATGGCAACATCAGAGGCTCTTAAAATTTCAAGAGAGGTAGATCCAGATGGTAAGGAATAAAAGTTTGTAATTGGTTGGTGGGAAAAGGGAATAGATATAGTCTACCTGTAAATCTATCTTTAAAAAGGAGGGGGAGGGGCAGGTAGGTGGTGCAGTGGATAGAGAACCAGCCCTGGATTCAGGAGGACCTGAGTTCAAATCCAGCCTCAGACACATAACACTCACCAGTTGTGTGTCTCTGGGCAAGTCACTTAACCCCAATTACCTCACCAAAAAAAAAAAAGAAAGAAAGAAAGAAAAAACCTCAAATAAAAAGGAGGGAGAAAAGTAGTTTTTGTGTTCTTGCCTAA
Organism: Vombatus ursinus; assembly: GCF_900497805.2. NCBI lineage: Eukaryota > Metazoa > Chordata > Mammalia > Diprotodontia > Vombatidae > Vombatus > Vombatus ursinus. The sequence continues at coordinate 561,762 of NW_020954719.1, read as the reverse complement.
TGCTAGTGAAACTAATTATAAATTAAATAGTATATTTAAATGAAAATGCTTTCTATTTGTTATTTTTAAAGAAAAATGCTAATACAGAATATAATTTTTTACTTTTGGGTTTTTTTCTGTTTATTTCTTTGAGGAAAATTTGATAACATGTCTAGCATGCTCTGAGAACTGTTCTGAGAAACCTTATAGGAATGCACAGAGAAAACATTTTAGACTTCCATGTGTTTTGAAAAACATTAAAATTCTGTTTTTGAATGCCTTGATATGTCATGGATTTTCAAAATGCTATCAATTATGTTATGTCCTCACCGTAGTGTTGTATCTCTTACTATGATATAGAATGACTGTAAGGCAGTTGATAGCCTTACCTTCTTTTGCTAAGGCTAATATGGAGTCCTATTATATTTGTATACTTAAGTGTACCTAAGTAGAGATTTTCCTCCTTGAATATCACTAGGATATTTGTTTTTTTAAATGTATATTCTTTTTTTGTAGTTTTAAATGCTGGTATAAATATCCTCATATCAGAAAATAAGCTATTTCTTTTTTTCAGTTGGTTTTTAATAGCTGGTATAACAAGAGAAGAGAATTTAGAGAAAAATTTGAAGGGGGAAGATAAGAATGTAGTTTGATGAAAATGAATATCTTTGTATATACAGAATCTTTATTTGTGGATTTTTCCAATTTCCCTACTTGTTAGAAATAAAGGGACTTAATGAATAGCACTTTGATTCTTAAACGTAATTTTAAAAAATTCTGTAGCTTTAAATTCATTGAATATAAACAAAATTATCCCATGTGTAAGATACTCACTCTTTGGGGATTGTAACTGCATTATATTTGTTTTGAAAGAATTATTATTGAATGTGTATTTTCCATGGCTAACTTTTTTTTTTTTTTTAAGACTAACTCTAGAGGGTTTTGAACTGATATGTCAACATTTAGTGATTGTTTCTTATTAATGGGTATTTTCTTATTTACATTTGTTAGGTCGTAGAACCCTTGCTGTAATCACTAAACTAGATCTCATGGATGCTGGTACTGATGCAATGGATGTGTTGATGGGAAGGGTCATTCCAGTTAAACTTGGCATAATTGGAGTGGTAAACAGGTACGTTAGTAGGAAAGGAGATTATAATTATAATATCTTGGTTTCAGTGAAAGTCTTTATTTCTGAAACCTATTTGAGGTACATTTTAAAAAATACGTTCTCATATATTATACTTGTGTTCTTAATAAAGAAGTGAGTCTTGTTGGATGTGGGGGTGAACCGAGATACTTCATTAAAGCTTTTTGTTCTTGCTTTAAATAAAGAATGGCTACATAAGAACATAAGGAACCCTTATAAGTGTAGGAATAAAAAGATGTGTGGAGCAATTTTAAATAGAACAAATAACATTAAAGTGAGAATGAAGAGAGCTAGATTTTAGGTGTGTCTCTGTGATATTGGGCCAGTTATTTAACCTCTAGGCCTCGTTTTGCTTCATAAGTAACATGAGAGGGTTGGACTAGATTTCCTTTAAGGCCCTTTCAAACTTCAGCAACCTATAATTCTTCTTAACTTTTCTCTTCTCCTCGCCTTACCCTCCTTCCTCTCCCCTTCCCCCCAGTCTCTATTCTGTATCACACCAGCCCCATCTATCTACCAGTTTCCCCCCCCCCTTTTTTTTTTCAGTCAGCTGACATAAGGTAGATGTACATAAGAGTTGAACGTTGTACTTTGTGGGTAATTGGTGTTTTATTATAAGAGTAGTTTTCAACAAACAGGTTCATGGAGAAGACATGTATATAGCACATGTTTTAGTGAAATGTTTTTACTCAACTCATGTTGTGGCCAAGAGTGGGGGAAAAGACACTATAATAAAGTTGATAAGAATAAGGGAGAATAATTTGCTCATATATTCAATTAAGGCAGATAAAAGACTAATTCAGTTTGATAGCACTTTCTTGTAATAATTTTGTTACTTTCAACCCCTAGGAGCCAGCTGGATATTAACAATAAGAAGAGTGTATCTGATTCTATCCGTGATGAATATGCTTTTCTTCAAAAGAAATATCCATCATTAGCCAATAGAAATGGAACAAAATATCTTGCTAGGACACTGAATAGGTAACATTTCCTACTTTAAATATGAAACATTCTTTTTCCTTTTCCAGAAGTTTCAGCAATTGAGACTTAAACAGTGATTTACTTAAGTATAATTTTATAGTTTTGTTACTTTGCAATTAGAGTTTTACTGACTGTGCATTAGTATTAAGAAACTAACATTGGAATTTATTTAAAAAGTACTCTAAACTTACATTATCAGCAAAAATAAGTGAGTGAATGAAAAAGAAATTATTAATCACTCACTTATGTGAAAAGCACCATATAAGAATCACTGGTCTCAAGCAGCTCACATTTTAATAAGGGGAAATAACACATAGGTTTCAGCTGTAAGTCAGATGGAAAGGCCTAGTGGTCCTTAGGGTGCAGTGGCAAAATAGATAGTAATGCATGTTCTTTAATGTCCATTATGAAACCATATTGGGGAGAGCTCATTGGGAAGGGAATCAGCATGTCTGCTTGCTAGCCTTTCCTCCAGGTGGTGGTTGAGAGCAGTGGGATCCAGTGCATCTGAGATCTTGCCCTCCTGGAACGGTGAATCCCTCTGTTGCCCCTAAAAGCTCTAGAAAACTGCTGGATGCTAGATCACTTCAGTGCCCTCTTACCTCTGGCCCAGGGACCATTTTTTAAATATCCAAGGGCATAGGGCAGCCTCCCTTAAGATTTCATGTCTATATTTCCCCATTTACTGCCCTGATAATCTGAGATCAGCTGACATGATCGAGGTGATGATGAGCACCCCATGTATGGATGAGATTGGGCTGAATACCTGGAAGGATGGCATTTCCTGTCAGATCTTTCCTGATCCTTCAGGCTTTGATCACAACTGCAAACGAAAGGACTGCCTGCCTTCCATCATGGTGGAGCCCACAAAGGGAGAAGTGGAAAGTGGGGAGCAGGAGCTAAGATGGCTCCCAGAGGAGTTCTTGGTCCAAGAAAATGAGCAAGAAACCAGCAAAAGAAAAAAAAAAACTTTGAGAAGAAGGAACAGTAAATCTATTGAGAGCACCCAAAGAGGCAAAAAAATTACATCTGTTTTTTCCCCCCCATCATGGTAGAAAATGACTGAGCCACAGCTCCAATTTTGCACCTGTGAGATCACTGGTGTTTTTTTTTTCTTTTTTCTTTTTTGAGATATATATATATATTTTTTTTTTCCTAAAAGAAATGTGTCCAGCATCTGAGTCCTCAATGCAAAGATCAGCAAGACCTTCTGAGAAAAGAAGTTACTTAATTGGGGCTGGGGAAGCATCTGCTGCTTTGAGATCACTATCTGAACTCTGCATAGTCTTGAGGAGTTGTGACATTCTGGGGGGGTTTGGGGGGAGTTGGTAAAAGGCAGAGCAGGTAATGAACATTCTGAAAGCAAGAAAGCAAATGACAGAAAGAAATAAGAGAAAATCGAAGTTTTAAGAAAACAATCTGCAAAGACCTACAGCCAGAAAGCATTCAGAGGGGACTAGTGCTGGCTCAGAAGTACATCTGTAGATAGAGTTGTTCTTTTTCCTGTTTTTTCCTCTTTGCCCCCTTTTATTTCTGTTCAGAGTGTGTTTGAGTGAGTTAACAGGGGAGGAGGGGAAACAGACCACACTGGGAGCTCTCTAATGGCAAGAGCAAAAAGAACTGTGAAGCAAGCATGTGGGCAAGTCCCTTGTTTGCCTCCCCTCTCTCCCTTTTTTCCTCTGCTACTCCTGATCTCTGCCTTCCTCTGACAGAGGACCTTTCTAATGTTTATCTGTTCTTTTGTTTTTTGGGTGGGGAGGGCAAGATTTTCTGGGCCCATTTCCCAAAGTATCCATCCCTTTTTGTTCTTGGTGCCTTGGTATCCCATGGCCCTTTGTGAGGGATGGGGAGGATAAGATAGGATGGGTCCCTTGTCCTTCTCAGGATGAAAGGCACATGACAGTATTCCTCTCATCTCTTGTTATTCTCAGAGTTCAAGCAGGAATTTTGGGAATGCCTCTGTTCTTTTTCTTTAATTGAATTAACCCTTTCTTCCAAAGCCCCTATACCAGTTTCTGAGCTAAGTCTTCTGCCTCCTCCCGTCTGTTTGATTCTAGCCAGTCTGACTAACTAGGTCACTTACTATTTGCCTTCAGCCTCCTTTTCACCTTGAATATTCTCCCTCCTTTTTATGAGAAGTGGAGGAGTGAGAGGAAGAGAAACAAAAGTTTCCTTGGTATTGTTTTTAGGTGGGAGCTGAATGCTCCTTCTGGTCATGAGGGCCAGTGTAGCCTGAGACTTGGAAGGATTGTGGGTTGGGGAAGGGGGGAAGAAGGAAAGGAAGAGGAGGAGAAGTGAGTGAGTGGGGTGACACATGGTAGGTCGAGTGCCAGTGGTACTGTGACCAAGTTGGAAATTAGAGGGTGTCATGAGATATCTTGCAGCTTTCCAAGTTCTTTTTTTTCCTTTACTTTTAATTTATTTATTTTTAGTTTTCAACATTTACTTCCACCAGATTTTGAGTTCCAGATTTTCTCCCCATCTCATCCTTTCCCCTACCCCAAGATGGCATGCATTCTGTGTAACCCTTCCCCTAATCTGCCCTCCCTTTTATCTTTTCCACCCTTATCCCCTTCCCCTTCTATTTTCCTGTAGGGCAAGATAGATTTCTATACCCTATTTCCTGTATTTCTTATTTCCCAGTTTTAAAAAAAAACAATTTTTTTTACATGTGTTTTTAAACTTTCGGTTCCAAGTTTTCTCTCTTCCTCCCTCCCCACTCACCCTCATTGAAAAGGCAAACAACTCAATACAGGTTATACATGTGTAGTCATGCAAAGCGCTTCCATAGTATTCATGTTGTGAAAAACTAAATATATTTCCCTTCATCCTATCCTGCCCCCGATTTATTCTATTCTCTCTTTTGACCCTGTCCCTCCTCAGAAGTATTTGCTTCTGATTACCCCCTTTCCCCAATCTGCCCTCCCCTCTATCATCCCCCTGTTCTCTTGTCCCCTTCCCCCCTTATTTTCCTGTAGGGTAAGATAGATTTCCATACCCAAGTGAGTATGGACATTATTCTCTCCTTAAGCCAAATCCTATGAGAATAAGATTCACTCATTCCCTCTCACCTTCCCCCTCTTCCCCTCCACGGTTAAAGTCTTTTCTTGTCTGTTTCATGTGAGATAATTTACCCCATTCTACCTCTCCCTTTCTCCTTCTCCTAGTACAATCCTCTCTCACCCCTTAATTTTATTCTCCAGATATCACCCCTTCATCTTCAACTCACCCTGTGCCCTGTATCTATCCATTTATATATATATATATGCATACATATAATATTTTCCCTCCAACTACCCTAATATTGACAAAGGTCTCATGAGTTACAAATACCATCTTTCCATGTAGGAATGTGAACAGTTCATCCTTAATAAGTCTCTTTATGATTTCTCTTTCCTGTTTACCTCTTCATGGTCCACTTGAGTCTTGTATTTGAAAGTCAGATTTTCTATTCAGCTCTGGTCTTTTCATCAAGAATGCTTGAAAGTCCTCTATTTCACTGAATGACCATTTTTTCCCCTGCAGGATTATACTCAGTTTTGCTGGGTAGGTGATTCTTGATTGTAATCCTATCTCCTTTGCCCTCCGGAATATTATATTCCATGCCCTGCGGTCCCTTAATGTAGAAGCTGCTAAATCTTGTGTTATCCTGATTGTGTTTCCACAGTACTTGAATTGTTTCTTTCTGGCTGCTTGCAATATTTTCTCCTTGACCTGGGAACTCTGAAATTTGTCTACAATATTCCTAGGAGTTTTCTTTTGGGGATCTCTTTCAGGAGGTGATCGGTGGATTCTTTCAATTTCTATTTTGCCCTCTGGTTCTAAAATATCAGGGCAGTTTTCCTTGATAATTTCTTGAAAAATGATGTCTAGGCTCTTTTTTTGATCATGGCTTTCAGATAGTCCAATAATTTTCAGATTCTCTCTCTTGGATCTATTTTCCAGGTCAGTTGTTTTTCCAGTGAGATATTTCACATTGTTTTCTATTTTTTCATTCTTTTGGATTTGTTTTACAGTGTCTTGATTTCTCATAAAGTCACTAAGCTTCCAATTGCTCCATTCTAATTTTTAAGGAAGTATTTTCTTCAGTAAGCTTTTGGCTTTTCCATTTGGCCAGTGTTGCTTTTTAGGGCATCCTTCTCCTCATTGGCCTTTTGGACCTCTTTTGCCATTTGAGTTAGGCTATTTTTTAAGGTATTATTTTTTTGGGTCTCCTTTAGCAAGCTGTTGACTAGTTTTTCATGATTTTCTTCCATCACTCTCAGTTTTTCCTCCACTTCTCTTACTTGCTTCTCAAAATCATTTTTGAGCTCTTCCATGGCCTGGGTTTGATTCATATTTTTCTTGGAAGTTTTGTATGTAGGAGCTTTGACATTGTTGTCTTCTTCTGGTTGTATGTTTTGATCTTCTTTGTCACAAAAGAAAGATTCTATGGTCTGACTCATTTTGCGCTGCTTGCTCGTAATACTTTGTTAAGGTAGGAGTCTGTTTCCAGTGTGGAGAATGTGGGTTTTGTGCAGCTGTTTTCAGAGATACTTCTAGGGACCTGAAATTTTCAGTCTAAGGTGCTATGATCAAGGGCGAGGTGTTTACTCCTTTCCTGGCCTACACTGTGGTCTATGAGTGACCACAAGCACTCTTTTCTGTCTTGGAACTGTGAGGAGGATTTCCTCTCCACCACCACTACAAGTTCCACCAGGCCAGTGATCCTCCTTGCCCCAGGACTGCCACCCAGAACTGTGACCCAGATCCAAGCACGGGCAAAGCAAGAGAGTCCTGCACCAGCAAAGAGATTCCTGCAATCCCCCTCTGATCAGCCACTCGATTCCCCATCAGTCTGTGGGCCAGAAGCTCTGGAGGCAGCTGCCACCCCAGGGCCAAGCTTCAGTACTGGGGCTAGGACCAACCATGCACTTCTATCTCACTGCAGACACAGACTTTTCCTACTGACCTTCTAAGTTGTCTTTGGTGTTCATGGGTTGAGAAGTCTGGAAACCGCCATAGCTGCCCGTAATTCAGTCCTCTGAGGCCTGCTCCAGGTTCGCTGAGGCCTGCGTGCCCATACCACACTGCGTTCCTCTCCCGGTTCAGTGTGATATACTTTTCTGATCAACTATCCAGGTTTTCTTGGGCTGGAAATTTGTTTCACTCTGTCTTTTTGTGGGTTCTGCTGCTTTAGAATTTGTTTAGAGCCATTTTTTATAGGTATTTGGAGGGGTTTGGGGGAGAGCTCAAGCAAGTCACTGCTTTTACTCTGCTGTCTTGGCTTGGCCCCCTAGCTTTCCAAGTTCTGAAGAGGTAGATACGTGTGTGTGTGTGTGTGGTAGAGAGGGGAGGAGGCTATCCTGTATTGCTGTGCTCTGAGGAGGCTCCAGAAGTAAAGGATGTTGTGTTCAGACCTGAGTTTTCCAAATTTCCCTAATTCTGCCACTCCCACCTCATTTTTCTCACTCCTCTTGGCCCTTTATCTGGAAGGACAGCTTTCACAGTAACATTGGGAGCGCACTTATGAGCTGGCTATGTTGAGGCTCTACACTTTGGAGTCCAGGGTCCAAAGAACAAATTATAGAAACATTTCCATCTTATTGCCAGATCCTCTTATTGGCTTCCAACAGAGGCAGGGAGAGGCAGCAGATGATAAGGAATCAGACTTTGAGGCTTTTCTTGGGTATAACGAGAACTCAAGACACTTGAACATTGTCTCCCTATTTCCAGTCAGTCCTATTTCAGCCTCTAGTCTTGGACTTAGTGTAATATATTTGTATTTAATACCTCATAGGTAGTATGACACTGGAGAAAGCTGGGGGAGGGTCTTGCTTTTATGTATCAGTAGGACCAGGTTTGAGGGGGTATCTCTCTCCTTTTCTTCCTCCCATTTCATCTGCTTATATTATAAACATTGATGGCAATAATTTTTAGCTCCATACAGTTCCAGTAGGCCAGCAGGTGGGAGAGGGGGTGGGGGAGAAGATGACCCTCTCCCTGTAGTTTTTGCTGGTGACTCATGATAGGTCTACCTCCCTCCTTTTCTAGTTGTATTTTGGTGGCAGAGAATCTCTGTTACGTATACCCTGCTGTAGTTTTGGTCATCATTCAACTCCTGTGGAGAGGAGAGTTAGTGATTCACTTAATGACTCCTTGGCTTTCAAATCACTTGATGGGGTGGGTAGCCAGCATCCCCCCTCTCCTCTCTTCCCCTCTTCTTTTACCTCTCCCCCACCCCACCCTGCATCTGCTACCTGTTATCATCTGTCCCAGTCTCATTGTGTGATGGAATGTGCTTTAGTACTCTGCATAACAAACCTACTTTGTGAATATATGTTTATGACTGGTGGATTGTTATCTTTCTGGTCTTGAGACCACTCTTAACTGCCATTTAGAATTCTGAGCAGGCAAGGGGCTGACAGTGAGCATAAACCAGGATCTTCAGAAGGGTTAGCCCCACTGAGTTGATCCGTTTACCTTTGGAAGAGACTATGCTCTTTATCTGGCCTCTGTGTTGTTGTGGATTTTTGTTTGTTATTTTTCCCCTTTTTGGAAGTAATTTGTATGTATTTCTAACAGAATGTATCAGGGAAAAAAAAGCCTTCAGTAAAAAATGCCTGTTGTTTGTTCAACTTCTTGTAACTTCTGTTCTTTTTTGAGGCTCAGGGAGCAGCTAGCATTTTCTTTTCCCCAAAACTACTTTTTGTCACTGTGACAGTTGTAAATAAAGTTTGAAAATGTTTCTCCCTCCCCCCCCAAAAAAAAACATGTGTTTCCAATGTTGAATCATTTCATAGTGCCAAGAACTTTGGTAGCAAGAACTTTCTTTTTCAGGTCTTCAGGAGCTGTAGCTGCGAAGGAGGTGGGGACTATGAAATTTCCCACAGTTAAAGACTAAGTGTAGGGTTTGTTAGAATTCAGAAGAACCCAGATCCATTTTGATGGCTTTTAGGAAGAGAATGAAAATCTGAACAATTCTATTTATCAGGAGACTTCTCAATGCAGGTTCTTTTATCTTATCCATGATAAGAACAGTTCAGTTCTAAGTCTGATAGATATTAGTATAGATAAGTCATGATGGAATTTCCCTCACAGTTTGTTCTCATGTTGACTATCAAAACAAATTATAATTTTATTGGTCTTGGATTTTAATTGTAGTCCATTTAAATGTATAGTATATTCATTCTGAAATTTCATTAAGCCAAAAAGTAAGGGCTAGAATTAGATAAGATTGGTGAGTAACAGTACAATGGCTTGGAAGTAAGTGGTTTGCATTTGGTCACCTAGCAACTATTACCAATTTGAATGGGACCAATGCAAATTAAAAATAATTCTCAAAACAACATTCATAATATCATTATTTTCCTTGGTGTGTAATGTGTGTTTTGTGGAGTTGGAACTGTTCTTGCTAAGACAAGCTGTTGGATAGGTTGTAAAATGTTACCAATATCCCTTGCTTTCCATATGTACATTTTGATTGTGGTTGATCACCAAAGAACATATGTGTGCTATAGGAGAAGTCTGAAGTGGTTTTTTTTTTTTGTAGACCACTATGGAGAAGATTAAAGGATTTTTTGGAAAGAAGTAAGCTATATTTTAGGTCTGGTCAATGTATCTTGAAATTTAAATTTAAATGACCACAACCTTGTGAAAGGGAGCCTAGCTCAGGAGCACTGTAGGTCTGAAGTGACAGGCAGAATGGCATGCGTGTAATTCAAGTCGCCACCCTGGAGACATAGAAAACTGTGTTGTGGTGTTGCTTCTGGGATAATTATTTGTTTCTCATTTGCATAATATGCAGGACTTTACCTACATATGAATGACCTCAAGAGGTCCCTTTACTCTCTTGGTTGCTGCCATTGTGGGACTTGAAAAATACCCAATTCTTTGCTTTTCACTTCACCTCAATTTTAGTCCAGGGTAGAGTTTTTGGTGACAGTACTAAGTGGAGGGGAGGGTAAATTTCCTCTCTACTGTTATTATTGCTGATTTTATAGGAGGTATTCCCAGCTGCCATTCCATCTCTGCACACTGTTTAGACATTCAGATAATTCCCAATAATCATGCAAACAAAATCCTTTATAAATTCCTTGAGAAACCAGATTATCATTTATTAATAGAAAAGGAGAAATATGTCTTTTAACTTTGACTATTTGTATTTGATCAAAGCTTTGTTGTTTCTCTATGTTGATTTTATTTAGATTGTTGCATTTGTTTTGTATTTATTTTTTTGACCCTGCCTTCTTTACCCTGTATTAACCTAACACAAATCTCTACTGTAGTTCTGCAATCTCTCTTCCTTTGAAATTTTGTTCCATCTTTCTAAATAACTGTGGCCAGATTTTTGCTGCAGTAATCTACTAGACAATGGTGGAATCACACTCTCCTTTTTCCAAGAGTTGAATACCTGATCCAGTATTCCAGTCTGCCATTTCTTTAAACACCCTGGCTTCCCAGTTCATACACTTCTCAAACTCCTGTGATCGAAATCTTCACTCCAACTGGAAAGAGTGATATATAACTCTGAAATTCCTCTATCTTATCACGCTTTCTTGTCCTTGCGTCTCTCACTCTACCTTCATCCTCCTAAGCTTATTTTCTTTCTCACTATGACCTCTGGGCCTCTATGCCTCATTATTCTCCCAATTCATCACCTGTGACTAGTTGATCATTTTAACCATTTAATTTCCTTCTCCATTAAATCTCTTGTCCTAGTGCTCTACAAATCCCTGTTTTATCTTCAGCCTTGTGTTACTCTCACCATTTGCCTCTTCTTGCTTGAATGCTTCTGAACACAAGTGGAGAAATTTGAAAAAGTCTGCCGTCTTGTATTCATGTTTTAATTTGTTTTAATCATCTCAACTGAATTATTATTGCTACATATTAATCTTTCTGTTCTTCCCTGATAGAAACTGTCAAGCTCTATGCAACAGCTGTTGTAGACCTCCTTTTTCAAATATCCTCTATTACTGCCAACTCATTTTTCTTTGTGGTGTCTAGCTTGGTGGGTAAACATAGGTGATTTTCTGTCTCCCTAATTTTTTTTTAGAGTCTTCCTCTTCCCCCCCCCCCCCTTTTTAAATTAGATTTGCAAGACACTAGGTAAATACTTTATCAACTCCATCCCTGGCCAGGGAGACTGTCATTTTTTTTTTTTTTTTTTTTAAGCCATAATCTAGAAATCTAAATTTCGTTCTCAGATACCATTTATAAGTCAGCTATTCACTTCCCAAATAGGTTTTTGTCCTCTTTATTCCTTGCTAAAACCTATTTCTCTCTGGGTCTTCAGTTTCTTGCCCAAGACTTCATAATCTGTGGTGCTCATTTTTAGTTCGTTTTGGCAATGTAATTTGTGCCTGTGTAACTTAATGGAAGAAAGTAGTAAGCATACATTTTTATAAGTCTTGGAAGATTCTGTTATATCTTGAATACATGCGGTGTGGAAAGACAACAACTTATCTAATGTTATTTGTTGTCAGTTTATTAAATGGTACTTCTGGCCAAGGAGACAGGCCGTTATCCTCTTCTTTCTCTGATTTTTTTATTTTTACTGGGTGATGTTAAACAGGCTGTACTTTATCATCCTTGAAGGTCAGTCGGCTGCTTCTTCCTCAGAGCATCCGATTCCCTCCTCTTCAGAAGATCTACAGATCTGTTTTGTAGCCACAGTGTAGCTCTTCTTTTCCTTTCTTCTTTCTGTGTGCCACAATTCCACTTTCTAAACTCCTGACCAGGTTTATGTTTACTCTCCATTTCAGATCCTTTTTTCCCCTATCAAAGCCTTCCTCTCCTTCCTTTCAGGAATACATCTTTGCCCTTTTCAACTTGGAGTGCAAAAAGAGAGCTTCACATTTATCTTCTCCCTGAGGAGTGAGAAAAAAAATAATCTCATATTTAGAAATAAGAAATGTGATCTGTTGAAGGTAAGTGACTTGCCCACAGTCAAACAGGTATAGCCAGGATTTAAGCACAGATTTTCTGACTATAAATTCAGTGTTCTTTCTTTCTTCACTACACCATGGCATTTATGGGTCTCCATTGTTTGCCTCTGTAACCTGCCTTTCTAATCATTTCTTTTTTTCACACACTGTCTTAAAACCAAACTATTCATTCTTTACCTTGACTTTTCCATCTGCCTTTATTGTATTTGCACAAACCATCTCCACATGTTTGGAATGCACTACTTCCTCTTCTCTTTCTCTTAGAATCCATATCTTCCTTCAACGTTATTATTATTATTTTATTATTAACAGTAACAGTAACAAGAAGGAGGAAGAGATGGAGTAGGAGGGGGAGAAGATGATGATCATGAAGTAGTAGCAGCAGTAGTAGTAGTAGTAGTAGTAGTAGTAGTAAAAGAATTGGCTTAGATGCCACTTCCTTTGGGAAACCTTCCTTGATTTTCTCTCCTCAGTTATTAATTCTATCTCCTTATGCAGATTTCCTCATATTTACTTATCTCTATATTTATATCCTCCTAATAGATTATAAGATCTTTTTCTTTTTCTCCCTATTGTCCAGAATAGTTCCTTGCATGAAGTAGACATCTGTATGTGTTAAATTTAATTATTACTTTTGTTTCCAATAAGTCATATTAAAACTGTCCTGATTCTTGCCATTCTAGAGGTGGCCCTTCTCATTTCCAAGGCCAGACATTTAACATACACTCTTGGCCTATCCTTCCATCTCCTCTAGCATATTGCTCCCATTTATCATCCCTGTTCCTCAACTTTCAATCTTTTCCTATCTATTGGCTCTTTCACTGCTATGTACAAATATGCTTATGACTGCCATTAAAAAAAAATAAACTTTCACTAGCTATCATATTATATCTTTCCTCTCCTTAACTAAACTCCTCGAAAAAATTATCTGTACTCAGTGCCTTCCCTTCTCACCAGACTGTCTGGTTTCTGACCTCATCATAAAGTGTTCTCCACAAAGTTATTAATGATCTCTTAATTGACAAATTTAATGACCTCTTTTCAATTCTCATCCTTCTTGACCTCTTTGGTAGTAGTTGATATTGCTGATTAACTCTTTCTTGGATACTGTCTCTTTTGGAGGGTTTTTGTTTGTTTGTTTTTTTATTTTGTTTTGTTTTTTGCATTGCTACTCTTTCTTGGTTTTCCTTTTTTTGTCTTGACCACTTCTCACTATCCTTTCCTGGTTCTCCAGGAAATACCCACAACCTGTAGGTAACCCCAGTTCTATGTTAGGGGCTGTCTTGTCTATAGATACTTTATCACTTGTTCTCATCAGCTCCTACAGGATCAGTTATAATCTTTATGCTAATGATTCCTAGATGTATGTATCCAGCCCTAACCCGGTCCTGAACTCCAGTTCTATACCACCAAATGTGTCTTAGACATTTGAAACTGGATGTCTGATAGGTATCTCAAACTCAGTATTTTATTTTTTTATTTTTTAATTAATTTATTTTGAATTATCAGCAATCACTTCCATAAGCTTTTGAGTGTTAAATTTTTCTCTCCCTCCCTTCCCACTTCCCTCCCCAAGACGGTGCACAATCTGATATAGGCTATGCATATACATTCCTATTAAACTTATTTTCACATTAGTGATGTTGTAAGTAAAAATTAGAACCAGTAGGAGGAACCACCAGAAAGAAGAAACAAAACACCGCAGAAGAAAAAAAAAATAGCAAATAGTATGCTTTGATCTGCATTCAAACTCCATAGTTCTTTCTTTGGATGTAGATAGTATTTTCCATCATGAGGCCTTTGGAGATGTCTTAGATCCTTACATTGTTGAGACAGGCTAAGTCTGTCAGTATTGATCATCACACAATGTGGCTATTACTATGTACAATGTTCTCCTGGTTCTGCTCATTTCACTCGGCATCAGACCATACAAGTCTTTGCAGGTTTTTCTGAAGTCAGCCTGTTCATCATTTCTTATAGCACAATAGTATTCCATTACATTCATATACCACAACTTGTTCAGTCATTCCTCAATTGATGGGCATCCTCTCAATTTCCAATTCTTTGCCACCACAAAAAGAACCGCTATAAACATTTTTGTACATGTGGGTCCTTTTCCCATTTGTATGATCTCTTTGGGATATAACCCGAGAAATGCTGTTGCTGAGTCAAAGGGTATGCACATTTTTATAGCCCTCTGGGCATAGTTCCAAATTGTTCTCCAAAATGGTTGGATCAGTTCACAACTCCACCAACAATGCATTAGTGTTCCAATTTTCCCACATCTTCTCCAACGTTTATCATTTTCCTGTTTTGTCATGTTGGTCAATCTAATAGATGTGATGTGGTACCTCACAGTTGTTTTGATTTGCATTTCTCTGATCAATAGTGATTTAGAGCATTTTTTCATATGACTATAGATGGCTTTAATTTCTTCATCTGAGAACTGCCTGTTCATATCCTTTGACCATTTATCAATTGGGGAATGACTTGTATTCTTATAAATTTGACTTAATTCTCTAAATATTTTAGAAATGAGGCCCTTGTCAGAGAAACTGGTTGTAAAAATTCTTTCCCAATTTTCTACTTTCCTTCTAATCTTGGTTGCATTGGTTTTGTTTGTGCAAAAACTTTTCAATTTAATGTAATCAAAATTATCCATTTTGCATTTCATAATGTTCTCTATCTCCTGTTTGGTCATGAATTCTTCTGTTCTCCAGAAATCTGATAGATAAATTATTCCTTGCTCTTCCAGTTTGCTTATAGTATCAGCCTTCATATCTAAATCATGAACCCATTTTGACTTTATTTTGGTATATGGTGTAAGATTTTGATCTATGCCTAGTTTCTGCCATACTCTTCCAGTTTTCTCAGCAGTTTTTTTTTCAAAGAGTGGGTTCTTATCCTAGAAGCTTGGGTCTTTGGGTTTATCAAATAATAGATTACTATAGTCATTGACTACTGTGTTGTACATAATTAACCTATTCTGTTGATTCACTACTCTGTTTCTTAGCCAGTACCAACCAGTTTTGATGATTGCTTTATTTATATATATATATAATATGTATCAATAAATTATTAATTTTATATATATATATATTGCTTTATATGTAATTGATTTATGCCCTAGTACTGCTAGCTCCCTATTACCTCTAAGATCAAATAAACTCTCTTGTTTGACATTTAAGTGTCTTTACAACTTGGCCCCTTCCCGTTCCAGCCTTTTTACACATTGCTTCCCTCCATGCAGTCTATAGACTATATGATGTCGGGGTCAAAGTACAGTGTGTAGTGTTAGTCCCCCTTGAATACCCCATACACCTCTCTGTTCATGTTACCCCTATTATAAGAATTACTAAATTTCATTCCTTTCTTCTCGTGTCTAAATTATTTTTTTCCTTTTACCTTCCCTTTTCTTTCCTCTCTTTAAGCACTCAAGAACAGAATCAATCCACCCTGAAGTCATCTGCTTTTCTTTTTAACTATGTTTTACAACATTAAGGTTCTGTAGGGACACTTGTTTGTTCTTAGAAGATTAGTACCACCTCATCATATAGCTACTTCCACTCGTGCAAATGATTTTACTTTTCTACGTTTCTCTTGATTCTTATATTTACATTTCAAAGTTCTTGCGCATCTCATTTTTTCATCAGGAATGGCTGAATGTCCTCTTCTATCAAGGCCCCATTTTTTCCCCTTTATAAGTTACACGTGCAAGTTGTTTTGTAGGGTAAGCTATTTCTTGGTTGTAAGCCTATATCTTTTGATTTTTAGAATGTGGCATTTCAAGACCTCTTTTCATTGCTAATAGTGGCAGCAGGTGTGGTTCCTTGGTCCTTGAATTCCCTTCACTCTGGATGTCATTTTGGTCTTCCTCAGGCATTTTTCCTAATTCTTGCTTTTAATAAAAGTATGTAGTAAATTCAACATGTTAACATTCAATACTGTCCTTCTTTCTGAACTTAGTTTGTTCTCCTCTATACGCTTTTTAAAATATTTCAATAAACCTTTTCTTTTTACTTTCCATCTTTTTTTTTGTGCATCCTTGCCCCCGCCTTCCTCCATCCCCATTTTTATTAAAAGCAAGAATTAGGAAAAAGATTCACACTTTAATATGTTATCCTCATTTTCTGTTTTGTGTATATAGAAATGCCCATCTTTTTGTATGTGTGTAAGGGTTAAAATTGGACTGTTTTTTAAATCAGAAATCAGATTACTTTAGATTTGTAAATATTTGTGCTTTGAGGATTTTTAAGATTAATCCTTGAGTCAGCACAACAGAAAGATGCAAGTCATTTAAATCCTGATGCCAAACACTTAAACTTTATACTATTTTTAAAAATTGGAGTGTGTTGTAATGCTTTTGCCTCAAAGCACCTCTTTTGATACATTATTTTAAAATTTTGATTTTAATCGATTTTTCACCCTCCTCCCCAAACCTTTTTGCCCAGCCCTGCCCATCTAATTGAAAACGCAAGAAAAACAAAACTCACTGTAAACATGTGTAGTCCTGGTATGGGCCTGGGGTTGCCTTGTATAATTCAAGGATCCCCCCTTTGCCCTGGCACACAGCCTCTCCTTGAGCATGGGAGTGCTCCATGCAGTGTGCTTTTGGTTAACCCTGTCCTCAGACCTCCTTGTCAGTTTCCTTGTACTGAGTTGGGCTGCACAAGGGAATCATTGTGACTTTTTCTGGATTTCCCCATCAGCATGTGGTCTGGTGCATTTTCTAGATCTGTTAATTTATGGCTAATTACCAGTGTTTTTAATATAATATTGCTGGTTAAATCTACCATCAGTAATGTTTTATGCATAGTGTTTTTTAGGGATGTTTTAAAGAGTCTGTTATTTGGTATATTTTAGGGATATCGTAGTAATGATATGGACCCAGCCTAATGATTCATGTTAGTCAAAATGATTTGGGCATGGGATTGGAATGAGACAGTAGCTCATTTGCACTAGCTTTGACTCATTTGGGCACCCCTATCCCCACATTACTAGGATGATATGCCCATTCAGAAGGAATATAACAGTAGGACATCATTCACATTACTTAAGCCAACTAACTGTGTGAATGGCTTTTTATGCCTTAGGGTGACCAGGAAATAATATTAATGAATTGAGAATTAATCCTTTATATCAGTTTCATCTTGAGGATGATTCTAGTCCCTTTTTAGGGAAAACTAGCCTAGTCTACATGGAATAGATGTTGCTCCTATAACAGTGATGAAGAATGATTTCTGGGGTCAAAGCCTAGCTCAGGAGAATGTTCGTCGAGGTACCTTTCTAATTCTTAATACTCAGGATTCCCTAAATCCAGTTTAAAATATATACATTTATATTTTTGACATACCATTACAGTAAATTGTGCTTAAGGAATTTCATTTAATTTGATTTTTTTTTTTGGTCACCATTTTAACTTCCCATATTTGATGAATTTTGGTGCTCAATACACTTTTTGACTTATGTGATGTAGATTTTTATGCCTTGTGAGATGATTGATAGCCTCAAACTTTAGTGCAGTATTTCCATAATTCACATTCTCTTCCCTTAGGTTATTGATGCACCACATTAGGGATTGCTTGCCGGAACTGAAAACAAGAATAAATGTTTTAGCTGCTCAATACCAGTCTCTCCTAAATAGCTATGGTGAACCTGTGGATGACAAGAGTGCTACTTTATTGCAACTTATTACTAAATTTGCCACAGAATATTGCAACACAATTGAAGGAACTGCAAAATATATAGAGACTTCTGAGCTGTAAGTAAAAATTTATGTAATTGATACAGAGAATACTTCTAGCATGAAGATAGTAATATTTATAGTCTCAGTGAGTTGGTTAGGGCACTAAGATGCTAAATTACTTGCCCTTATTCACACAGACATAATGTCATACAGGTAAGACTTACACCCTAGTATTCATGACTCTGACTCCAGCTTTCTTTCCACTACAACATGCTTTCTCTCAAATAAGTATTTCTGCAAATGCTTTATGAATAGTTTATTGGAATTAAGCCTCAGTGTTTATTTTAAATTGATATATAATTAAAATAAAGGAATTTGAGGATTTATTCTATTGCTAATACCTTTTGATGTAGGTGAGCTTATTACCTTTGATTTCTTTATGTGTGAAATAAGGGAAAGATCTCCATGGTATACCATTAAGGTGTATTTAATAATATGAGGGCACTTATGTGGTGCAAAGGATAAATTGCCAGGCCTGGAGTCAGGAAGACTCATCTTCCTGAATTCAAATCTGGCCTCAGACACTTCCTGTCTGTGTGACCCTGGGCAACTCACTTAACTCTCTTTGCCTCAGTTTCTTCATCCGCAGAATGAACCAGAGACGAAATGGCAATTCACTGCAGTATCTTTGCCAAGAATACCCCAAATGGGATCACAAAGAGTCAGACACAACTGAAGAATGACTGACCCCCAACAGATTTAATACATGAATATAGAAAACTCCTAAATGATGTTTTTTTTTCTATTACCTATAGGTATATCAGAAATATAGTGAATATTATAAATTTAAAGCGAGAAGTCTAATCTTTTTTTTTTTTTTGATAGTAGTATTATTTGCTTTGGCTTTCCAGGTGTGGTGGTGCTAGAATATGTTATATTTTCCATGAAACCTTTGGGAGAACATTAGAATCTGTTGACCCTCTGGGTGGCCTTAATACAATTGATATTTTGACTGCCATTAGAAATGCTACAGTAAGTACTCTTTTAAACTTAAGGTGTATTTTAAAATGAGGCAAAAGGTTTTTGTGTGTGTGTGTGTGTGTGTGTGTGTGTGAATATGTACTCTTATGTATAATATAATGTAGTTGGACCTTTCATTCGATATTAAGAAAAATCACTCACAAAAATGTAACTATCCTTTTTGTAGGTAAAAGATAATCACATGATAATGACTAGATGTTATGAGGTATAAATTAAAATTACATTTTAAAATAAATTTTTTCAGGGGCCACGTCCTGCCTTGTTTGTGCCTGAAGTTTCATTTGAATTACTGGTGAAGAGACAAATCAAACGATTAGAGGAGCCCAGCCTTCGTTGTGTGGAGCTAGTTCATGAGGAAATGCAAAGAATTATTCAGCATTGTAGCAATTATAGTACCCAGGTAAGAAATATACATTTAAACAGTATCATTTGTAAAGAGCTTCAATTATATATACATCACTAGAATTAGGTTACTAGATGTCTGGAACAAGGACACGGGTTATAAAAAAAAAAATCTGCCAGTCTGTGAATTGGTCCAATCCTTCTGGAAAGAAGTTTGGAATTATAATTTTTAAAAAGTATTTAAAATCCCATCCCTAGAGAGATCTCAGTTCTAGACATGTACCACACAGATTAGTCAGGAAATTAGTTCCCATATGTACAAAAAATATTTATAATAGCACTTATTATAGTAACTAGATTAGATGGAGTGGTGAATAGAGCCCTGAACCTGTAGTCAGGAAGAACTGAATTCACAGTAGGCCTCAGATACTTGTTGAGACTTTGTTCAGTTGTGTATGACAGTTTATGACGCCATTTGAGGTTTTCTTGGCAAAGATGCCGGAGTGGTTTGCCATTTCCTTCTCCAGCTCATTTTTGAGATGAGAGAAACATGTCACATAGCTCGTTAGTGTCTAAAGCCAGATTTGAATTCAGGTTCATGAGTCTTTTGGACTCGAAGCCCAGTACTCTGTCCATTGTGCCACCTAGCTGCTCCCTCTTCCCCGCACCAAGACACATATTAGATGTTTGAACCAAGACGAGTCACTTAACCTTTGTCTGCTTCAGTTTCCTTATTTGTGAAATGAAGGTGATAATAGCATCTACCTCTCGAGGCTATTGGGAAGATATGTATGTAAACCTTAGAGTGCTATATAAATGTTAGAGCTATTATTGTAGGAAAGCACTGGAAACTGTTGATATCCATTGATTGAGGAATGGCTAAGTAAGTGAAAGTATATGAATATAATGGAGTATATAAAGATCAATATAAAGAATTCAGAGAACCATGGGAAGATTTTTGAATTTATGTAAAGTGAAACAGAACCAAGAACACAATAACAATGTAAATAGAAAAAAAGAGTTTAAAAAACACTTAAACAAAAAACCAAAACTAAACAATTTGTGAATATGATGACCAAGCTTGACCCAGAAAAGATGAAAAAACATCTCTCCCCTTTTAGTTTGCTGGGGTAGAAAAACATTGGATATAGAACAACTGCATGAGACAAAAAAAAAAAATTAAAAATCAAAAGACTGAAAAAAAAAATAAAACAAAACTTAAGGTGTCTCATAGGAAAAAAGCCCCAACCATCTAGAAAACAAAGCAAAATCATTTAAGAATCATTGCACTAAAAGTCATGGAAAAGGAAACCTAGACGTATTTCAAGAAATCATAAAACTGCCCGGAACTCTTAGAACAAGAAGACAAAGAAATAGAAAGGACTCACCTCTTGAAAGAAACTCAAAGGGGCAGCTAGGTGGCCCAGTGGATAGAACATCGGACCTGGATTCAGGAGGACCTGAGTTCAAATCCAGCCTCAGACACATAACACTTACTGGCTGTGTAACCCTGGGCAAGTCACTTAACCCCATTGCCTAGCCAAAAAAATAAAAAAGAAAGAAAGAAACTCAAAAATGAAAACTCTTAGAAATATTACAGTCCAAATCCAGTTTCTAGTCAAATTAAAAAGTAGCTAGAAAAAAAGAATTCAGAAACCAAGGATACAGTCAGGATCACATGATTTAGCAGCCACCAAGGAGCAGAGAACTTGGAATACTATATTACAGAAGGCAAAGTAAATAGGCTTCTAGCCAAGAAAAACTAACCCAACACAACAGCATAATCCTACAGGGGGCAAAAATAGGTCTTTAATGAAATGGAGAACTACTAAGCATTCCTGATTGTAAAGACCAAAACTGTGGATAAACTTTGAAATACAAATACAGGAGACAAGACAAAAAAAAGTAAACATGAGCAAACAGTCATAAAGTACTAAACAAGGATAAACTGATTACATTCTTATAAGGGGAGATGATACATTTATTACCTCAGAGCTCTTATCATTGGGGGTCAAAGATGGAGTCTGATAAAGACAGAGAGCTTGGGAGTGGTTTCTGTTATGTTTTGATGATCTTTAAAACAAAAAGAATGGAAAGTGAGGGAGAGAGGAGTGCTTGGGGTGGGAGGACAGGAGAGGGTAGGATGAGGGGAATCCTTATTTTATATAATTGGGCTGTGCAAGTAGAAGGCTAAACAAATAAGGAGGAAAGGGTTGGGGCATGCATGAACAACACTTGTACCTCATTCTCGTTTGAATTGGTCAAAGGAAGGAAGAATACACACATCAACACAGAATTGAGTATAGAATACATTTCACTTAACACAGAAACAAGAGGGAAAAGAATAAAGAGAGAAGTGGGAATAAGAAAGAGAGCAGGTGGAGGGAAGGTTTATTCTTAAAACAAATTCTAACTGAAGAGGGTGGATTTCAAAGAGGTAATTAAATGAAAAGAGGATTAAACTCCTGTTATTGGACTCTGGGTGAAAGAAAGAGAAGAGGGGCAGGGGAACAGTAGAAGTTTATACTCAAAATAGAGCACTGGTGTTTAGCTCGCTCCTTGTCTCTCACCACCCTCCTTCTAAAGAAGGCAAGTCACCCTCCCTCTGAAGAGGGTGAAAGAAGAAAACAAAACTATAAGAGAAGAGAATGCAGGGAAATGTACAATTAACAATCACAACTGTTAATGGAATGAATTCACCCATAGAAAAGAAGATAGTAGAACGGATTGTAATGCAGAAATCCAAACAAAAACGAAAAGAAAAACCACTTAAAACACAAGATTGCACATAGACTTAAAACAAGAGGGTGAAGCAAAATCTATTATGCTTCTGAGCTGAAGCACAAAATGTAAAGGTAGCAATCATAATTTCAGACAAGGCAATGGCAAAAATAGACTTAATTAAAATATATAAACAGGGAAATTACATTTATATATCTAAGTATATATCCAATATGTGTGTATTAGCATATACACTCACATAAATACTAAACATATGCTTTAAATGGCATAGCATGTAAATACATAAGAGGAAAAGCTAAATGATCAACTGCAGCAAAGTTTCAGGATATATAAAATGAACCCACATAAATCGTTAGCATTTGTGTACTACCACCATAATCTAGAAAGAATTGATAGATGAAATGCCATGTAAAAGTGACGACAGATAGTATAAAATACTCAGGAGTCTACTTGCTAAGACACACACAGGAACTATATGAATGCAATTCTAAAACACTTTTTTCACAAATACATATACAAACAGTTGGAGAGATATTAATTTTTCATGTTTAGCCCAAGGCAATATAATGAAAGTGGCAATACTACCAAAACTAATTTACTTATCTTGTGCCATACCAATCAAATACAAAAAGATTACTTTATAGAACTAGAAAAATAATAAAATTCATTTGGAGGAACAAAAAGTCAAGTTAAAAAAAATGTAAAGGAAGGGATCCTACCGGTACTACATTTTAAACTGTACTTTGAAGCTATTAATCATCAGAACAGTTCAGTGCATTGGAACAGATTGGTACAATAGGTATATATGAAAAAAATGCTCTAAATCAGAGGTAGCCAAACTATAGCACCAGAGTTGGCCCTCTGCCTATTTTTGTATGGCCCCTGAAGGAAGAATGGTTTTTATGTTTTTTAATACAATAAAACTATTTTAAAATGTAAAAATCATTCTTAACTGTAGAGTCCTACACAAACAGGGACTTGCCTGCAAGCCATAGTATGCTGGCCCTTTCTCCTTGTAATTACTAATCATTAGAGAAATGTAGATTAAAACATCTCAAATTAGATTGTAGATTAAAATAACCACCTCATACCTATCAGATTGGTGAAGTTGACAGGAAAAAAGGAACTGATATGCTGGAGGGGCTGTGGGAAAACAGGTATAAAAATGCGCAGTTGGTAGAGCTGTGAACTGATCAGGGCTTCCTATAAGTCCTTTGGAACCATACCCAAAAAGTTATTAATCTGTTCAGACCTTTTAGTTCAGTGAAACTGCTACTAAGTCTCCATCCCTAAGACATCAAAGAAAAAAGGTAAAAGACCCATACTTTTAAAAAAAAAAAAATTGATAGCAGCTCTGTGGTGACAAAGAATTGGAAACTGAAGGGGTGCCCATTAATTCAGGAATGGCTGAACAAGTATATGAATGTGATGGAATGCTTGAAGAATTGAGAAATATGGGAACATTTGTATGAATTGATATAAAGTGAAATATGCAGACCCAGGAGAACCTTTTAAATAATAACATTAATGTAAAGACAATCAACTTTGAAAGACTTAGGAATTGTCACTCACACAGTGACCAAACACAATTTCAAAGGACTCATGATAAAACATGCTACTCATCTCTTGACAGATTGAAACCAATTTTGGGGACATGACCAATTTGGGTATTTTGTTTTGACTATGTGCTTTTGTAATAGGATTTTTTTTCTTTGCTTTCTCAGTGGGAGGTTAGGGGAGATGGCTAGAAGGTAGATTTCTTCCTCCTCCTTTGGGGAATTTTCTTTTTAAAGAAATATCATGCCAAATTTGATGTTCCTTCAGGCCACAGGAATTAATGATTGTATTTTTGTTCCCTCTGTTTGAATTTAGGAATTGCTGAGGTTTCCCAAACTTCATGATGCCATAGTTGAAGTAGTTACTTGTCTTCTTCGTAAGAGGTTACCAGTTACAAATGAAATGGTGAGCTGTTATTTGACTAATTATATTTAGTGGTATTTTTAAAGATCTTTTTTGAGTGGTTATCTTCTTGCAAAATATCTTATTTACAATAAGGAATTTAGCTGAGATTAGGGCTTTCAATTGCCAAGTAATCAAAATCAAGAATTTTTAGCTTAATATAAATCAAGATGATAAAATACTGATTTAATTTTTTTCTTTTCAAATTGTAATCTTGTTAACCTAAAAATAGTTTCTCATGAGAACTAAGTTCTTGTTGAACATTGTGAATGTCAGCAACATGGTTTATATAAGCCCTCTTTATCTAATGAAAACTGTGATGTTTTAAATCTTAATTAAAAATCTGCCTTTTTATTCTTAAGGTACACTACATGTATAATCTATAATCTGAATTACAGAGAAACATTTAAGTTAACTTTGAGTACTACTTCAATTTGTTTTTCTTCTGTTAATTTAAAATTTTATTTCAAGGTTGTTGATGAAAGCCCTATTTTTTATCAGCATATTTTTTTTTCTCAAGTATCACACTAACTCCTTCCCTAAAATTCTAGTACTTCTATAGACCCTGTGGCAGGAGCAGATGTTATGTGGTGCCCTCCCCTCCCCTTGCCTTCCCATCAACCCAGATCCCTTCCAGAGGGTACCACACTCTGCCCTTTGCTGAAAGTTTTTTGTTTTTTTTTTTTTTGTTACAAAATAGGATAATACTTTCATTATTTAATCTAAGAAAACTGGGTTGTTTTTTTTTTATTAGATAATGAAAGTATTGTCATAATTTGTAGAGAAAGACAAGAGGCTTAGAAATATCTTAGCTAATAAATGTCAGAACTAAGACTTGAACTCAGGTTTCCTAACACCGGGTTCAGTGATCTTTCAACAGTACCACAGCTAGCTGACCAAGATATGACATCTATTTTACTCACTTCACTCTCTTGTCCCTGTTTGGTATATATTACTGTGACGTCACTGATATTTTGCACGAAAGTCAAATGTTGCAATTAAATATGTCATCATAAGGTAAAATTGATATTTGTTTTCTTATTTATACATTATTATATTTGTTGAGCTGAACAGAAATTGGCCTGGAATAGTGAGACATCTGAAGTTTTAATATCAAAATTGTACATGCCATGGATCTAGATATTAAATTTTTTAAAAAACAAATAGACTTCCCTTTTTTCGACCTTAATAGGAAGAACTGCCATATCACACCAATCTGGACAGAGTTGGCAGCCTAAAGGATCCCACTTTCATCTCTTTGTAAAGAGTATCTTTTCCCTTTTTTGTATAGGAAAGGGCCTATCTCTGTGTGCTAGAGATATGCCCTCATTTTTGCAAGGGTTCCTTGACAGTGATTATTGAGGAAGGATTGTGTTATTTATTCCCTCTGTTTCTATAGCCACTATTTGAGATCTTTTAAGTGGTTGGGTGAATGTGATTATGGAACTGGAATGTTTCCTTACCATATGAATGATCCTAGCAATAATTCAGGTGCTACCAAGTCATTTGAGCCCGCCCAGGTACTTCTTACCTATGAAGTTAGGGATGGAGACCAGACCTGTAATTTCATTGGTTAATGGGAACTCTCAGGTGAGGAAACTCCCTCTACCTCCTTCTCTGCATCTTATAATCTTAGAGAATTGCCCAGTTCACTGAGACTTGGCCAGGGTCACAAAGCCAGTACATGTCAAAGGCACATATTTAATCCTAGGTCTTCCTCTCTTTAGAACTAGACTCTCAATCCACTGTGCCATACTTCCAGTCATCTGTGAAGTTGTTATTGGGGACGAAGGGGGAACCTCAACTGGTTTAAGGTGTAAAAGTGAAAAAAGAACTAACAATTACAGGATGCATTCTAAGTCATGGGCAGTACTTCCAGAGAGTTCTGTCTTTTCACTTACCAGGCAATGCCAGGAGAGTGACCTTGGCTTATTCTTTAAAGTACTCACTTGAAAGACTCACTATCAAAGACTTGATAGAGTTGCTTATGGAGTTTTTTCCCCTGTGAGATTTTTTATATATGAAATGCTTACTCAGATTACATAGCAGAGAATTAAACATTTAATGCGAAAAGATGCTAATAAGGTTTTATTTATATTTATGTTGTTTGGTTTTTTAAATTTATATAGTATTTTGTTTTTCCCCAGTTAAATGTAAAAACAATTTTTAACATTCATTTTTAAAACTTTGAGTTCCAAATTCTCTCCCTTCCCCTCCTTCCCACCCCTCCCGCATTGAGAAGGCAAGCAATTCAGTATAGGTTATATATGTGTAGTCATGCAAAACATTTCCATATTAGTCATGTTGTGAAAGAAAACATAGACCAAAAATCCAAAAACTTCAAGAAAAGTAAAGTAAAAGAAATATGCTTCAATCTGTATTCAGACACCATCAGTTCTTTCTCTGCGGATGGATAGCATTTTTCATCATAAGTACTTCAGGATTTTTTGGATCATTGTGTTTCTGAGAGTAGCTAAGTCATTCACAGCTGATCATCTTACAATATTGCTGTTACTCTGTACAATGTTCTCCTGGCTCTGCTCATTTCACTTTGTTCATGTAAGTTCAGGTTTTTCTGAGAGCATCCTGTTTATCATTTCCTTTTTTTTTAAAGTGTATTTTAAAAAATAATTTATTATTTTTAGTTTTGAACATTCACTTCCATAAGATTTTGAGTTTTAAATTTTCTTCCCCTCCCTGTTCTCCCCTCTCCCCCCAAGACAGCATGGAATCTGATATTTGCTCAATTCTAATTTTTAAGGAATTATTTTCTTTAGTGAGCTTTTGTATCTCCTTTTCCATTTGGCCAGTTCTACTTTTTAAGGAATTTTTTCCTGCAGTGCATTTTTGTGCCTCTTTTTTCTATTTCATCACTTACACTTTTTAAGACATTCTTCTCATTGGTTTCTTGGACCTCTTTTACTGTTTGGCTAGTCTGTGTTTTAAGGTGTTATTTTCTTCAGTATTTTTCTGTGTCTCCTTTACCAAGCTGTTGACTCATTTTTCATGATTTTCTTGCATCACTCTCATTTCTCTTTCCAGTTATTCCTCTCACTTTCTTCCTTGATTTTCAAAATCCTTTTGAGGTCTTCTGTGGCCTGAGACGAATTCATTTTTCTTGGAGGCTTTGGATAGAGGAGCTTTGACTTTGCTATCTTCTTCTGAGTGTGTGTTTTGATCTTCCTTTTCACTATAATATCTTTCTGTAGTCAGAATTATTTTTTGTTGTTTGCTCATTTTCCCTACCTATTTCTTGACTTTTAATTCTTTGTTAAAGTAGGGCTCTGCTTCCAGGGTAGAGGGCACACTGTCCCAAGCTTCAGGGGTTTTGTGCAGCTTTTTTCAGGGATCCTTCTAGGGACCTGTAAGTTTTCAGTTCTTCCAAGGTGGTATGATCTAAGGAGAGAGGTGTTTACTCCTCCTCAGACCTGTGCTTTGGTCTGTGATGGACGACAAGCACTCTTTTCTATCCTGGAACTGTGATGAGGGTCCCCACTCCACTTTGGCCACAAGGTCTGCTGTGTTAGTGCTCCTACTCACCCTGGGACTGCCACCCAGGACTATGATCCCAATCTGAGTCTGGGCAAAGCTACAGAGTACTGCCCCGGTGCTAGCAAAGGGATCCCTCTAATCTCCTTTTGACCAGTTGTTTGACCACCCCCTTATCACCTGTGGGTTGAGAGCTCTAGAAGCTGCTGTTGCTGATCAAGCATCTCCCAAGGTCTGTTCCTGGACTGCGCTGGTGCAGGCTGTGCTGGACTATGCGCCACTCTCACCCAGGTGTGACAGACCTTTCCTGCTGATCTAAGTTATCTTTGGCTGGAAAATTATTTCATTCCGTCCTTTTGTGGGTTCCAGGAATTTATATGACATTATTTAAAGGTGTTCAGATGGGTTTTGGGGAGATCTCAGGCAAGCTGCTGCCTTTTCTCTGCCCTCTTGGTAACCGACCCCCTTTGTTGTTTAGTCATTTTTCAGTTGTGTCCTACTTTTCATGAACCGATTTAGGGTTTTCTTGGCAAAGATAATGGAGTGGTTTGCCTTTTCCTTCTCCAGATCATTTTATAGATTTTGAGGAAACTGAGGCAAACAAGGCTAAGTGACTTGCTCAGGATCACACAGCTAGGAAGTGTCTGAGGCCAGATTTAAACTCACGTCTTCCTGACTCCAGGCCTGGTACTCTCTCCACTGTGCCACTTAGCTGCCCATTTTATATTTATAGCTATGTATAAAAAGTATGTGTGCATGTTTATAGTCTGCAGCAAGAAATATTTATTTATTTACATTCTTCAGAGTAAGGAAGTGAGGCACTTGCCGTTACAAAGTTCTAAGAAGTAAAATATCCTTGTACATATCAAAAACAGGTATGGAACTAAAGAGACCAGACTTTATGGAAAACATTGTAGCAATTCTGCCAATGGATATGTTAAGTAATTTAAAAATTATAACATTTTCTCTGGCAGAAATTTGATTAGTTTGAGGTAAAAGTTATTTGCAAAATATGCATTTCAGTCTGTATTTCAGTCAAAATTTTTGGTTTTAATTATTTAGCAGATTTTATAAGCAGTAATTTCTCAAATTAAAAGTGTATTAATATCTGACAGAATGAATACCCTACCTTCATTTTTTCCCCTTAGGTTCATAACTTAGTTGCAATTGAATTGGCCTACATCAACACTAAACATCCGGACTTTGCTGATGCCTGTGGGCTTATGAACAATAATATAGAGGTAAAAAAAATTGATTTTGTTGGTCCCTGTTTTATTTTGTCTCAAGGAAATTAATTTTGAACTTCATTATATTGGGAAGTTGAATTAAAATTGAGTGTAACGTGGGAGAAATTGAATATTTTGATGGTTATACTTGAATGTCTTTAGGGTTGACAGACTAATCTGCACAGTTCCAACTATTCCAGAACTGGTGTTGTGCAAGATATTTGGACAGATGAGTATGTGTGTAGAGGATGCATTTAGACTCTCAAAGCCTACCTGCTTTCCATTGGTCATGACCAATCAGTTGGTCACTGCCCATATGGAAGAAATGTAAAAAGCTGTAGGAGGCCTTGAATTGATGCCGAACTGTTGGAAAGAGGAATTCCTTCAAACTATTCTCTTCTCCTATTAATTTTGTCTCAGAATAATTCATATGCTATTTTCCCTTTCTCACTGGGACTCTAGCAAAGAGCTTCTTCTCCTGGGGCATAAAGTTAGAGAATTAAATGCTAAGGGGCTGTAGAGATCATCTAGTTCAGTCCTTTCAGTACTGAGCACGGTTTGGCACATAGCAGACCTATAATAAATGCTTATTGATTGACTGAATGCTAATGAGAATATACAACAGTGTTTGGAAGTTTTTTCCTGTTATAGAACAACAATATGTAATCCTTATTCATTAGGTTCTATTACTCTACCTTTTAAAAATATGTAAGTGCTTTTCATTTGTAAGACAATTTGTCTTCATTTTACTTTAAACACATTTATTAAAGCTGATAAGATCCTTGAAGCAAAGCATTTGGAATTTAAAATGCTACCTGTTGAGAGATTGGTTTTTTTGGGGGGGGGCAATTAGGGTTGCCCAGGGTCACCCAGTTAATGTCAAGTGTTTGGTCTGAGGCTGTATTTGAACTCAGGTCCTCCTGACTTCAGAGCCGGTGCTGTATCTACTGTGCTCCCTAGCTGCCCCTCTGTTGAGAGATTTGCTGTTAATTCTTTAATGAAATCATCACAGTAATTCTAGCCTTGCTGTCTTGCTACTGTAATTACTAACATTCACAATTAAATAATGAACTGAAAAATGGTCACTTTTTCAAAGATTGTCTTGTTTAAATAAGCCTGATTGTGTCACCATACTAAGTGTTAGTTCCTGACGCTGTTGTTACTTTCCTGGGAAAGTCAAAGGAAAGAGTTTTTAAGAGTCTTGTTATCATTCAATACCATTTGACAGAAATTTGATTTTTTAAATATTGTCACAGTTATCTCTGTATAATTTAAAGGATAACATTTCTGGTTAAACTATTAAGCTTATATACCAAATTATCTGTGGCTACTAAAAGCAACTTCTTACCTACTTCTTACTAATGAAATGATCTAACATTTTGAAATTTCATTTGTCTATAATTCAGAACAATCTTTAAGTAAAAGTAGAACAGTGCTTTAAGTGTATTAAGGCATAATCAAATATTTTTTGATTCACAGGAACAAAGGAGAAATAGGTTAGCAAGAGAGTTACCTTCAACGATGCCTCGGGACAAGGTAAAACAATTTTGTTTTTTAAGTGTCATTAACCTAGACATTTGGAATAATTGGCATTGTTTCAGTTTAGTAATCAGAAGCTGTATTGCTTTTATATTTAAAAATTGAAGCAGAAATACATTTTTTAGGTGTAAAAGATTATAAAATATGATTTTCTCTTGATAATAGAGTCTTCTGTTAAATACACCAGAATAACTGAGGGATTGTATTTGAATATATTGTATGTTGCCAGGCCTTAAACATTTTTTTTTTGTCCAAACTTGTGATTTCAATACTGTGGACTACTCCTTTATGTGGAAACTCCCCCCAAAAAAATTAAAAAAAAAAAACAAAAAAAAATAAAAAAAGGGAAACTCTGTCCCCATCAGCACCTCTTCTATAACTTTTAGCCTTGGCTGGCTTGGCCAGTTGCCTGGCACTTAAGTCAAGTCTCTTACTCATGGTTACACATGTGGTCAGCGATAGTACTTATGCTGAGGTCTTTCTGACTTCTTGCCATCACTCATCTACTATAACATTGCTGCCTCTAAATTTCAATATATAGGGATCTTATTAAATTAAACCACAAAATTGAACATTAAAGGCTGTTTTATATCTGAAGAGATAGATATGCCAAATTTGTTCATGTTGCCAATGACATTACTTAAATTTTGTGAAGACTAACACAGTACTGTAATGTACTAATCTTTCATGTGACTTTGGGAACTTCTGGATATTTGATTTGAGGGGGAAGACAAAAAAAGAAAATGACCATATACCTACAGGTTATTGAACTTATAACATAAAACAATTATGGAAAATGTGTTGACGTCCTTAGCACCCTATCAGGAAATAGGAGTATTAACCTAACAGAAATATTTTTAACCAATGATTACACCTTGGATAGTATGACAAAAAACACTTCATCTTTGAAAAAGGTGAAAGGCATTGGGTGTTTGAAAACAGTTGTTTTTCATACTTCTTTTTTACAGAGGGTTATGGCTTGATAAAAAAAATGTTTTTATAGAATAACATGGTAGCATCCTTGATTTTTTCCCCCTGCATTTCTTGCTCTCTTTAGTCTTCTAAAGTTCCAGGTACTTTGGCACCTGCCTCCCAGGAGCCCTCTACTGCTGCTTCTGCTGAGGCTGATGGCAAGGTCTGTTCTGATTCTTAATCTAAGCGTGCATGCATATTCCCATTTAGTGCACAGTAATCACCTGCAAAACAGTTCATCATAATAAGGTGGCAATAAAATGTTACACATAAGATATGCTTACCTAGAGTCAGTATTGAACAGAGAA
This sequence comes from Vombatus ursinus, assembly GCF_900497805.2. Taxonomy (NCBI): domain Eukaryota; kingdom Metazoa; phylum Chordata; class Mammalia; order Diprotodontia; family Vombatidae; genus Vombatus; species Vombatus ursinus. The sequence continues at coordinate 530,422 of NW_020954719.1, read as the reverse complement.
TTTCTTGAAATTTTTTACTCTAATTATGCAGGTTATTCAAGGATAGGTTTCCTTGTTTACATGCTTACTCTCGCTTGCAATGAAATTCATGTCCATAATATAAATAAAAGGTGATTTGTCCTTAATTTTTTGAATTTAATCTGTTGATTTAATTTATTAATCTCACTTGTTAAATTGGATGTTTAACCTGTCTCTTAACAGTTAATTCAGGAGAACAGAAGAGAAACTAAACATGTGAGTCTCCTGCCTCAGAATGGAAATGTTTGGTAGCTTTTGTTTCCCATCGAAACCTTTTTTACATCTTCAAAACCACTTTCCTAAAAATATTACTTTGTTTGTGCAGTGACATCTGTACTTGTTAACGTTTTATTGTGTTGTTACGTTCATCGTACACCCCTTTTGTCTACGTTTTTGAAGAAAGTAGCCAATATTAGCAATTTTATTATGGTTTAAATAATAATACTGATATGTTTCAGAACTTTCTAAAGTTCTAAATTAAGCAATTAAAATGATTCTAATATTTTGTACACCTTTATTGTGCTGGACTCATTAGAAAATAATGGCTTACCCACTAATATCTTATCTACTTAGTTTCCGCTTAAGAACGGACATCTCCACAGTAGAATAGATAAACTTCTGGGGACTAGAGTTATATCTTGTGATTTGTTTGTTTGTTTTTTGGTGTAGGATTATTTAGTTTGTGAATTGTCCCAGCTGCATCTCCTTTCTAATTGTTTCTGCTGTTAAGGCATCTTTTTTTTCATCCAATCAATCAACAAGCATTTATTAATTACCTTATGTGCCAGTCACTTTACTAGGAGCTAGAGGTAAAAAGAAAAAAAAATGAAATAAACCCTGTCCTTAAGGAACTTACATTCTATCAAAGACAATATCCAAAAGGAAGGACAATAGCAATTGGGATCAGAAGAAGCTTTGTGTAAGAAGGTAGTCCTTGATTTGAGTCTTTCTTCAGGAAGTGAAGTATTTTATAAGGTAGACTTGAGGGGGCAGGTAGCCAATGCAGTTGATGGTGTATAAAGAAAAAGCAAAGCTGGTTGGTTTGTATTACAGAGTGCTGGAAGGGGAGTAACATTATACCAGGATTCAGACAAACAGGAGAAGTGTGGGATCTGTATTCAATTTGAATTGTTCTTCCACCCCCAAAATCCCAACCTGTATGTAGTAGATATTCACAGTTTTTGGTGCAGTCATCTTTTTGTTCTTTGTATAGGGAGATGTTTGTGTTCATAATTATAGAAAGGAGATGATTTTTTTAAAAGATAAATAAAACAGCTTATGTTTGATTCTAGAGGCAATAGACAACTACTAGAGTTGGAGTAGGGAAGTGACCTGGCCAAACTTGTGTTTAAGGAAAATCATTTGGACGATTGTGTGGAGAATGGATTTAGATGAGGAGACTTGTGGAAGGGAGTTGAAGAGATGAGGGCCTGAACCTAAGTGGTTTTATGTGAGTAGTGAGGAAGGGACAAATGTAGAAGATATTGTGGAGGTAGAAACAACCATACTCCTTCAATTGGTTGTACATTTTGGGGTAGGGAGATTGAAGAGTAAGCCTTGTAATTTAATTATTGAGAGGATTAAAAAAAAACAACTTGAGACAGTTCGCCCCATGGCTAATTGAATGATGAAGCAGCTAAGTGATATGCAGTGCTAAGTGCCCGATTGATGTTTCGTTCCTCTGGAGTAGAGTACCAGGGGAAGGTCTTGCCCCTAGTCTTTTCTTATATGACTTTTCTCAGTGGGAGAAAGAAGGTAGGCTCTGAGAAGAGTGGACTAATCCCCAACATTCTGAAAGTGGGATCTAGAAGAGAAAAAAAAGATTTAAATATCCAAACCTAGCTACTTAAAACCTCATGTCCTCTGGTTTATGTTTTTAAATATTTGATTTTTCTTAAAATTTGTATTTAAGAAAAGCTGAGGAAAGGTTTTAAAATAATTTTAATCAATTTTATTTGTGTTGTCCACATTTACATATCACTTATTGTAATGGGAGTCACTTAACTCCTAGACTTCAGTTTTCTCAAATTTGAAAAGAGGGAGTTTGGACTATGTGACTTTTTTTTTTTTTTTCACTAAAAGTCCCTTGCAGTGCTAAAATTAAATGATTTTGTAGTTTCAGTAATTTTATTGTTTAAACAAGATAGGTAGTTATCTCACTCTACTGATGAGAAAATGGATGTTCTTAAAAGTTGTGACTTATTCAAGGTCCATAGTTCACAGTAAAACTAAGTGTAACATTCATATCTTCTTATTCCTAGCTTAGTTTCCTTTACACTATACCAAGCTGTCTTCAAATATAAATATTGATGAATGTCATGATTCCACGGCAACCATATTTATCTCATATAATTTGTTATATGTATGTCCTTATCTCTTTAGACTAAGCTCCCTTAGGGCAGGTGCTATTTTACTGAATAAATATTAACTAGTGGTGCTTTGGATAACGTATTCTTCCTTAAGCTGTTAGGAAGTAGGAGCCTGTTAACCTGTTTCTTTTTAAAAGTTGAGCCTCTTAAAAATAAATAAAAGTTGAGCCTCTTGGTGGAAATTAAGAATATTAAATGCAAAATCACTTGTGCCAAATGTTGCTGTCATTGATCTTCACTACTGTTGTTAAATTCAATTCAACAGGGTCTAGGACTATCTTTGAGAGATACAGGCTTTTGACATATTGCTGTTGACTCTGTTCCCCCTCCCTAAAGAAACAAACAACTACTCAGAACAAAGTAAAACTCATTGTTAATATAAAGGTCAAATCATATTAAAAATGAATATTTAGAGCAGGCAGTTTTGACAGGGAAAAAAAATCACAAAAAGGCAACAGGACTAGTTAACAGTAAGCGGACAATCCGACTTTTAGTCAATTCGGTTTGCAGATTAACTCTATGTAGAGAAGCCTTAGGTATAATTTTAAGTAACTGGCAGTACTGCCTCCAAGGTATAATTTGCATGGTTCTTTTCTTTGAGTTGAGAGTAAAATTCAATATAAATTGCAATCATAGGAGTGTACACTGGTTTATTTCACTTAACAATGTTCGTTTTTTGGGGCAGGTAGGTGGCACAGTGGATAGAGCACTGGCCCTGGAGTCAGGAGGACCTGAGTTCAAATCCAGCCTCAGACGCATAACACTTACTAGCTGTGTGACCCTGGGCAAGTCACTTAACCCCATTGCCTAGCCAAAAAAAAAAAAGTTTGTTTTTCTTCTATTCTATGAAAATTCAATCCTCTAGGACTTCTGATGAAAATGTAAGTGTTGGGGCAGCTAGATGGTACAGTAGGTAGAGCACCAGCCCTGGAGTCAGGAGGACCTGAGTTCAAATCTGTCATATATATATATTTTTATATATATATATATATATATATATATATATATTTATGGGGGGGAGAGAGAGAGAGAGAGAGAGAGAGAGAGTGTGTGTGTGTGTGTGTTTGGGGGAGGACAATCTGGTGGTTGTAAGAAGATCAAGGAAGTTTTCATGGGTTAGGATTAACACAGAATTAAGGATCAAGTTGTTGTTTTCTTGTTGGTCTTTGTAATATAGTGAGTTATTTGTGTTCCTGCTCACAGTATACTTATCCCTTGTTACCTCCCTTGGCAAGATTTGGCAAATTTTGCAGAGTTGACAAATGTTGAAAAGTTAAGGATTAAGTAAGGACCATGAATGAGACTTATACATTCCATGTAATTTTGGAAACAGTATGACAGAATCGTTTTTGAACTATGTCAGATCAAATGGATTCCAGATGTATAGTATTTTACACAGTTGTGAGCTGCTGCCTCCATAAAAGGTCTGATAAATCAAAATGTTTGGTGCTTGGATATGCAGAGTTGTATTTGATGGCCAGTGAATGTGAATGTCTACTTAATATCTTTTATCAGTGAGTGTGAGATGGTTTGTATGTGTGTTCACATTTTTTTTTTCAGATGGTACCTGTGGGTGGTATAGGTGATGGGGCTCAAGAACCAACAACAGGCAACTGGAGAGGAATGCTGAAAACTTCAAAAGCTGAAGAACTGTTAGCTGAAGAAAAATCAAAACCAATTCCCATTATGCCAGCCAGTCCACAAAAAGGCCATGCTGTGAATTTATTGGATGTGGTGAGGATTTGGGGACTGTGCAGATATTAATATATATGGACAAATTTACTGAAAAATTTCTTAAGTCTAAATATGAGACAAAATAATTATTTTAATAAAAAACCTAAAAATTGAAAAATGGATTTTTTAATTTAAAAAAATTTTAAATTATTGGTTCAAAACTGTTGCTTTCAGATTTTTTAAAATACTGTCAAAAAGGTAAATTGAAGCAAAAAGTTAGAATTCTACTTTTTCCTTGTAGCCTGTGCCAGTTGCACGTAAACTGTCTGCCCGGGAACAGCGAGATTGTGAGGTTATTGAAAGACTTATCAAATCATATTTTCTTATTGTCAGGAAGAATATACAAGACAGGTTAGTATTAAAAGAAGCTACCAACTGTGATGAATGCTTTTATTTTTCTACTCAAACTGATAATTATGAATTTAGAATCCTGACATGAACAAAAAAAAAGAACATTTTACTGATTCACTTTTATGCTAAATATTAATATATAATTAATATATAATATTAATGAAAAGAGCCCATAATATCAATGATATGAATCCATGTAGTCTAAAACCTTACTAATATAATTGATTTTTACTTCTTTGGTACTACCTAACTTTAGAAGAGTAGTAATACAAAACAATAAGGTTTAAAAATTTGTTTACTTTTGGTGATGTTATTTATTTATTTTTTTTTTTGCTTTAGTAAAACACCAATAGTGATTTCTTTTTTTTTTAACAATTTATTTATTAATTTTTAGTTTTCGACATTCACTTCCATAAGATTTTGAGTTTCAGATTTTCTTCCCTTCTCTCTCCTCTCCCAGAGATGTTAATTTTCTAAACCAGTGGTGCCAAACAAATAAAAATGGGGGCCACTAATCTATCCATAAGAATTCCTTCAGGTTGACTTAGTTTTATTTATTTATTCATTCATTTGTTCATTTATTTATCAGTTATTGACTTAGTTTTAAAGTGTAATATTATCTCTGTTTTATTGTATTTTTACATTGTTAAATATTTTCCAGTTACACTTGTGTGTGGCTGTACTCAGGCATGTTTGACACCTCTGCTCTAAACTGACCTCTCTGAGATTTCTCTTAGTTCTACATATTTCTTGTGTTAAAATCAGGGTCACTTGTGAGTAAGTAAGTAAATCAGGATCAGTTGTGAGTAGGTAAGAAGAAGCATTAATAAGGCAAATAAAGAAACACTAAATTGGAAAATTGCCATACATTTGACCATAAAATCCCTTAAGTCATATACAAATCCTATTTGTTCTCCTAATTATTTCTTAGAGCTGAATGAATGTATATGGCTCTAAAGGAATCTCATAGAGGTCAGTTAAATAATAAAATGGCCAAAGAACTTAAAAAATTGCTACATAAGTATGTATGCTGTGTTCTAAACACTTGGAATTAAGCTCAAATTAAGGTTAAAAAAACAGTAAGAATGCCAACCTTTCATTAACTTTCATTATTTTCAGTGTGCCAAAGGCAGTAATGCATTTTTTAGTCAACCACGTGAAAGATACTCTTCAGAGTGAGTTAGTAGGACAGCTATACAAATCATTGTTACTGGATGATCTTCTGACTGAATCTGAGGACATGGCACAGCGAAGAAAGGAGGCAGCTGATATGTTAAAGGTACCAACCAGCCAGCTTTTAGTTTTTTACCAATTTTTCATAGTTGAGCTATTTAGAGAAATTATTTATTTAGTCAAAACTTAGTGTTTCTATTACAAGTTGGTCTCGTTTGCCTGCCATTTACCTTTGCTTTATATTCTGTTATTTGATTCAAGTCTAGTATTTGCTCATTATTTCAAGAATCTATCATCCCAGCCACTTAACAAGTGCTGGATGCTGGGGATACAAAGACAAAAATAAAAATCCCTGCCTAGAGTGGGTTTACTTTTAACAGGAAATGATAGGTATATAAAAGTATACAAAACAAACACAAAGTGATTGGGGGGAGGAGGAAATACTAGCAGCTGTGAAAAATGAGAAAAGACTTCATGTAGAATGTGGGTCTTGGCTAATAAGCTTTGAAGGAAACTAGACAGTAATCTAGAAGGGAACACATGGAACACCACCCCCCCCCCCCAACTAAGGTGGAACTGTTATAGAGACTACTGATATTATTTGCCAACTGATTAGCTGAATAGGGTAAACTAGTGCAAAGAACTGAGGATGACTCAGGAATTGTAAACTTGGGTAAGAGGTAAAAAAAAATTTAAAAAACTGAACATCCACTCTAATGTATCTATATTCTTTTCAGCCCGTTTTCTCATTTGTAGAGTAAGGATAAAAATATGCTTTATAGGCTTACTGAGGATCAAAAAAGGTAGCATCAATTTGCAAAACTACAGTATGTCTAATTATTTTTGAAACAAAATCATTTTGATACGTGGCTGACAATAGTTGAAAAAGATGCCTCAACAATATACATAGGTCCAAAGTAATTCCATCCACCAATTGTTTTAGTTGGAATTTGTCTAGTAAATTCCCATCTTCCATGAGGTCAATCATTTGTTCTTGAAAACTAATAAGATATTGCATTTTTAGTATTTTTAATAAATGAATTTTAAGCCCACTGAAAGTTATTTAGAAAATTTTTATGTAGTTTTTCCAAATGATAGCACAGATTTTCAGCAACAAAAATCACATAGAGATGGAAACACTTCAAAGACATTTTCAAAATTTTCTATCACTTTTCTTCCCAAAAAGCATTTAGTTTCGGAATCTTAAAAACCAACAAGCCCCGCCCCCCCAAAAAAACCCTTTAAAACTTTCCCTATGTATCCCTAGAAGATAGGGTGGACTTGTAAATAATAATTGTTACTAATTAATTATTCAGTTGAGTTTATTGATATGTAGTTAGCAAAGCAGGTGAATATGAATACTGACAAATCACTCCTTATGCAAGAGAAAAAAATTTGTGAAACTCTTATTGGCTAGCTCTGTGAAATGGAGGGGGTTATATTTTTCTCTGATCCTTGTACAAAAAGAGAGATGTTAGCATCTTGCATATGGGAAGGAGGGGTGGATTGGGGGATTATGATGGGACTGTGTGGGAAGCATAGTGATTGAAACACACCTCCGTGGATCAGCTCACTTTGGGATCTGAAAAACTCGTTACCTTATGCCCCACCAGGTGATGATGAGTCTTTACAAACTATATGTTTGCAGTTCCAGAGCCAGCCTAACTTTTCAACTAGTTTGGACTTGTTAAGTAAGGCTAATGTTTTTGTTTTGTTTTGTTTTGGTATAGTATTTGAGGTGATTGTTATCCTTTGTGCTTAAAGAGGACCAAAATGATATCACTATATCAGGGTCAAGGTACAGTGTATCTGACTGTGGCAGATCAGATCAGTATGAGCTCAGGAGGGTCTGTCAAAGGTCTATGAACATTTGGAGTAAAGAGGTCTCTAAATTTACATATCTCCTGTTTCTTTTGAGCTACTGCAATTCTGCTTTGCTCATAGAGCACAGTGCCTTCTTTGATGTGGGAACACCATGCTGGGCAGTCCCGTGCCAGTGTCTCCCAGACCTTGACAATGTCGTTGTTATGTTTCTTCTCACCTCCATGTGAGTGTTTGTCTTGTGTGACTTCTCCATAAAATAGTCTTTTAGGCAAAGATACATTTGGCATTCGAACAACACTGCTACCCATTGGAGTTGGCAAAATAAGGTACTGGACACTGAAGTCTTTTCTTGAGCTGACCTGCCAAGCATTCAAACTTTACTGCAGAGATTTGAGGACAACTAAACCTTTACCATCACTAAACCTGCACTCCCTCCATTAAAAAAATTAAAGAAATGTCTTTAAAGCTTTAATTTTATTTTTCTCCTTTGTTTAATTATGCAGGCCTTGCAGCGAGCCAGTCAGATAATTGCTGAAATTCGAGAAACGCATCTTTGGTGAAGAAATGTACCAGGCATTTATATAGGTGAAAATGATGACTTGTAATAGTTATTACAAACTTCACTGGAGTGTCATTTATGAATTCTTCCTGTGTATTAACTATGTAAATCTGCTGTGAAAAGTTTTGAGACAAAAATGTTGTTTTCAGAAGAAACACATATTAAATCCATATATTAAATATGAATAACTGGTTCTCTGAAATGTTCCACGTGTGTATGTGTATGTGTATGTGTGTGTGTGTATATGTATGTTTATACATATATATGTTCTAGTAGTGCCAAGTTTCTGAAGCCATTTGCCTATAAACTGTATGATCTTATCTTAAATAGTTTCAAGCAACTACCATAACTAGCTATTTGAGAAGTAATAGCAACAAGTTATTTTGTTTGACTATAAAGCATGTGCTCTAATACATCAACTGATCTGGCTCTGATAGGTATGCAAGTTGATAAAAGTTTGCCATAGAGTTATAGAGTCCACATTTCTTCAAAAAATTGTCTTTCAGCTTCTCAACTTCATTTTCAAATGGATAATTCACTTCAGATTAGCTAACAAAAGAAAGCTAAAAGCAAAAAGTTATGCTAAGGAATGTGTGCAGGGTTTATGTGAGTACAGAGCTGTTCAATTCTGGAACAAAAGTGCTTTAGTCCTATTGCTTTAAAAAAATGTGCAAATAATAAATTTTGACTTTTCAAAAATTCATACTTTTATCTTCAAAAATAATTTGAATATAACCTTCCCTCCCTGTCCTTTAAGGACTGAAATAAACAGTAGCAGAACTGTTTCTAGAAATAATTATATTTGATGACTTGGGAGGTGGAGGGAACAGGGGGTGCAGGGGAAAAGGATCACCTATTTTTTCCCAGATGAGGGGAGGGAAAGAAAATGGAAATATTGGATATATTTTCTTTGCTAATAACTACTAGGAGAGGTTCCCAATGACAAAATATAGGAAAAAATTACCCTAAGTTATACTTTTGACCTCATTAGAGGATAAATACCTATAAACACCCTTAAACACCTAGCCAAAATTAAGTTTTAAAATAGATGTTAAATTCTTGAAACCCTTTAAAAAAATGGTGTGAAATTTGGAAATGTTTGCATTTTATCAGACAAAAGAAAGACCTTGGGCAACATTTTAGTAGTAACCATTTCAGTTATGCCTAATATTATACTAAATATATGACCTTGATAACTAGTCCTTCTGTTTTGAGGCAAGTCATAAAATCCTTTATCTTTTGTTCCACATGTCAAGGAACATTCAATTAAATGTTCAATTAAAATTGAAACTATAATAATCTTTCATTACCTCATTTCACATCCTTGCTATCAGGGGCTACCAGTAGTACTCGTGACAGATTATAACCTGTTTTTCCTATTCTAAGTGTTGGATGAAAACGTGACATTTGCTGGTGATAAACATTCAAATGAAGCACTAAGTGCACAGATTTCTGACCTTAATGTTTGTTGTTATTGTAAATAAAATCACTGGTGTGAAAGACAGTGCACTTTAAGTCAACAAATGAGTACTTCTGAAATTTGTTTTAAGTTCATTCTCAAGGGGAGGGGTTATAAAAGCTGTTTATGGTCAAATCTAAATTTATTGCAAGGTTTTTGACCGTGACCTGAAAAATGAAATTGAGAAGCAGAAGGAAAAAGATGTTTTCTTATGATGCTACTTTTGCTTATTATTTAAGAATGCATATAGTATATATTAATCAGAAAATCATAAAATCTTAGAACTGGAAGGAACCATTTTGATCATCTGTTGCAGCTCCCCCCTCATTTTACAGGTAGACTGAACTGTTGTTCAGTGACTTGTTCAAATTAATTCAAACAAAAAATATTCACAAAACTTAAGTGACCAACTTAGGTCTCTTGACTGATTCCCAAACCCAAGTACTCTTTCTTTACTTACCTTTAAAAATTACTGAAATCATTATCTTAATCCTTGGGTGCTTCTTAACCAAAAGTCCAGTTTAACTTATCATAATAAGCCAGGGATAGCAACATTAGGTTGGAGTCAATATCTAGGTTCAGATCCTATCTTTGCTACTACTTGTGTGATCTTGGGCAAGTGACTTAAGCTCTAAGAAATTCTTTGATTTTAATCAAAGATTGTAATCTTCATTAGTGGGGGCCTTCCTCATACTGCCAAAATTAGATCCTTGTTATATCTGAATAATGATCCTGAAACAAAAAGATGGTAAGTCTAAATTGCAATGTATTTTCAAAGTTTCTAAAAATATAAAACCAAGTAGGCTAGTATAATATTTGTCATCCTAAGACTCATTAACACCTCTGATGATTCTATGAACTTCAGATTAACTGAATTATAAAATTCTTTACTTGTTGAGAAGACAAGCTTAAGTAAAAATGATGGAGCTGTTCTTTTCTTTTTCAATAAACCTCTATAATCTCTTAAGTCTTCAAGGCAGATTATTTATGCTGTTCAACATGTTAACTTTTCTCTCCTGGAACTGAAAATGCCATTAGTAATTATTATGACTGATATAATTAACCCTTTATAAATATTTCTTTATAAGTATTCCTTCATAAAGAGAAAGATGACAGATTTTCTTTTTGTTTCAAAACTTTTTTTTCCCCTGAGATTTGAAATCTAGAAATTTTTGTTTTTTATAGAATGGTTACATGATACCAATGAAATGCACTCCTGCTTGCCACCACTTGTAAACATATAGTGTAATAAGAATAACAATTATATTTGCTTTTCCTTCATCATAGTCTGCACAGCAAAGGGAAGGTAATATAGGAAATAATAGAATTCACTAACAATGCTACTCTTTTCTTGATGTAAATATTTTTCTTCCTCAGATTGTTACAAATTACGGTGTTTTTTTTTGCCACGGAAATAAAATATTTATTAATCAATCTATGTAAATATGGTAAACTTAGAATTGTAGTATACCAAATTATTTTTTCTTCTGACCTACTCAAAGAATAAAGACACTGAAGTCAACTCATCTTTAGACTGCTAGCATAAAATTTTTATTATCATCTAGGTTGGGTTTTTTTCTAGTCACAGCTGAAGCCACTTTATAATGTAGAAATTTCTTTTTCCTATCTTGAGTAGTGAAAGTCCATTTTTGAGGATATGTTGTCCAACAACTAGAACACTTTCTGGATCAGTTACTTGTTTGTGGTTTATACTGACTCCTCCGTCTGTAATCATCTGGTACCTAAAAATAAGAATGTATAAAAAGTAAGCTGATCTATTTCAAATTTAAATATAGATCTATTAGACTATATATTTAGTAGGTCTCCAACATAGAGGTGTTATGAACTGTGCCCTCATTTCACTTCTTTGTTTCCCTAAAGGACCCTTTAATATAAGCCATTACATACAGTAGAAAAAAATGCCACTGCTAGAGGGAACATTTTTTTTTTTTTTGGTCTCCTTTGTAGCATAAAAGAAGGAGTGTAGGATACCTGGGTTAAAATTCTAGCTTTTACCATTATGACTAATTATGCAAATTGTATGTTCAGACTCAATATCTTTATCTGTTGCTATATTATAATAACATCCATGGTGGTTGTGAAGTATTTTTCAAACCTTAAATTATCATGTAAATATGATTATGTTTTATTCCCATTTTCTCTTTTCATATTTTTCAGTGGAAAATACCTATTGTTCAGGGAAGAAAAATTAGGCTGCAATGTCTTTTGACTCCTACATGCAATATTGTTCAATTAGCATATGTTTCCAAAGTAAAGAACAAGAGAAAAGAGATGAGATAAATATGGTAAATCAATAGTTCTTAGTGCTGAAAACTGTTTCACTAGAGGGGGAAAAAAAGACTATAGAGGTTTCTAAAGTTAATAGGGATCTCAATTTCTGATATCTCTCCCAAGCTGTAATCCCACATATTTCCAATGTTACCACCAGGATCACCCAGACACTTCAAATTCAACATATTCAAAATGCAACTTTCATCCTCTAAATAAAATAATTTTCTGAATTCACTGTTTCTATACTTTTGTCATTCTGGTTAGCTATACTCCAAACTTCAGAATATTCTTTGACTCTTCACTGCCTTTTGCTCGTTTAATCACCAAATCTGATTACTTTTACTCCTGTAATTACTTCCTCACTTGGCAAGTGTTTACCAGGGAACAGTTTACAGTCTTTCTGATCTCCTTTGTGGCAGTTCACTTGTCCTTAAAATGCTAAATCAAAACATCAATATCCTTTCTTCCATCCATTTTTGACTTTCTTGTATCAGTAACAGGTTGGAATTATTTTCTTTGCATGCCATATTGTCCTTCCATTTATATTCTTCTTGACTTCGTATTCTGATTTTTGCTCTAACAAATTGCAGTCTACCTATATATATTGGCTGTAAGCAGAAAGGCTGTATCAGAAGAATGACTTAAATTACAAATGAGTAATTTCCTATCAAAATATAACCATTTAAATTTTGTGATATTAATCAGTGCTTATCATATTCAGTAACTTCCAGTTCTGGAAAGTGTACATAATACATCAGAATGATTCTTTTTGGTATCTCCTGCCTTTCCAATGTATTTTTCACCATCTTTGCCTACCACCTTTGTACTAAAGTCATACAGTATTAAAGTATAAGTTAATTTATTAGTCTGGATGGTCCTATAGTTATTTGGTCCTTCATGTTATTTCTGTACTGTGTTGCCTACAACAGATGCTGGTATATTGCTGAAATTATTTTTGAGGTGCTTTTTACAAACATTTATGTTAGCACTGCAATGAAAAGATCAAATGTCCCATAAAATGATGTTTCTTCTTGCCTTTGGACACACAATAAAACCAACTCTACTAACTCTTCTTTGACACTCAGAATATGAACTATTCTCATATATGAACTTCCTTGCATTGATTTCCTCATTTTCTAGGTTCAATTTACTTTAAGAATGTCAATATTCATCTCAGTCCCTTCAGTAGAATTGAACATATTTCTTCGTATTTCTGGTGCTTTTGGTAAAGTACTTGGCACAAAAGAACTGAATAAATCCTTTTTGATTGAACACAGATCTCAAATTTAAAATACCAAAAGCTAAGCTGATGTTTATCAGCAGTTTATCATACAAAAACTGAAGGGACAAAAGGACTATATGCTATTTTGTATTTTTCTTTGCTAATGAGGTTGTCATGGTCAAAGAATTCCTCATCAACTTGCTGATCTATTGATGATGAGCTTCTCTCTCCACTTAACTAAGTAAAGTGTTGAGAAATCAGTGCCACTGTCTACCAGAACTGCAGTTGAGGCCTCAGCATAGATCTTTCTGGGGGTAAAAGTATTAAAAAAAAAAATGATTTTTAGTTCAGCTATTTTTTTCCTTGATAAAACTAAAAATCATGATGTGAATTATGTCTTTGGACATAGAAGCTTAATAATCTTACCCTCTTGGGCCATCTGGAATGGCATTTGCTTTGCGACATATATCTAATACATTTGTTCCAGGATCAAGAACCAGTTCAGAGAATGGAGCTTCTTTAAATAGCTCTTTTAACTCTTCATCAGACATAATCTCTAGTGCATCTATACTGCAATGATAAAGGGCTTGTGTACACCTGAAAAACATACATTTCAAGTTATCCCAACATACTGAAATACTGAAATGATAAAACTTGCATTTTGGCCCTACAGCAATTCTAATAGTCATAAAATTTCCTAAATGGAAGAGATCTTGCGAATTACTTAATCCAATACTCTCACTTTATAACTGAAGAAATATTCTTAAAATGTCTAGGTCACACAGCTGGTTAGTGCTAGGCCTGCAACATAAATCTCAGTTCAATTTTTCTGATATAGCAGTTAATCTTTTCATTAAAGGACTGCATTTAATCCTGTCTTCAAATGAAAAGGAAGCCTGTTCCATTTCATGTAAGAAGTCAGGTTTTTCTAGATGTGATGTGGCTTCATATACCTTCCTGGTTGGCAGAGGCTTTCTACATAATTATGTTGGGTATTGATGATTTGAAAAGATTACCTTTTGGCAGATTCTAATCCTTCTTGGCCATGAACAAACTTTGTTACTTCTGTTGCAAGTCGTATCTGAGGTCCCCATTTTTCTGGTGCTTTGGTATGCATCTGCATTATATGTTCAATCTCCGGAAGGGGTAGAAAAGTGAAGAGTTTAAGGTACCTCAGAGATAAAAAGCAATAAGATATTCTGTATTTTTCATGGTATTTCCATAATACTTTCTAGCTTCCTTACTGTTCAAATATCAAGCTGCAAAGAAATCTCTAGTGTTTTAAATATGTTTTGAGAAAAATACTAAGTATGCCTAACTACAAAGGACAAGATTAGTTCTGCCTAAATGAAGAGAATCATTTTGGACACTTAAAAGACAACTTTTATCAAGTCAAATTTTAGAAAGCCCTTGTAAAACATTAGAACTTTATGATCTGATTACTTTTAAAAAAAAATTAAAGAACCCAAAATAGACACAAAGGCCCAATATATACAAAACTACTCAGCAAGAAAGAACTGGAAACAAAGTGGGTAATTGCCATTTGGGAAATGGGTGGGAAAAAAAAAACCAGATGGCATATGAATGTAATAGAATTACAATGCTGTGTGAATTACTTGGGACAAACAGTAACTTAAGTTTCATACCTGTCTTTCTACTGACAAAGGGTTCACTCAGAACACCTAACCTTGACTGATGAAACTGAACTGAACTAATTTCCCTACCATTAATTATTTCCTTTGTCAGTCGAACACAATTTCGTGACACATACATATACCTCACAGCTCTCTTTGTTGGATTTTTATTCTATGTTTTTTTTTTTAAATAAGCATGCTAAAGGCTTTAAAGTAGTTTTTAAAGAACACACATAATAAGAAATACTGTAGCAGTGACTGCTGATGTGCAGAAGTCAAGCATTTCAAGGATCATTCAAGCCTACAATAAAAAAGGAATTAAGTTGAACCAACTTACAAAAGGAAATGCAAAGGAAAAGTGTTGTCAAAAACAAAAAATGCCAATGAACATTTGCTGCTAGAGAACTAAATTAATCAACAGAAAATAGGCAAAGTACTTCAGTGGGACCTGCCAGCTGGTTCAGTGCAGCATATGTGTCTTGAAATTGCAATAGCAAGAAGACCAGTAAAAATCACTGACTTTGCTATTAAGAAAGTGTCACAAGCAAGACCTTAATTACCAAGACTGGAGACCGAAGATTGGAAAAATATCTTTAGGCTGAAACCCATTTTTGCATTCAAGGCTATATACCAAAACTATTATTAGAAGTCCAGGTAACCTCTAAGATCTGCACATCTTAATCAAACTGTAAAATATTTTCTTCTTTTTAAAAACTTTATTTCAAATAACTAGTATAGCTATTGGCACCCAGCCCTTCTTTGTTAATGTCAGTTACTATAAAACTAATAATCTTAAATAGAATGAAAATTTCGAAGTACATGATGAAAAAGAAAAATTCACTGCACCACAGATTTAATGGTAATTCTGACAGAAGGCAAGATGTCTAGAAAATGTATCCCACTTGGGCAGGTGACAGATTCAAAAATGAGGCAGAAGGGACTTTAAAGTCAAAACTCCTCACCCTGTGCCAGAGAGGGAGATTTATCCAAGGTTAGGTAGGTAGTTGAGGTGAAATTCAAACCCAGGTCCTCCACTTCCAAATCCAGTACTCCATGCTAAGCATCCAGAAATCAAAATAATTACACTTAGGGGTAAAACTTAGGTTTTAAATAGCTTAAAACAAAACAAAAAACCTAAAGGATTTTTGTTTTGTAATGCAATCTATGATCCTGTTGCAATTATTTTTATGTTAATTTTTAAAAATTAACAAATCAACTTTTCCTCTTTCCCACTGAGAGAAAAAAAAACTCATATAACATGTACAGTCAAGCAAAATAAATTTCTGCATCTACTATGTCCAAAAATGGGTCTTATTCTGCACCTAGAGGTCAACGCCTCTCTGTCAGGAGATATCAAGTGGTTATCAGTTCTCTTGTATCATGGTCATTGTAATGATGAGTTCTCAAGTTTTTCAAAGTTATTTTTTTTAACAGTGCTGTTGATATTGTATAAATTGTTCTTGTTCTTCACTCTGCCTTGTACAAGTTTTCTAAGGTTTCACTGAAATTATTCCTTTCAATATTTTTTATGGCAAAATAGTAATCATTACATTCCTATTATGTTCATCTCTTCACCAAATGATGGACATCCTCTTAGCTTCCAGTTCTATGGTACTACAAAAAAAGCTGCTGTAAATATTTTTGTATATATGGGTCCTTTTCCTCTTTATTTGGTCTCCCTGGGGTATAAGCTTAGAAATGATACTGCCAGGTGAAAGGGCAGGCATAGTTTTGACTTTTTTGGTCATAGTTGGAAATTGCTTTCCAAAAAATGCTTTCCAGATTAATTTGCATTTTTTTCCTTTTCTATAATATTAAAAATAAGTCCAACACTATAATAGTTCATAACATATTTTTAAATCATACTACCAAAAAGCCATTATATAGTACCATTAAGTTCTATTATACTTTTTCAAAAGAAATTAATCAAAATTAACTATGTTGTTGTTTAAGTAATTTTCAGCTGTGTTCAGCTCTGGGTTTTCTTGGCAAAGACACAGGAGTAGTTTGCCATTTCCTTCTCCACCCCATTTTACAGATGAGGGAAACTGAGGCAAACCCAGGGTCACATAACTAGTCTGAGGTAAGATTTGGACTGAGAAAGATAAGTCTTCCTGATTCCAGGCCCAGCACACTGCACCACCTTAGAAATAAAATCTTTATCGAGAAATAATATTCTATTTTATTTACTTTTTTTTATAGGCAATTGGGGTTAAGTGACTTGCCCAGGGTCACATAGCTAGTAAGGGTCAAATGTTTGGTCTGAGGCCAGATCTGAACTCAGGTCCTCCTGGCTTCAGGGCCGGTGCTCTATCCACTGCACCACCTAGCTGCCCCGAGAAATAATATTCTAAATAAAATATTTAAGTATCACATTATTGTACCAAGAATGCAATTAAACTGTGGATGTTGCCAGTAATACTGAAATCACTTGCAACAATAGAGATATTTAAATTACATATGAGGTATGTACATATATACACACACATGTAAAGAAAACCCTTGTGATAAATTTTTATATACACAGGGCAACAATTTAAACAAAGCCTACAAAGGATTTTTTTTTAAATGAGTGTAACAGACACACTCTAGGATAATTGCTAATTAGTAAAAGAATCATGCTGGTTAAGCATTTTGGATAAAAGAAATTCAGTTCCTACATGAAACAAATCTAAATACAGAAAAAGGAACTTAATGCTGAAAAAAAGCTGCTACCTTACATATGTAATTTTTCTGTAGCAAATTACATCTTTCGAAAACCACCACTTACCTTTCTATACAATCATCAGGCTGTCTGACAAAAAACTGATAAAATTCAAAAGGAGAAGTTTTGTCTCTGTTTAGCCAAACAGCATTGCCAGCAGATTTTCCCAGTTTAGCTCCAGTTGTACTAGTAATCAGAGGAACAGTGATTCCAAATACATCTTCCCCAGTCAGCCTATTTATAAAGAATATCTTCAGTGTTATATTTCTCATGTAAAGTTGGAAATACCTTCCAAGAGCCCAGATCTCCCATATTAGAAATATAAACTGCACCAAAACTAATTAATTAGGGTGATAAGCAAAATAGATACAATTTATATCCCACCTCTTAAGCTATTTACGGCTGGAAAGGTGCATACACATACGTTGATGTATGCCAAAATACCTGAAACTAGGACTTAGATCTCTACTCTAGTAGGGTGTCCTTTCCACCTTGCCTACATATAATAACTTCTCATCTAATCTATTCAACTAGCACTTGTATGAGTTCTTTGACTACTCTACTATCAAGAGGCCAAGTGACCTGCTGTGAAACCTTTGCATCTCAAAATCCTTTTACAAAAACAAAGCTCATGTCTGTGGTCCTTAAAGGTTTACAAAAACATCTTCCTTATTAACGAACCTTAAGAGGTTGGTAGTAGAAGCAGTACTATCTGCACTTTAAGTGGATGTTTTGATTTTCTAATACCTTTCCATTTCTTAAAAATACTGCATAGCATGTTTTTAAAATTAAAATCTGTTATGCTTTGTGAAATATAGTTTAATACCTGTTAAGATAATTAGAAATAACATAGTATGCAGAATGAAGGATCATCAAGAGTATCTAACTCCAAAGTATTTAAACATATAAGGAGCCCCAATAAAAGAACAATAATCTTTTTCTACATGGTATGAAATCATTTAGACTCCTGGTCTGTCCAGTTAGGACTGTCATCAAAACAAATAAGAAACAGAGTAATTTTTTTCTTTTAATCTTTCTTCAAATTGGCAACCTCGTGCCAAATTTAAGTAAAGGTTCCTGGTCGGCGAGGATATAAGTTGCCAGACATGCTGACTTTAATTCTGGAATAATTTTGCTCTGCAGCACACATGCAGCCCTTGTTAGATTTAGAAAAAGAAATTCTTTAGTTTCTGGGTTCTAAAACCAGAACAAATTGAGTTTTTAAATAATGACATGGATCATTAGCTAAAATCATACACGAAAATTTGAGTCTTGTTATCTAGCTAGGTTCTGTGTTTTTTAGAGTGGTACACCAATAATTTCTGAGACCCAGAGAATTAAAAGAATTTTAATCTAATTTAATCTTCCAATTTTGCAGATGAGGAAACTATAGGCAGGGAGGTAAAATGACTTGTCTGAGGTTACAAAGAAAGTTATGGAGGATACGGTACCAGATCTCCTAACTTCTGCTCCAATGTTCTTTCCACTACACCATGCTGCCTCTTTTCAGCTTAGTAGAAACTACTTTATTCTTCCTTATGAGCTGACATTTCATTTTATGATAACCTGTCAATATTGCCATTAATTGCACATTGCACTCAGTTGCAATTAGACCTGCTTACTATCTTGAGTATTGGAATAGTTTGAGTGGAAGCAGGAATTACTGATAACCAGGGTGTCTAACCTACCCTATATATGACCCAGGAAGCATCATAACTATATGTGCACAGCTTCCTCTTGGAACTTCCTCTTGAAACTAACAGTTAAATGAATCTTTATGGGAGACTGACCCACCTTTGCCATTTTTCTTTGCTTGAAGAGGGAAACATCTGCCTAGATACAAAATCAATCTGTCAAAGCCTATATTAAGTTTAAAAAAGTAAAGAAATAAAAGTACAAACTTTGCCAGACTAGTAGAATTAGCTGTTTTTAATGCTAGTTTGGGAAAAGTTGTAAGTGTATTTTCATTACCAGCATTCACTAGTAATACCTTTTGTGACTTAAAGATCTCTCTAGACTGTTTTAGCCTGACTATTGGGCTGCAACTAAATCTAAAACCTAGTGTGCTTCATCAAGATGAAAAAAGCGTAAGGGCAAAGCAAGAAACACGTTGTCTCATATGATTTGGAGTTGAAGGAACTTAAAGATCATTTAGTTCAACCAGTTCATTTTACTTAGGGGCAGTGAAGCTCAGAGAATTGAGGTGTCTTATCTGAGAGCCAGGATTTAACCCAGATCTTCAAATCTACTGTTCTTTGTATTACATCACATAATTCTGCATCTGTATACAAAAATCTAAAGTGGAGTTCAACACCATACGACTAGCCACCAAGCGATCATTTTCTGTTGGCCACACACCAAATAAAGAAACCAGGTGTAGAAAGGATGCAATCTGTATTAGCAGAAAGTTCTCACATCAAGTATGACCCTACAAAGTCACATATGCAAGCTAATTCTGCTTAACTTTGTTGTTGTTACAAGAGAAGACTCATGAGGGGAGGAAGGTATATAGCCAGAATCTAGATATGAATGTGATATGAAAAACAAAATATATCAATAAAACTTTAAATATAAAATAGCATCATTAACTTGGGGGAAAATATATAAGCAAAAACCAAAAGGAAATTTTATTTTGGGTCTGAATGGATCATATAAAAAAAAAAAGGCCACTTCATCAGTTGGGCAGAAAAAGTCCCTTTATGGCATTTGCAACTATACTATTCCAAAACTTAACCACTGAAATTCTTACATTATTAATTTGATTATATTATCTAAAAAACTCAAAATTACACTATCCTTGTGTAATCAGACTATTTTAGTAATGACTGTCACTTGCAACATAGTGAGTTCCCAGTCACTGAAGTTAGCCAAGGAGGGGGACCAATCATCAGAAATTCCTGTTTCTGGTAGGAACTGGATTAAATATCGTTCCTCAGATCTAATTTGTTTTATCTTGATTTGTACAAATGTCTTACATTTTTTATGCACATACTCTTATATCTATTATTTTTTATCTATAATTGTATTCCAGTTTTAGTCTAACACCTCATTGTGGTCTAGAGGAAACCTTGTCTCTTTGAAGACTATGCCAGCAGAACACAAGTTCTGCCAAGTCCTAAAAAGATATAAGTATAAGTGTAGCAATGGGCTTACATTGTCACCTAGCTAAATTCTGAAAGGCTCATCACCAGGTTAGCTGCAGAGCAGTGAATTTGGGGGCCACAACAATCACCAGACAGGGTTACTGCTACTGCAATCTGGACTGGTGGATGGAGTGTCCAGAAATATGAAATACTACCTTTAAACAGTGAAGTAACTAGGTCAGCTAGGTAGCCCAGTAGATAGAGCACCGGCCCTGGAGTCAGGAAGACCCAAGTTCAAATCCGACCTCAGAAACATAACACTAGCTAGCTGTGAGACTCTAGGTAAGTCACTTAACCCCAACTGCCTCATCAAAACAAACAAAAAACCAAAGCAGAACAATGAAGTAACTATCAATGTCATGTCACCCTTGATAAACTGAGTTCCTTGAAGGTAGAGGCCATGTTTTACTTATTTTTATTTTTCAAAGCCACCAAACTGAAAAGGCTTAAAATATGGGCCAACAGTCAACAGTGTCTGCCTTTAAAGAAATAATTCAGTTAAGTTTGATGAGATTTATCCAACTTCCTGTACCTTCCTAGGGGACATGACCCTCTCAGTTCTAGAACACTCTCCCCACCCTGCCAAGTGCTTGACACTTTCCTGGTGGGCATGTCACATGGCCCATTATATCTAGCCAGTTCCAATTATATTCACATTCCACCTTTGCCATTTTCTTGCCCTTTGCCCTACCTGCCACTACACTCCCTGGACTACAACTGTAAGGAACCTGCTTAGACTGTCTCCTTCTACTCTCTTTTGCTTTAGTTTCTGAGGAGAGCTAGCCTTTCTTGCCAAGGCCTACCTCTCTACTTTGCTCTTCATCTCATCTGTTCTAGTCTTCTCAGAAAGCTCATTGCATGGATTCTATTACTCATCACTCTGATCTTCAATTTCTCCTTTTCCACTGTTTTCTTCCCCACCAGTTACAAGCATGCAAACAGTCTTTGTTACTTAAAAAAATCTTTTCTTACGAGTCAAACTTCCTTTACGATCACTGCCTCCACATCCTCCTGCAATCTGGCTTCCACTCCCACCAATCACTGAAACTGCTCTCTTTAAGGTTATTAAACTGAGGATCTTTACTTAGTCCTTATCCTATCTGAACACTACGTGGCATCTAACAATGATGAGCACCCCTCCTTCTTTGGATACTCTCTCCTACTCTGAATGCCCTGATATTGCTCTTTTCTGGTTTTCCTTCTCATTCTCCTTTGCTGGCTCATCATTCATTCTCCATCCCATGAAATGTGCCTGTCCTACAATGCTCAGTCCTGGGGCCTCTTCTCTCTCTCTACACACATTCCTGGTGACTTCATCTGCTCCCATATGTTCAATGATTAGCTCAATGCAGATGATTCAAGGGCAGCTAGGTGGATACCCTGCCAGGCCTGGAGTCAGGAAGACCCCAGTTTCAGACACTTCCTAGTGGTGTGATGCTAGGCAAGTCATTTAACCCTATTTGCCTCAGTTTCCTCATTTGTAAAACAAGCTGGAGATGGAAATGGCAAACCACTCCACTGTTTTTGCCAAGGAGACTCCAAATGGGGTCATGAAGAGTCAGAAAGGACTGAACAACAAACTGCAGATGACTCACAAATTTATATATCTTGCCAGCCCTAATGTCTCCTCTGACATCCTGCCCTATGCCTACTGGACATCTCCACTTGGATATCCTATCAGCATCTCGAACTCTACAGAACTCATAATTTTCTCCCTTAAACCTGCCCCTCCTCCAACATACCTCCTGATATCCAGGTTCACAACTTCAGAAACATCCTGGTTCTTCCCTCTCCTAACTACTAATAACTTGCCACATCTTCCTGATTCTACTTCTTCACCTTTTCTAGTTTCCCTCTCTATTCAAATAGCCACCACCACCATCCTAGTTCCAGCCTCACTATCTTTTGCCTGGACAAACCACTGCAAGAGCCCAACTGGTCTCCTTGCTTGCAGTCGTGGTCCTCTCCAGTGCATCTAGTGCACAGCTGCCAAAATAATTTTTCTGCAGGATGTGTTTGATTATGCCACTCCTCTGCCCAAAATATTTCAATGGCTCTAGAATAAAATATAAACCCAGTCTGGTACTTTAAAAGGTTTCCACAACTTGGTTTTAACCTATTTCTTCAGATTTACTTCACAGTGTTCCCCTTTCCCAAACTATGTTCCAGAAAAACAGATCTACTATTCTTCCCTAAACTCACCATTTTGTCTCTCACTTCAGCACCTCTTCATGGGTTATGATCTATGCTTAAAATGTATTTTATCATCACCTCCTTCCCTCAAGGGTCTCCCTCTTCTTCACAGGCTAATTCCCCAATCTCTTCTCCCTCCTCAAATTTCCTTGAACTTATTTATCTGGGCCCAAGTAGAAACTCAATGACTATGGTGGCTGGAAGGGGGAGGACACAACTATTTTTTCCACTTGTCCTTTACTGCCTAACACAAGCACAAAGCACACGATTAACTGAATTACATTAAATCATACTTGTTTCCTAATCTAAACCAAGGTTGGGGAATCCCCCTAATTTTAAATCTTTTATCTACCAGGGGCAGCATGGTACGGTATGAAAAGCACCTGTCTTGGAATCAGAAGATGTGGGTTTGAGTACTGCCATAGCCTGTGTGACTTGTGGGCAAGTCACTTAACCTGTGTAGGCCTCAGTTTCCTCACTAGCAAAATGGAGATAACACTTGCATCTACATCCTTTATGTTGTGAGGTTCAAAGAAGGCAGGCAAAGTTTTTTAAAAAAAAAAATTTTTTTAGGATATTGGGATTAAGTGACTTGCCCAGGGTCACACAGCTAGTGCGTGTCAAGTGTTTAGTCTGAGGCAGCATTTGAACTCAGGTCCTCCTGACTTCAGGACCGGCGCTCTCTCCACTGAGCCACACAGCTGCCCCCAGGTAAAATTTTTAAACCAGTTAAGCCTGAGCTGCCTGGGCCCAACCCACCTCCCGCAGAGAGCCAGAAGGCACCTCCAGCCCCGGAGGCCCCTACCTGTGGATGAATTCGTATCCAGACACTATGTTGCCCAGCTGGTCGGAGCCCCCCAGCTGGATGCGGCACCCGTAGCGCTGGTGCAGATAGTAGAAGTCGTAGGCCTGGAGGACCTGGTAGAAGAACTCCGCCAAGCTCATGCCCTCCGGGCTCCTGAGTCGCGACTGCACACTGTGACGGCTCAGCAGCGTCCCCATGCGGAAACAGCCGCCCACGGCGGCCAGGAAGTCCACGAGCCGCTGCTGCGAGAACCACGCTGCGTTGTCCAGAACCGTGAAGGTGCCCCACGTCCGCCCATTGGGGAAAAAGCGCTGGTGGTGCGCGGACAGCCGCTCCAGAGAGGCCCTCAGGGCGCGCGCGTTCTCCCGAACGCGCTCTGCGCTCAGTGCCTCGCGCTCTTTGGTGCGGCCGCTGGGGTCCCCGAGGCGCGCGGTGGCACCGCCAACTACGGCGATCACGTGGTGACCCGCGCGCTGAAAGTGCAGCAGCCCGAGCACGGTCAGGAGGTGCCCCACGTGCAGCGAGTCGGCCGTGGGGTCGAACCCGCAGTACACGGTCTGGGCCGTGCTAGCCTTCGCGCCGCTGGCCAAAAGCTCCGGCAGTTCCAGGTCGACTCCCTTTGCTGGGAAAATCTCCTTGAACAAACCTCGCTTTCTTTGCGTCATTAGCAGGTCCTGCGCCCCTGAGTGGCTCTCACGCTTACCTGAGGACCGGGGCTCAAGCCATTTGCCCAAGCTGAGCCGCCGACCCAGCCAGAAAACCCGTAACGTGGGCGCCGCCATCTTGTCTAGCGGGGAGGAAAGCCTCGCAAGGCATGGTGGGATCGTAGGTCCAGGCCCTTCCTCCCCGGGGCCCCGATCTTAGAAAACT
Organism: Vombatus ursinus; assembly: GCF_900497805.2. Classification (NCBI taxonomy): domain Eukaryota; kingdom Metazoa; phylum Chordata; class Mammalia; order Diprotodontia; family Vombatidae; genus Vombatus; species Vombatus ursinus. The sequence continues at coordinate 506,072 of NW_020954719.1, read as the reverse complement.
GCTGTTCCGCGTCGACCTGGAAGTTTGGTTAAAGAAGGCAAGCAAGCTAGGTGATATAGGATTATATTGTTTATTCCCCTTAAGCAAAGAATCGGGCATACATGGGAGCCAGAACGTAGTTCTGAGTCAGAGATTACGCAGAATGGAAAGTTTTTCTACAGTTAGAGTGATCAGGCTCAGGATGCCTGTCACTCCAGAAAATATAGTCCCCATATGTTTTTTAACAATAGTATGACAAAGGAAGTTTTTTAGTTGAATAGGTTGTAAATACAGTAAGACAAGAGAAATAATAAAGTGTCAATCGAAATTATGATCTCAGGATATCTGCCTTTCCCTTGCATAGCATAATGGCCGTAGCATGTCGAGATAAGAAAAAGTCCCACTATTTTACCCAATGTCTGGTCCCAGGCATCCTGTCCTTAGTGATCACAAACCAGAAGAATGCTGGTCAGTTTCATCTGGGCCTATAGTTGCTGACACAGGAAGGGGCATTTTTAGTTCACTGAGAAAGAAAAGATTAATTCAGATTTTGGGCCCTTATTGGGGCTTAATTGATTTTAAATGATTATCATCGGGCAGTGAAGTCCGGGAGGCAGAGGTTTGAAATCTTGATTCTGGCAGTTACTAACTGACCTTTGCAAGTCATTTAAAGTCGGCCACCAGGCCATTCTCTAAGACTGGAGGTGTTGACCTGTGTTCTTTTGGGCTCTCCCTAAACTGCTGAAAAACAAAAATGACCACAATTCTTAACAATCTGGGTTTCTGTGAGAGGTTTAGGCCTATTAAAAAAGGGAAATTAGGATTGAGGCTCAAATCCCACATGCATTTAACACCTGCTCTGAGCTATAGGTTGGGGATGTACAAAGATGGGTTTCTGGAAAAACCACATTCCTCACCTGGGTATCCTGATGGTTCCTATTTATTGAATCACCTAAAAATATGCCTCTTTCAAGTGGACCCCAGAACAGACAGAAGCCCTGTAGTCAGCTAAAGAAGGTTATCCTGTATAGTGTAGACTCTTACCTTGGGCCCTTGAAGACTCCGTGTGTTTGGAAGTCTCTGAGCAAGTGGAAGCTAATGACTCTATGAGACATCAAATAGGGTACCACCCAGTGTCAGGCCCATCCCTAACACACACCAATTCACACAGCATCCATGACAAATAGCACAAAATTACAAAAATATAGAAGAAAGGCACATGAGTAGGGAAACACGTGTCCATTTTTGGTAAAATACCTTGCAAGTAATGCTAATTTTTCCATAAAAGGTATTAAGACCGTAGTTGAATGTGGTTGGCTTAGGAGACTAAAGTCAAAATGCGAACATAGTTCCAGGTTGTCTGAGTAAAGAGCAGTCCCCAGGAGCTCTCTAATGCCTGGCTGGTGGATCAAGATGTAGGGCTACTACAGCAAGAGAGCTTGGCTCAACTGAGTGAACCCGAGGTGTCCTCAGTGCCTATTCTTTTTGAATATTCTTCTCTTGCTATGGAGAAAAAAAAATTTAACTGTTGTATGACCCATTTTATTGCACTATTCAACCTAACCTACTAGGAGACTGACCTGGGTCACGCCTAATCTAGAACAAAAAAATGAGTTTATTAAGAGGGTGCCTAGGAAGGTGAGCCAGGTGTGACTTTCATGCGTCTAGTGGTGCTTTTGGTGATGCCTCTAGAAATGGTAGTTACTTAGAGTGAGATTCCCCCCTTCCCCAACTCCTGTGATTTTACGGAGCAAATTGCCTTTGACCATTCAGCAAGGAGAAACTTCCATGAGTGTGCCTATGTGAATATGTCTTTAAGAACCTTGAAAATAATTTCAGTAAACTGTCTTTTGGGCCCTTCAGCGTTGTTGGGCCTTCAGCTTAGTCATTTAAACCTCTTTCAAGTTCTACTAGGGTAGTTAGTCAATAAACTTTTATTAAGAGCCTGCTATGGACTTCTGGGAACCAAGATAGCTGAGTAAGCAGGAAATCTCCCGAACTCTTCCCATATTCATCTCCAAACAACTATATAATAGTGCCCCAAAACGTATTCAGGAACTGCAGAACTAACAAAAAGATAGAGTGAAACAATTTTCTAGCCCAAGACAACTTGGAAGGTTGGCAGGAAAGGTCTGTCTCATTCAGGTAAAAGGGGAGCACAGTGCAGGTCAGGCAGGAACTCTGTAAGCCAATAGCAGACTTTTCCTCAGCAAGCCAATAGGAGGCCCTGAGCCCCCAGCACAGCGTAAGATGAACAGGCAGGCGCTAGAACCAGTTCCTCCAATGTGCCATAGCACAACACCAGGAGCTACCAGCCACCCCGCCCCCACTCTCCTACCCCACCCACATCTCAGCACAGCATGAAGATCCCCCATTCGCCTTAGGGCAGCACCAGTTCAGCACCAGGCAAACAGCAGGGGTCTGTAGCCCCACTACAAGAAGCTTGGGACAGTGCCTCTTTCACCCCAAGAACAGAAACACAGCTCTAAGAGTAATGAAAACAGTCTGGAAAAGATGAGTTAAAACAAACAAAAAACCAAAACCCTGACCAGAAAGTTACTATGGTTATAGGGAAGATCAAGACACAAACTCAGAAGAGGGCAATAATGTTAAAATGCCTACATTCTAAGCCTTAAAGAAAAATGTGAATTGGTATCAAGCCCAAAAAGAACTCCTGGAAGAGTTCAAAAAGGAGTTTAAAAATCAAATAAGAGAAGTAGAAGAAAAATTGGGAAAAGGAGGGTGATGCAAGAGAATCGGAAAAAAAGTCAACAGCTTGATAAAGGAAGCACAAAAAATGGAAAAAGATGTACAGAAAATAACTCCCTAAAAAAGTAGAATTGGCCAAATGGAAAAAGAAGTAAAAAAGCTAACTGAAGAAAATAACTCCTTAAAAATTAAAACTGAGCAAATGGAAGCTAGTGACTCTATGAGACATCAAGAATCAAACAAAATGAAAAGAATGAAAAAATAGAAGAAAATGTGAAATACCTCATTGGAAAAACAGCTGACCTGGAAAAGAGATCCAGGAGAGATAATTTAAGAATTATTGGACTACCTGAAAGCCATGATCAAAAAAAGGATCTAGACATCATACTTCAGGAAATTATCAAAGAAAACTGCAGACAGTGAAATTCATTAATCTCTGGGAAGAGATCCCAAAAATGAAAACTCCCAGGAACATAAAACCAAATTCCAGAATTCTCAGGTCAAGGAAAAAATATTGCAAACAGCCAAAAATAAATAATTCAAATATTGGGGAGCCACAGTCAGGATTACACAGAATTTAGCAGCTTCAGCATTAAAGTTATCAGAGGGCATGAAATATGATATCCTGGAAGGCAAAGGAGCTATGGCTACAACCAAGAGTCACCTATCTGGCAAAACTGAGTATAATCATTCAGGGGGAAAAAGTGGTCATTCAGTGAAACAGAAGGCTTTTAAGCTTTTCTGATGAAAAGACCAGAGCTAAACTAAAAATTTGATTTTCAGTTACAAAACTCAAGACAAGCATAAAAAGTTAAAAAGGAAAAAGAAAACATAAGAGATTCAATAAAGTTAAACTGTTTATGGGAAGATACTTGTGATTCTTAAGAACTGTATCAGTGTTAGTGGAGTTAGAAGGAGTATGCATTGACAGAGGGTGCAAGTATAAAATGACTTAGAGAGAATGATATAATAAAAAATTAAGGGGTGAGAAAGTGGATTACGCTGGGAGCAGAACGAAGGGAGAGGTAGAATGGGAGAAAAGATCTCACATGAAGAGGTGTGAAAGACCTAATTACAGCGGAGGGGAAGATGCTAGGGTGGGTGGTGGGCATTGCTTGAACCTAACATCAGAATTGGCTCAAAGAGGGAATAACATGCACAATCAGTTGGGTATAGAAATCTATCTTACCCTACAGAGAAGTAGGACAGAAGGGGATTAAGTAAAGGGGGGGGGGCCAACAGAAGTGAGTCTAGATTGGGGGAGGTGGTGGTCAGAAGCAAAACACTGGTGGGGAAAGGGTGAAAGGTGTCAACTGGACCAGAACCAACCTCTAACCTGTGTGTGGCTGGAGCTGAAACAGAAACAGAGCAGGCTAGAGGCAGGAGAGTCGGGACAAAAACAGAAGTTTAATTTCAAAGTGAGGAAAATGACTTTTGCCTAGCCTCCTCTCCCCCCCTCCCCCAAGAAGGAGGGCTTATCTTGCCGAGGGAGAGGCAGTTTATATACATGCTGGACCTTGACATAATCATTTTTAGGTCTAGAGTTGCTATTCCCTTGGGTCATGATTACTGTGTTGGGTACTAAACTAGAGTTCTGTGACAGGAACAGGAGTACGTGGAATGGGGATCATGAGTGCGTCGAAGATATGATGGATGGTCCCTGAGAAATAGGGGGAGCTAAAATCATAAATCCCTGAATGAACACCTGGTGGTGATCCAAGCATTAGGGGTTGGGGGGGGGGTGTTTGAGATCATCTAGAACACAAAACATTATTGTTATGCCAAGCTCAGGGCACACGGCCTGCTTGTTGGGCCTAAGCTCTGTGAAACAGGAGGTCTCCAAAATATTTTGACAGAGAGAAGGATAAACAAGAGGAAAAATAAAATAGAGGGAAATACACAGTAATCAAACTGAATGTGAATAGGATGGACTCGGTCATAAAACAGAAGCTGGTAACAGTGAATTAAAAACTAGAATCCTATAGCATGTTGTTTGCAAGAAACACACTTGAAGCAGAGAGACACACAGAGTAAAGGTGAAGGGCTGAAGTAGAATCTATTCTGCTTCAGCTGAAATAAAAAAGCAGGAGTATATGACATTTAAAAAGGTTCTTTTTAAGATAACAATTTCTGGGTAATTTAATCATTTTTTTAATAAAGCCAGCAGGTTATTAATGAAAGGATGGTCATTTGGCCATCTCTCTTAGACCCAAGACAATCGTGGCAGCAGACTCACAGTTTATATACCCTTTAAAAGAGTGGTGGTTAATGAGGAGGGAAATTTTGTGTACTTGGATCACCTGCAGCCTTGGGCTATCTAGACAAAAGTATCTGGCTTCACCCAAGCTTGAGTAGAAAACAATGGGTTTCCCAATCTTAGATTAAATTTCTTGTGGTTGGGTGGGGCCTGACCAAGATCATGGAGAGCTAATGCAATCTCATCAGTAATGTCCTTCAAGAAACCGAAATCTTTAAAATGAGGAATTTAGAAGGTGTAGACCTCTGAATCTCTCCAAGATACTGGTTATTAATAATCATTCCAGGTAGCAATCATCTCAGACAAAGCAAAAACAAAACTAGATCTATTTAAAAGAGATGAGGAAAGAAACTACGTCTTGCTAAAAGGTACCATAGACAATGATGTAATATCAATATTAAACGTATGCAAATGGTATAGCATCCAAATTCTTAAAGAAGTAAAGTGACTTAGAGAAGGAAATAGACATCAAAACTATATTAGGGCAGGGCCTCAACTTTTTCCTCAGAACTAAATAAATCCAACCACAAAACAAAATTAAGGAGGTGAATAGAATTTTAGAAAAGTTAGATAAGACAGACCTCTGGAGAAAATTGAATGGGGATAGAAAAAAATATACTTTTTTCTTAGCAGCACCTGCACAAAAATTGACCATGTATTAGGGCACTGCCTTCACAATATCTTCATTTATCTTTTGACACTATAAAAAACTTCTAAAACTTATCAAACACTAAAACAAGCATTTTCATACAGCTTATAGAACAGAAATAGGGGATTGTACTTGTTATTACATAAATTGTTCTCATGGTTCTACTCATGCTGATTTCAGCCACTTGATAGGCAACAATTTAGTTTCCAGTTTTTGGTTACTACAAAAAGAGCAGGTACAAATATTTTTGTACATAAAGGTTATTTTCCTCTTTCTTTGATCTATTTGGAGGTATAGATCTAGTAGTAAGTGATAACCTTTGGTAAAAGGTATAGATCTAGTAGTAAGTGATAACCTTTGGTAAAAACCTTTGGTATGCATAGTTTAGAGACTTTTGAGAGACAGATCCAAATTGCTTTCCAGAATAGGTGGATGAATTCACAACTCCAATTATAGTCTGTGCTAAGTACTGCACATACAAAAGAAGTAAAAGATAGTCGCTACCTTCAAAGAGTTCACAATCTAATGGAAGAGACAAAAACAAATATGTATAAACAAGCTATATATACAGGATAAATAGAAAATAATTAATAGAGGGAAGGCACTAGAATTAAAAGGGATTGGGAAAGACTTCCTGCAGATGAAATCTTAGGTGGGACTTAAAGGAAGCCAGAGAAGCCAGTAGAGGGAGGTGAGGACAGAGAACATTCCAGGTAACAGGAAAAGCTAAAGAAAATGCTCAAACTGAGAGATAGAGTGTTTTGTTTGTGGAATTAAAGAGTAGATAGCAGGGAGTGAGGTATAAGAAGACTGGGAAGGTAGGAGGGGACTAGGTTATAAAGGTTTGAATGCCTAACAAAGGATATTGTATTTTTTTCTGGGGCAATAGGGAGCCACTGGAGTTTATTGAGGAAAGGAGTGACATGGTCAGATGCTTTAGGAAAATCACTTTGGTGGCTTAATGGAGGATGGATTGGCGGATGGAAAGAGAGAATTGATACAGGCAAACCCATCAGCATACTATTGTAACAGTCCAAATGAGAGATCATGATGATCATCAGGATGGTGGCAGTGTCAGAGAAGAGAAGGGTACATATTCAAGAGATTTAGAAAAGGTAAGATTGACAGACTTTGGCAATAGATTGGATAAAAGGGGTGAAGGAGAGTGAGGAATCAAGTATGGCACTAGGTTGTAAGCCTGAGGGACTGGGAGGATGGTATTAAGCTCAACAGGGCAGGAGGTAGGAATGATTAGAGGGAAAAATAAAGAATTACATTTCAGACATATTAAGTTTAAGATATCTATTGGACATCCAGAGGTTAGGGCAGGATAGGTAGATTTGGAAATAATCAGCATAAAGATGGTAATTAAATCTATGGTAGCTGATGAGATCACCAAATATAGAGCAGAGAAGAGGGCCAAGGATAGAACCCTGAGGAACACTTATGGTTAGAGGTCATGATCTCCAGATCCATCCAGCAAAGGAGACTGTCTAGATAGGTAGGAGGAAAACCAGGAGAGTAGTATCCCAAAAACCTAGAGAGAAGAGAATATTAAGGAGAAAAAGAGTAATCCAGGCTGCAAAGAAGTCAAGGAGAATTAGGATTGAGGAAAAACAATGTCCTTGGTAATTAAGAGATCTTGGGTAACTTTGGAGAGAACAGTTTCAGTGGAATGATAATGTCAGAAGCTAGATTGTAAGAGATTAAGAAGAGAGTAAGAGGAAGTGGAGGCAACTATTTTAGATGGCTTTTTTGAGGAGTTTGGCCACACAGGGCAGAAGAGATATAAGATGATAGTGAAAATGGAAGGATCAAGTGAAAATTTTTTTTTTTTTTTGAGGATGGGGAAAATATGGGCATGTAGGGAAGAAGCCAACAGACAGGGAGAGATTGAAAATAAGTAATAGAGTAATAAGTAATAAATAAGTAATAGAAAATTAAATGTATTCTGTATAATTTTTTAATTGATCCTATTTGCAATTAATTGATTTTGTCCTATAACTGCCTAAGTCATGGTTCTTTGTCTCTGAACTTAGTTCAGAAATTCAGCTAGCCTGTAATGAGTTAAGTTTAGAAATTCAGTTCTCCTACTAATAACTATTCTATTCTTGCCTCAAAGAAATCAACTGTTCTTTGGGAATGCAGGTGGACATCAGAGGGTCTGGTCTAGTATCTTTACACCACCAAGCTGTCCTTCAAAGATGTCTGCTTTGCTATCCAAAGAGGTCTGGTCAACTAAATCTGACCTCAACTAAATCCTTTTCTTTGTTCTGTACTCCCCAAAACCCATTAAAAAAAAAAACACCTGTTCCCCTCATTCTAGGTCTTAGCTTTGCTGAGGAAGCTGCATCCTATTTTACTGGCAAATTTACATTTTACTGATAAATTGATCATGCTTGACACTTTGTGACTCAGTTCACCTTATTTTGACCATAACAGTAGGGATAACAGAGGGTGAAATCTGTTGAAGGAAAGAGTGGAATGGGATCTCTTGAGAGGGAGTTAACCTTGGTAAAGGGTAGAGATACTTCATCATGTGAGATTAAGGTGAAGGAAGAGATAATGGCAGAAGGTACATGAGATATATATGAGATGAGGAAGAGAGGGAAAGAGGGAGATCACAGTGAATGGCATCACTTTTTTCAGTCAACTATGAGGCAAGGCTCTTAGTTGAAAGGGTAGAGGGTGGGAGAGCTATGAGAGGTTTGAAAAGGGATGAAAGGGATTGAAAGAATGGAGAGGTGAGATAGTGAGTTATTGAGGGAAGTATAGCAGGATTACCAGGGGCTCAGTTGAAGTTGTGTAACATAAATTTGTGTTGGATCCAATAAGAATGGTTTCCTGATTATCTCCACCTTTGTTGAGAAGCATGTGTGTAGGAGTGAAGTCAATGAAAGGCTGGGAGTGACCCAAAGCTGAGGATTGATAAGGGGGTTTGGGGCTCTTTACTACGAGGTCAATGTGGGAGAAAGATGAAAGATTGGCTAGTGTAGGGATATTGATCTGTGAGATAACCAAGGAGAGGAAGGTTTAGAAGTCACAATGTGGATGGAGAATAAGGTTTGGTAAGGGAAGGCAGAGAAAGAGATTGAAAGCCAACAGATTGTGGTTGGATGAGGGGATTTCAGAATTCTTTAAGATGGAAGTGGTACATCTGTGGGTGATGGCAAGATGGCTTAAGTGGGGTAGAAGAGCAGGTAATGGAGAATGAATAGGTTGAGTGTAGCAAGGCTTTGTCGCATGGGGGTGTGGCATGAAGGGAGGCAGAATGGACATCTCTAACCTCTTCTTCCCCCACCCTTCTCCAAAGAAGACTTTATTTCCTACCAAGAGGGGAAGCAGGAAGTTGGGACTGAAAGCTTGACCAGTCTGCTCTCATCAGAGACAAAGAGTACCAGACTAGAATTATATCTACATGATCCCTTAAGTACTTTTTAGTCGAATTCTCTAGAATGAGGCCAGGAGTTGGGGAAGGGAGAAAAATTGTGAACCATGTACTGAACTCATTGAGGAAGGAAGGGGAGCAACTTGGAGGTCTGTAGGCAACAGCTACTAAGATTTTGATTGGGTGATAGAGATGAATACCATAAGGCTCAAAATAGAGATTACTGAGTGATGGAGGTAGGTAGAACCTTGAAGTGGCAATGGAGATCAAGGAGTATTTCAACTCTGTTGCCTTGACCAGGAGCTAAAGGGAATGATTGAGGGTGTAACCAGTTCTGGAGAGGGTGGGAAGGGAGGCTGTGTCATCAAGGGAGTCAGGTTTCAGTAACAGCTAGAAGATGGAAGCACTGGGAGAGGAAAAGATTTAAGATGAAGGGAAATTTGTTGCCTATTGAATAGGCATTACAGAGGGCACAGTGGAAGGGCTGGGTGGTATTTGGTTGGAAATGGGATGAGAGGATTGAGGAGAATAGAAATAAATAATGGGGGGATAGAAAATATGGTTTGAATGATCATCTATAAGGGTTGAAAATCACTGAGCTGTATAGTGTATAGTGTGAGAATGTTCATTGTTGAAAGGCTCTACTCTTATTCTGAAAGGAGATAGGAAGATAGGGCTGGAGACAAGTGCAGCACAAGATGGTCAGATGCAATAGTTTCACAACTCTTGTCTTAGAAGTCTGGACATTAGGCAGGAAATGGCACTACAGAAGATAGAAGTCAAACATGCATAGCAGGAGTAAGACCTGAGATTAAAGAGAATATTGCTCCTCTTTTCATTACATTGTGATTGGGAGATCAGGCTGGCAACAGGAAGTGGGAGTTGCCTTGTGCTGGCATAGATAGAAGTTGACCTAGCCTGGCTCCTTGTCACCTTCCCTTCAGGACATAAGAAGCAGCAGATGGAAAGCATATGGTGAGAGGAAGATCTAGCTCCTCTTCTCTAATGTGCTGTTTTCCCAGTATTTACCATTTCCCCCCCACGTTTACAAATATTATGGTTGAAATCTTGGAATTGCTTTGATGTGCATTTCTCTAATTACTAGTTATTTGAAACATTTTTCATAAAGCTATTGATAGCTTGGAATTTTTTCTTTGAAAATGTCTTTTTGTAATCTTTGGCCATTTATTTATTGTAGAATGGCTCATTCTTATAAATTTGAATCAGTTATATATTTCTTATATAAGACCTTTATTAAAGAAACTTGCTGAAAAGCTTCCCCCCCATTTTTCCTTTCTAACTTTAATTGCATTAGTTTTGTTTGTACAAAAACTTTTTAATTTTATATGATCCAAACTGTCCATTTCATCTTCTGTAATACTTTGTATCCTTTGTTTAGTCATGAATCTCTCCTAACCATAGTTGTGAAAGGTAATTTCTTCCTTGCTAACCCTAATTTGTTTACTATGTGATTTAAATAATATATCCAGTTAGTGCTTATCTTGGTAAGTGGTGTGAGGTGTTGGTCTAAATCTAATTTTTGCCAGACCGCTTTCTAGTTTTCCCAGCAGTTTTGTTCTTCCCTCATAGTTGTGATCTTTGGGTTTATTGAACAGTGCTCTTGTGTTTGTTTGCTCTATGCCTATCTGTTGTCCTGATCAGCCTCTGTATTTGAAACTAGTACCAAATAGTTTTGATTACTGCTTTGTAGTATAGTTTGAGATCTGGTACTGAAAGGCCTTCTTTGAACTTCCCATCTGTTTCCCTTATTTTTCTTGAGATTTTTTTCTTTACATTTATTTAATAATTTATTTTTCTTTAATTACGTGTAAAACAAATTTTAATATTCTTTTAAAATTATGAGTTCTAAATCCTCTCCCTCTCTCCTTTCCCTTTTCCCTCCCTGAGATGGCAAGCAATTTGATATCGGTTACACATGTGCAGTCATGCAAAACATATTTCCATGTTAGTTATGTTGTGAAAGAAAACACAAACAAAACCAAGAAAAATAAAGTTGAAAAAAGGATGCTTCGATTTTCATTCAGACTCCATCAGTTGTTTCTCTGGAGGTGGACAGCATTTTTCATGAACCATTGCATTGCTGAGAATAGCTAAGTCATTCACAGTTGATCATCATATAATATTGCTATTACTATGTAAAATGTACTCCTGGTTCTGTTCATTTCACTTTGCATTAGTTCATGTAAATTTTTCCAAGTTTTTCTGAAATCATCCTGCTCATCATTTCTTATAGTACAACAGTATTCTATTACAATCATATCCTACAACTTCAATTGATGGGTATCCTTTCAATTTCCAATTCTTTGCCACCAGTGAAAGAGCTACTATGAATGTATTTGTACGTATGGATTATTTTCCTTTTTGTTTTTTATCTCTTTGGGATATAGACCTAGTAGTGGTATTGCTGAGTCAAACGGTATGCACAGTTTTATAGCCCTTTGGGCATAGTTCAAAATTGCTCTCCAGAATGGTTGAATTAGTTCACAACTCCACTAACAATACATTAATTTGTGTCTCAATATTCCCACATCCCCTCCAACATTTGTCATTTTCCTTTTGTTGTTTTAGTTGGCATTTTTCTAATCGATAGTGATTTAGAATATTTTTTTCATTTAACTATAGATAGCATTCATTGATTGCTTCATCTGAAAACTGCCTATTCATGACTTTTGACTCTTTATCAATTACACAAAGGCTCTTATTTTTGTATATTTGACTCATTACTCTATATATTTGAGAAATAAGGCCTTTATCAGAGAAAAAAATTTTTTTTTTCACTATGTAGGGAAATACATAGCTCTGTTTATCCTATGGTTTCTCTCCTTTTGCCTGGTCTATCCTCAAAAGTGTTTTGCTTCTGACTACCATCTCTACCAATCCTCTCTCCCTTTTATTAGCACCCCCTTCTCTTATTCCTTTCTCCTACTTTCCTGTAGGTTTAGATAGATTTCTATACTCAGCTGAGTATAGATGCTATTCCCTCTTTGATCCCATTCTACCTCTCTCTTCCCCTTTCTTTTTTGAATCCCTTAATTTTGTTTTGTTTTTAAGTATCATTCCATCATAGACAGCTCACATGCATGACCTCTTCTGTGTATACTTCTTCTAACTGCCCTAATAATGATAAAGTTCTTAGGAGTTGTAAGTATCTTCCCATGTAGGAATGTAAACAGTTTAACCTTATATTGAGTCCCTTATGATTTTTCTTTCTTGTTTACCTTTTGATGTTTCTCTTGAGTCTTGTATTTGAAAATCAAAATTTCTAATCAACTCTGGTCTTTTCATCAGGAATGTCTTTTATTTCATTGAATGACAATTTTCCCCCCTGAAGGATTATACTCAGTTTTGCTGGGTAGGTAATTCTTGGTTGTAATCCTAACTACTCTGCCCTCCAGAATATCACATTTTAAGCCCTCTGATCCTTTAATGTTGAAGCTGCCAAATCTTGTGTTATCCTGACTATGGCTCCATGATATTTGAATTGTTTCTTTCTGACTGATTGCAGTATTTTCTTCTTTACCTAGGAACTCTGGATTTTGGCTAGAATATTCCTGGGGGTTTTCATTTTGGGATCTCAATCAGGAGGTGATCCATAGATTCTATCAATTTTTATTTTACACTCTAGTTCTAGAAGATCAGGGCAGTTTTTCTTGATAATTTCTTGTAAGATGATGTCTAGTCTCTTTTTTTGATCATGCTTTCAGGTAGTCCAATAATTCTTAAATTATCTCTCCTGGATTTATTTTCCAGGTCAGTTGTTTTTCTGATGATGCTTTTTACATTTTCTTCTATTTTTTCATTCTTTTTATTTTATTACTTCTTAATATCTCATGGAGTCATTAACTTGCACTTTCCTAATTCTAATTTTTAAAGGATTATTTTCTTCCTTGAGCTTTTGTGCCTCCTTTTCCATTTGCCCAATTCTGCTTTTTAAGGAATTGTTTTCTTCAGTGAATTTTTGTACATATTTTTTCATTTGATCAATTCTGCCTTTTAAGGAGTTTTTCTCTTCAGTAGATTTTTGTTCCTCTTTTGCCATTTGGTCTATTCTGTTTTTCAAGATAATATTTTCTTCAGTATTATTTTGTCCTTCCTTTACCAAACTGCTGACTCTTTTTTCGTGATTTTCTTGCATCACTCTCATTTCTTTTTCCCAATTTTTCCTCTACTTCTCTTATTTGATTTTTTGAGCTCTCCCAAGAATTCTTTTTGAGCCTGAAACAAATTCATATTTTTCTTTGAGGTTTTGGATGTAGCAATTTTGACTTTGTTGTCTTCTGAGTTTGTATTTTGATCTTCCCAGTCACTATAGTAACTTTCTATGGTCAGAGTTTTGTTGTTGTTTGCTCATTTTTCTAGCCTATTTCTTGCCTTTTAACTTTATGTTAAACTTGGACTCTGCTCTTAGGGGTGAAAGAGACATTGTCCAAAACTTCTTGCTTTTTATGCAGCTATTTTTAGAGCTAATTTTTTTGGGGGGGGTGTGAGTTTTCATTTTTTCCAAGGTAGTATGATCTGTTCTTAATCACTTTTCTTGGTGACTAAATTTTCACCTAAAGATTGCTTTGGCTAAATCGCACACATTTTGGTATTCTTCCTCATTGCTGTCATTTTACATTATCTATTGTTGTAAAGATTTATTCTTGAAACCTTCAATTCCTTAACAGTGTTCTATTAGTCTCCAGTTTTTAATCCTTCATTTCCCACATGGCTGAACTGTATTTTATGATGTCCAGAAACTCATCATTTTGCAAGATGAAATCAACTCAGAAACTGACACCAGCACCTCCTGCCCCTAGGGTTCACCAGCTCCCCCTTTCCCTCCACTCTGGTTGGAAAACATGTATGGTAGACATCTTAGAGCTCCTTCTGGATCTTCTGTTTGAGGAGGACATCTAGGGAATTCCCATCATTTCCCACTTGGCTGACCCCCTTGATTTCATCATCTACAGAAATTCATCATTCTGCTGGATGAAATTAATTATGAAATTTATACCTTCTCAGATAATTTCCCACCCTGGCTGCAGGATTTTATCGTTCTCTGGTGGGAAACCATCTCTCTCCTGCACCCCAAACCCCTTGCTTTTCAGCTTCTTTTAATGTGCTACTTTAGATTGTGAGCTCCTTGAGGGCCTGTCTTTTTTTTTTAACCTCTTTTTAGTATTCCCAGTGCTTAGCACAGTACCTGGCACATAGTCAGCATTTAATAAATGTCTGTTGACTAATGATTTGTTTCTTCATCTTCACTTTATTGGATATAATTTTCCTTTGCATTGTGATCAGTAAAGGATATGTTGAATTGTTTTTTTCTGAATTTGTGAATTTTTTATGCCTTATTCACATGATCAGTTTCATTAAAGGCACTACACACAGATGAGAAATATGTATACATCTTTCTGTTTCCATTCAATAATCACAAGACATCTGTCATAGCTAACTTTTAAAAAATTCTTTTCAGGGTCTTTTCTTCTTATTGTTATTGTTTTTGGTTAGATTTGTATAGGTCTGAAAGGGGGGTACGTAAAGTCCTCAGCTATTAAAATTTTACTATTTCCCTGTAACTCATTTGACTTTTTATTTAAATATTGATAAGCCATGCCATTCAGTGCATATATGTTAAGTACTGATATGCATTTATTGTCTATGGTACCTTTAAGTATAATGTAGTTTTCGTTTATTTCTCTTAACCAAGTTTATTTTTCTTTGCCTTGTCTAAGATCATATTTCTTTCCTCTCCTCCTGCTCCCAGTTCCCTCTATTTCCTGTCAAGTTGAATATTTCTACACCAAACTTTGTATGGTCTACCCTCCTCTGTTCAGTTCAGATGAAAGTGAGGCTCAATTGACACCTGCTACCTTTACACCTTCCTCTTTGTTTTTAGTCTTCTTGATATAGTGATCTTGATTATGAGATACAAAGTTGTTCTTCTCTAGTGTCTTCCTTTTTCTTTCTATTTTTCTTCTTTTAAGATCTGCCAAACATAATAAAAGACACCCCTTGTGTCATCTTTAACTCCCTTAGCATGTAATGACTCAATTTTTTGTATTTTCCCTTCCAATTACTCAAGTAATTTACCTTTTTTTTTCTCTTAATACACCTATGTTTCCATTTTTAAAAGTTTCTTCTTAGCTCTGGTCTTACAAAGAATGCTTGGAAGTCCTTTTTCACTAAAATTCCATTTCCTCTCCCCTTCCCCCTTACCTCACTCAGTATTATACCTACTTTTTCAAAGTAAGTTATTTTTTATTGTAAGGCTTTATGTTTGCCTTTTTGAATATAATATCTGAGCTTCTTTACAGTGGCACTTGTCACCTCTTATATGATCCTGTTTGTGGTTCCTTAGGACCTGAAGCACTTTTTCTTTGACCTGGATTTTGGATATAATATTCTAGGGAGTTTCCATTCATTTCTTTAAGAATGATTTCCTGTCTCTCTCTCTTTTCTTCTTTTCTCCTTCTCCTCCTCCTCCTCCTTCTTTCTTTCTTTCTTTCTTTCTTTCTTTCTTTCTTTCTTTCTTTCTTTTTTTCTTCTTCTCCTCTCTCTCTCTCTCTCTTTCTCTCTCTCTCAGAAAGTTTGATGATTTTTAGATTTTTCTCTCCTTTACCTGTTTCTAGGTTTATTATTTTTTAATGCCTTACATTTTCTTCTATTTTTCAGTCATTTGATTTTGATTTGATAGTTCTTGTTGCCCCATGGAGTCATTGACTTTTGTTTGGTTAATTTTAATTTTCAGGGAGTCTGTTACTTGTTAAAAGTTTTGCACCTCTTCTACTGAGCTTTTAATTCTCCTTCAAAGTCTTTGATCTAGCACCATCTTTTCTCCTCCAATTCTTTCATCTAAACCTCTAATTTAATTTATCATGTGATTTAAAACAAACATTCTTACTTCATTTCTTCCAGGAATTCTAGTTGACTGTGTGGTTAAGCTTTATTTTTATTTGAGGCTTTGTTTGTAGATGTGGATTTATTTTCCTTTTCTGCATTTCTGGCTCAAGTGCTTTAGTTTTTCATAATAGCTCTTTACTGGGATTTTCTTTATTGTTTACTCATTTTTCCAGTCTTAACTTGATGAATTAAAATTGTGTCACAGCTAGGTTCTACATGCTTCTGGAGGAAATATTGCTTGTTTGGTTACAGTTTGTATTCTCTGGTGTCCTGTTGTTGTCTTCTGTGGGCATAAAGTTCTGTGTTCTTCACAGATGTCGAGAGAGGTTCAAACTGGGGAGGTGTACCCTTTCAGAGCTGCACTGAAAAAGGCAGTTTTGTTTGGGTGTGGGAAAGTATTGGGGTGTGGGGCAGTGTCATCTGGAAAGAACTAGCACACTCAACCTGTCTTCAAGTCAAGTGGCAAAACTATTGTGATGCTATAAAGTGGGTTGAGATCTTTAGGCACAACCTAGTAGAGGTTAGGCAAAAGCTTTTATAGAGAAAACTTAGAGCATGATGCTAATTAGGTGGTGTGGAGAGGAATCAAAGAGTGGTTAGTTCTTAAAGGAATGTACAATTCTGTACCTTGGGTGCAGGCATAATACCCAGAATTCACTACTGGAAACCCTTGGGGGAGCTTCTAAGGAGGTGTATTTTTGGGTCTGCTACATCAGTAAGTCCAGTAGTGGTCATGGCCATCCTGTTTGTACAAGACAGCTTTGGGAATTGACATCTATAGCTTGACCTCTGGATTATATACAGTGATTATATTGGAGTCAGTACAGGATAGTTCTGTATAGGGATAGTTTTTCTCACTGGGGCCCACTCATAGGTTATTGCCAAAGACATGATCTTTATCTGGGGTCCAATTGCCTCATCATTTCCCCCTCTCAAACAAATAGGACCCAAAATCTTTTGGGGTACAAGGTGAAGGTCTTGGCTTCTGAAGCTGCTTCCTGCTGAGATTGGGTGTAGAGTTGTCCCTGCCTCTTGGGGTCCTGTTCAAGGGGCTGAATCGTTAGGTGATGTTTGCAACCTGGCCAATGCCAAGTCCAGAGGGTGGTGGGTCTTTGACTTGGACAAAGGTTGGTACACAGATAAAGCGATCATCTGAAAGTGGGTGACCTGGAACCTAGAGGAGACAAATCTGGCAAGGAAATTAAGCAAACAAGGGCCAAAAAGGAGTAGGAGGAAAATGACTAGAAGTGGGGTGAGTATGGGCTGATATCCTTCTGACAGGGCCATCTGAAATTTGATTGAGTTGTTGGCTTTCAAATCAAGTGACATAATTTTCATTCTTTTTTTCTTAAAATGAAGTAAAACTTTCTCACACACTCTCAACATACTTAAACCATCTGAAGCTGGCACAAGGGGTACCCAGAGTAACTATCCAGGAACAAGAGGTGTTTGGATGTCCCCATTTGTTCCCAAACCGTCTTATCTGCCTTCCATACTTTTCATCAAGCCTTTATCTTTCAAAATCTTTTGAACCCATCACTCAGACTACTCAACTTTCTTTTACATTTCAACCATAACACATGATAACTCACTAACTTCACTAACATAACTGTACTGAAATCCTATTCTTTAAAAAAAAAAGAGGTTCCTGACTTTAACTTCATAGCTTAATAGATTCACAATCTTTATTTCACAAGCTTGTTTACCCTTTTCTGATTATACTGATCATTCTGAAAGAATGAGATACTTCAAGAATTAAATCTTTTACATATAATAAGTTCAAACACTAATTTAAATCTTGCTTAGGCCATGGAATGACTGCAAATTCAGATCAAAACAGCAAGATCTCACATACTTACATTGTGACCATATCTTTTACTGACCACTTGCTCTGATTATAGAAATTTGCTATAAAAGAAAAAAGTAGGGAAATGATTATACCAAATATGACAGGACAAAATAGCCTTTGTTCTGTTTGATTTTAGGTGAGAGTCATAGTTTGGCACCCAACCATGCAGTATCAATTCCACCTCATAGCCAGACTCAGGAATGGCCAGGTGGGAAACATTCATTTTCAAAGGAACCCAATGGGGAAACTGAGCCAGGAGGATCTCACCTTAAGCTAATGCTAAAGTTGTCCTCTCAGCTTTTTTCAGAAGCAAACCTCCACCTGTAACGATTCAGTATCACATTCCCTCTGAGTAGCTTGTGGCATTTCTCTCAAATGGTAGATTATTGACCATTGATTATTGATGGATTATTATGATCCATCAGACAACTGTACCTGAATTTGAACTTCAAACCTCAAAACAAAATCTCTTATAGTCTCAAGAGCGTTTACCCCAAACAACAAGTTTCCCTAATCACAGCTTAGGGCTAGATGTAATTATTTTTAATCTCATGGAGTTGCAATAAGCAATAAAAATTTACCAGGACTCACATACATGAGATCACTTAACATCTTTCATTTGTTTTTATTTTCATCTCAAATTTAAATTTGTTCTGGTGTAAAAGCATTCATTAGAAATCATTCCTATATTATACATAAACTTGCAAATTCTCAGCAAGCAAGTTCATTGTTTAGTAACTCCATAACCCGAACAAGCTCTTTTCCCTGGGCTGATGAACTTGCCCGCACAAATGATTTGGCAAGATCATTGGGATCTGGCAAATTTACAAAATAAGGGGAATTGACAGGGACCAAGGGGCTGATCTGCCTATCCATCTCATAATATTTTCCTCTGGACTGATGTAAACCACCTACTTTCTGGAATACAAAAGATTTGAAATGTGAAACACCAATTAGGTGACTTCAAACAATTCTCTAGCACTCTCCTCTTAATATGATCTGGGATGAGAGGGGTTAACAGGAACACATGGGGCTGTTTGCAATCCCCATACTGAGATACCCTCTTGACTCAGGAAGGGAGTGGGGAATGCTGAGTGATTGGGATTGTGAGGAGGTATTCCAGAACACAAAACTTCCCCTTTTAAGGTCTTGGAGACTGAGCTTTTTCCAGTTTTTTAAAAGGAAATCTAAGGACAAATCCTGGGGTGTAGAAGGGAACTGGCTCATTTTGCCATAAGCTGTAGAAAGAAAGAGGTATGCTGTGGTCATCACTCACCTCTACTGGCATGGGGAGGGAGAAATGACCCGCAGTTGTTCCTAGGACAAGGCATCCCTTGTCAAGAGGGAATTCTGCCAGAGTCTGTGGCAGGCCTGACCCTAAGTCCCAACAAGCCTACGTGCTTAGAGGTGGGGGGAGACCCAACTACAGGGTGAAGGGAGGGGAAGCTTAACTTTTCCTTGCCTGGGAGAAGGCTTGAGACCTCAAACTATCCCTGTAGGGGCCACCAAAAATGTTGTGGAGAAGGGACTCCAAAAATATTGGGGTGGGGGTGGTGTCATCTGTAACGAATTCATGTACTCAACAAGTCAAGTGGCAAAACTTTATTGTGATGCTTTAAAATGGGCTGAGCTCCTTAAGGGGACTCACAACCTAGTGGAGGTTAGGTGAAAGCTTCTTATGAGGAAAGCTCAGAGCATGGTGTGCCAACTATGCTTAATTAGGTTGTGTGGGGAGGAATCAAGGAGTGGTCAGTTCTTAAAGGAACATACAATTTCTGTACCTTGGGCCCAGGCTTCATACCCAAAATTCACTACTGGAAATTCTTGGTGGGGGCTTCTGAGGGGGTGTGTTTTTGGGTGTGCTTCATTAGTAAGTCAACTAGTGAGTGGTCATGGCTGTCCTGTTTGTACAAGATATCCTTGGGAGTTGATGTCTATGGCTTGACCTCTGGACTATATACAGTGACTGTGGGAGTCAGTACAGGATAGTTCTGTCTATATAAGGAAATTCTGCAGGCCCAACTTGTTCCTGTAGCAGGAAGGAATAGTTTTCCTCACTGGGGCCCACTCATGGGTTACTGCCAAAGACATGGTCTTTATCTGGGGTCCAATTACCCCATCATTTTGATGACTGTCCTTCTAGCTGTTTTTCAAACTCCATACCCCATTTGTATCTGGGTGACAAAATTGCAGGTCCTTCTTCAGCTCTCTGCCTCAGTTATTCAGCTTTAGGATGTTTATGAGGTGAATCAGATATTGTTGATGAGGTCAGTGAAAGCGCCCCTGTTGCTTTTCCAGCTGCTTCAATGGATTATAAATAGAAACCTATTTCATTTTATGACAGCATAAACACAAATACTCAGCAATATTTTTCTTCTTGCTTCCTGTTGCTAGTTTTCTAAATCACTACCTTTTCTCTCCTTTCTAAAGTTTTCTTGGATTACCTTACTTAAAATGACTGAAGCATAGGTCCCATGAGGATGAATGGCTTGGTCTTGTTCTCAGAATACTGAACTAAGTAAAATCTTAATTTAATAAGTTATTTGTTCAATTCAGAATGCTGTCACCACACACACACACACACACACACACACACACACACACACACACACACACAAGGTCAAAGGTCATGTTCCTTTCCCCCACCTACCCACTTAGAAAGGATTAGCTCCCATTCTTCCTTTTATGTATCTCAAGGATAGAGGCTAGCTAGGAGAAAGCTTAAAGCAGGCCTCCAAGCTGCAGGTTCCCCACCCCTGGCTTAGACTGACTGTCACTGTGGTATTAGAACTATTCCAACTTGAATTTTGCCATAAATTCACCTTTTAAATTTCTCATATGAAATAAGGTCCTTTTGCTAATTAATGGGAAAATGAGTGTCTTTGGAAGATTACTCCATTTACCTGTGTCTATTGTAAGAAATTATTATTAATAACCAATAATTTGGGGGGTGATTCAGAGCTGTCTAAACTCCTTTAAAAGTTCAGTTCTTTTTCAGAAAGATATTACTGATAATGAGATTGCATTAATTCTCCTCAGTCTTGGTCAGACCCCACCCAACCTTAGAAGAATTTAAGGTGTGGAAGTCCATTGTGTTCTTCTCAGGCTTGGGTGGTGTATATATTCTTTAAATTGATAGCCTAAAGCTATGGGTAGTCAGGTATAGAGATAGTTTCCCTAAGAGATACTAATCCCAACATTTTAGTATAACTCACCTCCAATCACAATTAACCAATTAAGTTTGATTGCTATTTGGTGGACCACATACTGACTTGAAAGGTATATAAACTGTGAGTCCTGCCATGATTGTCTTTAGTCTCAGAGAGATGGCCAAATGACCGTCCTTTTACTGATAACCTCCTGGCCTTATTAACAAAATGATTAAATTACCCAGAAACTATTTCTCTCGAATCTTTTTCAAATGTCACACTATACGAAACATGGCATAACTATGATTGCTTTTCTCTGCCTGCTAGTTTTTGAAGTTTTCCATCCTTACTTTATTTCCATATGTGGTTTTCAATGTGATGTATTGGTCTAGGTGGTAAATAGGGCTTAAGTGTTTTTTTTTTTTAATTGAATTTTATCATATAAGAGAGGAAGAGTCAACAAGTTGAATATTCTCTTGCAGATTTGGACTTAATTTATTTCTTTTACAATTTTACTATTTCCATTCTGACTCAACATTGTATAAAATAAACAGGATATCTGTGATTCCAGGGTACAGAAATGTGTATAGGTATGATAAAACATGGAAAAGGAAAAAGAGTTTTTATTTC
The DNA here is from genome assembly GCF_900497805.2 of Vombatus ursinus. Taxonomy (NCBI): domain Eukaryota; kingdom Metazoa; phylum Chordata; class Mammalia; order Diprotodontia; family Vombatidae; genus Vombatus; species Vombatus ursinus. Next base: position 484,556 of record NW_020954719.1, on the reverse strand, counting down.
AAATGTTTAAAAGCCTTAATAGCTTCTTTCCTTGTCCATTCCATTAATACTCATGTACAGTCCCATTTCAAGAGACTCCTGGGGGAGGGTGATAATGCTAATTCCTACTATTCATTGCTAGGATAAATTAGTGAGTTAGTCAACTAGCATTTATTAATTATTTCCTACTCCATAGTTAGACACTATGCTAAGCTCTGAAGTTATGAAGAAAGGCAAAAAACAGTTCTTGTCATCGAGGAGCTCACAATCAAATGGGGGAGAAAACATGCAAGCAACTATGTACAAACAAGACATACACACATTGTGTGTGTGTGTGTGTGTGTGTGTGTGTGTCTGTGTGTGATAGATTTGGGGCTGTCTCAGAGGGAAGGCACTAAGTTTAAGGAGGACTGATAGAAGTTTCTTGTAAAAGGTGAGACTTTAGCTGTCTTTTTTTTGTTGTTGTGGCAATCAGGGTTAAGTGACTTGCCCAGGGTCACACAGGCTAACAAGTGTCTGAGGCCAGATTTGAAATCAGGTCCTCTTGACTCCAGGGCTGTTGTTTTATCCACTTCACCACATAGCTGCCCTGTTAGCTGAATCTTGAAGGAATCCAGGGAAATCAGGAGGTGGAGATGAGGAGGAAAATTATTCCAGGCATTGGGCTCAGCCAATGAAAAAGCTGAGTCTGAAGATGGTGTTTCTTGTGTGAGGAACAGCAAGGAAATCAAGGTCATTGGATTATGGAATACATGGAGCTGAGAAAGATGTAAGAAGACTGGAAAGATAGGAAGAGGCCAGGTTAAGAAGAGCTTTAAAAACCAAACAGAGGATTTGATGTTTACATTTGATACTGGAGGTAGTAGAGAGCCATTGAAGTTTACTGAATAAAAGGTGAGTGTGTGTGTGTGTGTGTGTGTGTGTGTGTGTGTGTGTGTGTGTATAATATGGTCAAATCTGCATTTTAGGAAAGTCATTTTGACAGCTGAGTGGACAACTGATTGAAGTAGGGAGAGACTTGAGGCAGGCAGACCAATTAGCACGTTATTGTAGTCCAGGTGCAAGGTGATGAAGGCCTGAACTGTGGTGATGTCAGTGTCAGAGGACAGAAAGGGGGCATATTATTGAGATGTTATGAAGGTAGAAACAATAAGACTTGACAAAAGATTGGATACTATTGGTGAGAGTGAGGAGATGAGAATGACCCCTAGATTTTGAGCTTGAATGACTGGGAAGATGGTGTTAAGCTTTACAGAAATAGGGAACTTTGGAAGAAGGGAGGATTTTTAGGAAAGATGAGTTCAGTCTTGGACATGTTGAATTTAAGATATCTGTGGGATATTCAGTTTGAAATGTCTGATAGTCAGTTGTTGATGAAAGAAGTTAGTGATGAATAAGACGATCTGAGAATCATCAGCATAGAGATGATAATTAGATCCATGGGAGCTGATTAGATTACCAAGTGAAACAGAACAGAGCCCTAGGTCACTTAGGTAGTTAGTGAGTCTGACCTGGATGGAGATCCAGCAAAAGAGAAAGAGAAGGAGCATTTAGACAGGCAGGAGGAGAAGCAGGAAGGAATTCTGTCATGAAAACCTAGAGAAGAGGGTGTATCAAGGAAGAGAGGGTGATGGGCAGTGCAGCTTCTTAAAGTCTGCAGAAAGGTCAAGAGGGATGAGGATTGGGAAAAGGCTGTTAGATCCGGCAGTTAAAAGATCCTTAGTAACTTTGGAAAGAGAAGTTTTAGTTGAATTATGAATTGAGAAGCCAGACTAAAAAGAGTTAAGAAGAGGGTGAGAGTAAAGGAAAGTAAAAGCACTAATTCTAGATAGCTTTCTCAGGGACATTATCCACAAAAGCAAGAAGAGATATAGGACAATAGTTACAAGGATGGATGGATAAAGTGTAGGTTTTTTGAGGATCAGAGAGATATAGGTGTATTTGTAGGTAGTAGGAAAGCAGCCAGTAGACAGGGAGTGATTGAAGATTGGTGAGAGTAGGAATGATAGAGGGGGGTAGTCTGCTGGAAAAGATGGGATGAAATGTGATCACTTGTGCACAGAAAGGTATTTGCCTTTGAGATGGGCCATCTTTTCACGAGAAATGTGAGTGAAGGAGAAGATAGCAGCAGAAGGCATTTGAATGACATGAAATGAGTATAGGGAAGAAGCTCCCTGCAAATGGCCTCAATTTTTGTTCAGTGAAATATGAGGCCAAGTTCTCAGCTGAGAGGGTGGGGAGAGAGGGAGCCATGGAAGGTTTGAGAAGGGATAAAAATGTCTGGAAGAGCTGCCATGGTGAGAAGAATAATGAATCGGCTAAGGAGGTATAACAAGATTGCCTTGGTGCCGTAATGGGCCTAGTTGAGATCATGTAACAAACTTGGAATGAATATTTTCTTGAGCTTCCTGTGAAATGAAGTCAGCAAATGTCTGGAGTAATCCGAAGCTGGGATTTGGCAGGGCAATGGACTTGAGAGAAGAGGATGGTGCAGAGCTGACTTGGGGGTCAAGATGGAGAAGGCAAGAGAGTATAACCAGTTCAGTGATGATGGCCTGGGGAAAATACCCCTGTACCCAAATGGTCTGTGGTGTTAGAAGTTGTCAACAATGGTAAAGGTTAGCTTACAAAGTGTTCTGGCAGAAATCTAGTATTATACTCTCTGATTCTCTCTTTTCTAGGGACCCAGGATAAGAAGAAAATAGAAGAGGAAAGGCTAAGTAATGAGACAGGTTTTTGGGGAGGGGCACAAAAATCAGTTTTTTTCTTCTTGAAGCTTTGTGCAGTTGACCAGTGGTGAGGCAAATACTAAAAAACATGGTTTTCTCACAAGAGATGTAGTTCTGGCAGTCTCTACTATCATTATTTCATCTTTCTCAGTCTTTAAGGGAGTTGTAGGCTTTGATTGTCTGATTGTTGACAAAATCTGTCTTCTTAAATTGAGCCTTTGAAATAAGAAAAAAAAAGACATTATGAATAACAATAACTTTCAAATGAGGAGATTGCCCATGATGCATTCCACAACACTAAGGCTCTTTGAGGTACAGGTTAAATCCAAGGCAGTGAACGCCAAGGGATTAAATTAAATTCTTTAGGTAAGTGGACTTTTTTTTAAACTACTGCTCCAGAAATCTTTATATTCCAAAGGTTTTGAATGTTAAGGCAATACAATAAAATTTTATGATATAGGTAAAATAGCCAACTTTCAATCATTGGGGGGAAGGGAGATAGAGGAAAGGAATAGCATGGAAAATTTTAATCCATAGAAAAGCTCCAAATATAATTTTATTTATTTTCCCCCAAAGCTGTTAAATATATCAGAGTAGACAACAAATAGTAAACCTGGCTTGCCTGTACTAAGTTGTATTTTCTTTCTTTTACTCCCCATTCTAGTAGAGGGATAATGACCATGAAGCAATGAAAGAATAAATAGCTAAAGGGAGAAGGAAAAGTACCAAATGGAGAAGCTGGGCCCTGAATAAAACAGTGGTTTGATCTGTAATCTGACATGCAGTTCTGGTTATAGGTATATGAAAAAACTTACAGATTTGGCTCTGCCCAGTCCCTCATGAGTCAGCAGGGGAAAATTGAGGGAATTGAGAAGATTGGAACAGCAAGTGGTGGTGGAAATTGAATGAACCACACTGACTCCATCTTGTGACTCAATTCTGGAGCTAGCTCAATTCCCTTTATTTATGTGTCTAGTCCAATTTCTGTCTTATGAGGAAACTATTCAATTGTGGAAATTGTGAGAAAATATACTGCATTGTTTAAAACTAGCCTTGCATGGCTGGGAAGCTGGACTACCTTTATCTGCTGTTTAGAGACCCTTAACTAAGGACCTCGGTTATGCTGATCAGAAACCCAGTCAGATCCTAAGACTGATGCAAAGAATTTTCTCATAACTGTACCTCTCAAGTAACCCATGTCTTATCTGAAAACTGGCCCCATACTAATCAGTTATTGTTTCCATGTTCCTTTGATTTCCAGATACTTGGGGGGAGTGGGACAGTTTTTTTTTTCTGATTTCAGGAAATTGCACCTGTTTGCTCTCCCCCTTCCAATTTAGAAAGTCCTTAATCCTTCCTCCAATTAAAAATCAGATTACCTAGTGTTGTATTGTTTCCTATTAATTAATTGGTCTTATTCAATTGTTTTTAATGTATAAAAATCTGTCTCCCTTTATATTTGGGGTCCAGTGCGAAAGCTGAGGAAGATGACCGGCCCTGATTTGTTAGGCAATTGGCATGCATAATAAATTGAAATGCTTGCGAGCTCCAACCTTTGTTTCCTCATCATTTCATCTTTCACCTATCAGAGTCTTAGTTCTGTTGCTTATAAGCTGGATGGCCCTGAGCAAGTGACTTAGTCTCTGAACCTCAGTTTCCTCCTTTGTAAAATTAAAGGTTTTGTTTAGGTCACTATGTCACTAGATTGCTGATTTGCAGAAGAGGCCTGTGGGTTGTAGATATGGATCTAATTCCTTTGAGATGTCCTACCTTCTTGTAGGCATTGTGGAGATCAGTGTGAGACCACAGGGAATAGAGTAGCACAGAAGCTGCTTTACTAGCTTTGTTGGATACATAGCTGTAAAAGAGAAAAGGAAAAGAGAAAATTCTTCAAAGAGAAATTAAAGATCTGTAACCCCTAAAAAAAACTTACGAAAATTGTCAAATTTGGCAAATGTATAGGCCCTCTGCTTCTTACTGCTCATCTTTATCTGAACTTCCATCTATTAATTCTTCTTTACCACGGTGACAAGAGGCATTTCTTTTTATTTTATTATGGTGGGTGGTGAAGTGTATAGAGTGCTGGACTTGGAGTCAGGAAGACCCAAGTTCAAATCCTGCCTCAGATGCTTACTAGAGTGCCCAGTCCATAGGCAAATCACTTAACTTCTGTCTCATTTCCCTCATCTTGTAAAATGGGGAAAGTAATAACTACCTCCTAGGGCTGTTGTGAAGATAAAATAAAATAATATATTTAAGTGCTGTGTAAACTTTAAAGAGGTTTAAATGTTAGCTATTATTTCCCATAGTACCCAGTACAGTATTCAATACCCAATATATACAGGAATTTTCTGATTTATAAAATGGTTTTGTTGTAACAAGTTTGTATTTTCAGTCATAGAATTGGAGTTTGGAATATATATTTTCCCATGGAAACAATTTGCAAATATTTGTTAGGTTCCTAGGCTTAGTCCACCAAAAACAAACAAACAAACATTTAATTTTGATTTATTACCATCAACTACTACCAGGAGTGGCAGTGATTTTTTATTCTCTTATTCTGGGTGTAGTTGCCTTTTCCTCCATTTAGAGAAGGTAAAGTGAAAAAACTGGATTAGTTTTTTGAGCTGTGGAGGTTGGGTGATTTTTTTGCTACTAAATGGCATACTTAGAAAATAAATAGGCGACTAAGTAGCATACTCATTTCTTGCACATAGCTTGCAGTAAGGCTCACTTATTCAAATAGTTTCTATTAATGACAGCTTATTTCCCTGTGAGGGTCACATCCCTATGCCTAAGTTATTAAAATAATGTCACCTTATAGAGTTTTGTTCACATGCATACCATAAACCAGATTCTTCTAACATGGAAATGTCTGTACTTATTGGCTTACTGAATCCCTCAGTTTTCCCTGCCACGAGCAGTTTTGTTCTGAATCGTTCAACTTACCAGTACTTTAGATTAGGACATAGAAAACTCGTCTTAAGTCATTTTGGGCCTTTTCTTTGGGGGGAGGGGGCAGTGATAGGAATCAGAACTACTCCCTCAAATAACTGAGGGTTGTAATGGAAGCAATTGTACTTCCATTGATAATAGAGTATAGGCTTTGATGTTTTCCTACTTCCTTCCCTATCACATGATGGAGATGGATTTGAGGTAATCCATACCTAGTTCCCTTGTAACAAATAGCATGAATGTGTGATATTAATGGCACTACTAGTGGGTCTGTCTATGTGGAGGCTGAATTTATGACTGCTACCTCATTTGCACGAGATTTATGCTAATGGAATAGTTGTAATGGCAAAATACTCTCTTATCCAGAAAGAGGGTTTCAGGGAGATGATAAACAAAACCATGAAAAAAGAATTTGTCTGTTATTCATATTTCCCTTTACCTTACTACAGCTGCCTCTGGGTCAAGTGGAGTGATGTCAGCTTTTCAAATTAGAGTAGGTAAACCACACTGAGACTTTAGGGGTCATTGTCCTGTATGAGATTACCTGGATCTTAGCTGATGTCCTACTCCTTCCTCCTCAGTTACTTTTGTATGTATTCCATGACCATTTCTAGGGTCTTGTTAATACAAAAAATGATTGTATTCCCATTTTGCCCAATTAGATTTTAACTTACAACTATGGTCCCAGGGACAAATCAGCATATTTGTGTAATAAAACACTAGAATAGGGCCTTCAAATTTTGATTCCTAGAGATTTTTAAGGATAGAAGCATCTGGGATGAAGGGGCTAGACCAGGGGTGGGGAACCTATGGCCTCGAAGTCTCCTGTGGCCCTCTAGGTCCTCAAGTGCAGCTCTTTAACTGAATTAAAACTTCACAGAACAGATCCCCTTAATAAAAGGATTTTTATTTTGGATTTTTTTTTTTAAACTTGGACTCAGTCAAAAGGCTGCATCCAAAGACCTAGAAGGTGGGGCAGCTAGGTAGCATAGTGGATAGAGCACTGGCCCTGAAGTCAGGAGGACCTGAGTTCAAATCTGGCCTCAGACCAAACACTTGACACTTACTAGCTGTGTGACCCTGGGCAAGTCACTTAATCCCAATTGCCTAAACAAACAAAAAAACCAAAACAAAGACCTCAAAGGCTACAGGTTCCCCACCCCTAGGCTAGATCTTATCAAATTGCTTCTATTTGAGGCAGCTAAGTAATGAAGTAGATAGAACACTAGATCTGGAGTCAGGGAGACCTAAGGTCAAATCCACCCTCAGATACTTATTAGCTATGTGACCCTGGGCAAATCACTTTACCTCTATTTGCCTCATAGTGCCTGGCCCATAGAAGATGCTATATAAATGCATATTCCTTTCTTTTCCCTTCCCCTACTAGCCAAGCCACCTAAAGGCCATTCTGAAAGATTTAGTCCATTATATGTGGGGATAACACTACTCAAAGAACTTTGAAGTGTGTGTGTGTGTATGTGTGTGTGTGTGTGTGTGTGTGTGTGTGTGTGTGTGTAGGAACATGGTCATTACCTTCAAATATTTTAAAGACTTATTTGGAAGAGGGATTATAATTGTTCATCTTAGTCCCAGAGGAAAGAGAAATATATAGAAGACAGACTGCAGCTCCAAATAAGGAGTAGCAAGTTTAGTTGACAGTGAGGTTACCATCCCTGAAGACATTCAAGAAGACTGGACCAGTACTTACTTACTGAGGATTCTTGAACAGATTCATTAATATGTCAAATTGGAACAGATGACTTCTGAGGTCTCATCCAAGGTCATGACTCACCTATCACCCATGCTGATAGCTATAATCTTCAGAAAGCCTCCAGTATTCAAAAGATCTTGTGCGTTTTGCTGGCTATTCTGGATTAAATTGTTCAAAGTGTAACAGGCAGAAGCTGTAGTCTCAATGAGCAGATCAGAACTTGGCACTGTGTCAGGAATTATGGAAACTAAATCAGGTAAGGTTTCCCTAGCTGTAAGATAAAGCGAAATATTTGGTTAAAACATTCTCTTATATCCCAAAAATCTAAGCTCAAATTGGAGTTTATAAAATAATGAAACATATGATAGTTCTTATCCCTTCACTCCAGGCTCTTACAAAACTGTATTTATTTGTACTTGTTTATATTTCTTTTAATTATTCATTTTCATCTATGTCTGCTCCTTTGCTCCACTTAGATTGTATGTGCATTCATAGCAGAAAGTCTATTTCTTAGTTTCTTCAAAAAAAATCTGGTATAGTGTTCTTTACACAACAGACATTCAATAAATATTGCTGTATAGGGGATTGGAGGAGTTTTTATCTTTGCCCCCTTTTGGAGCTAATGAAACTAGTACAAATGAGCCAGTTTCATCTTAGCTGTTAAAAAAAAAAACCTTTATTTTAATTTTTTTTTTTTTTTGGCAAGGCAATTGGGGTTAAGTGACTTGCCCAGGATCACACAGGTAGAGTCGGATGTCAAATTTGAACTCAGGTCCTCCTGACTCCAGGGCTGGTGCTCTATCCACTGCACCACCCCACTGCTCCATAACATTCTTTTTTTTTTTAAATTGAGTTCCAAATTCTCTCTTTACCTTCCTCCCCTTTCCCCCACTCATGAGAAGGCAAGTAATATGATATCAATTATCCATGCAAAGGCATACAAAACATATTTCATAACAGTCATGCTAGAAAAAAAACAGCAAGAAAAATAAAGTGAAAGAAGTATGTTTCAATCTGTACTTCATCAGTTCATCAGTTTTCTCTCTGGGAATGGATAGCATTTTTCATCATTGACCCTTTGGAACTGTCGTGGATCGTTGTATTGATCAGAGTAGCTAAGTCTTTCACAGTTGATCATCATTATAATATCACTGTAACTGTGTGCAGTGATCTTCTGGTTTAGCTTACTTCATTCTACATCAATTCAGCTCTTCCCAGCACAACAGCATTCCATCACAATCATGTACCACAACCTTTTCAGCCATTCCCTAATTGAAGGACAGCCCCCTAATTTCTGGTTCTTTGCCACCAAGTTGCTATAAATATTTGTGTACATATAGATCTTTTATCCTTTTTCTTTGATCTCTTTGGGATACAGAGCGGTGGTATTACTGGGTCAAAGGGTATACATAGTTTTATAGCTCTTTGGGCACAGTTCCAAATCATTCTCCAAAATGGTTGGATCAGTTCACTAACTCCCTGCAACAGTTCATCAGTGTACCTATTTTCCCTTATCTCCTCCAGCATTTGTCATTTCTAATAGATGTGAGATAGTACTGCTGAGTTGCTTTAATTTGCATTTCTCTAATCAATAGTGATTATAAATCTGACTCAGTTCTCTATATAGTTGAGAAATGAGTCCTTTAGGAGAGAAACTTATTAAAAAATATATTTACTTAATTTCTATTAGTACAATGTAGTTTCCCTCATTATCTCTTTAGTTAAGTCTACTTTTGCTTTCACTTTGTCTGAGATCATGATTACTACCCCTGCTTTTTTTTTTATTTCGGCTGAAGCATATTAGATTCTGCTCCAGTCCTTTATTTTAATTCTATGTATGTCTCTCTGTTTCAAGTGTATTAACTGCCCTAATAATGATAAAGTTCTTAGGAGTTACATGAATCATCTTCCCATATAGGAATGTAAACATGTAAACCTTATTGAGTCCCTTATGATTTTTCTTTCCTGTTTACCTTTTTCTGCATCTGTTGAGTCTTGTGTTTGAATTTCAAATGTTCTATTCAGCCCTGGTCTTTTCATCAGGAATGCTTGAAAGTCCTCTGTTTCATTAAATATCCATTTTTCCTCCTGAAGGATTATACTCAGTTTTGCTGGGTAGGTGTAATCCTAGATCCTTTGCCTTGCAGAATATCATACTCCAAGACCTTCGCTCCTTTACAATGAAAGTCACTAAATGTTATGTGATCTTGAGCATGACTCTTGATACATGAATTGTTTCTTTCTGGCTCTTGCAATATTTTCTCCTTGACCTGGGAACTCTGAAATATAGGATATTTTGGGGAGTTTTCATTTTGAGATCTTCTTTAGAAATCAGTGAGTAGATTCTTTCAATTTCTATTTATACTCTGGATCTAAGATATCAGGGCACTTTCCCGTGATAATTTCTTGAAGAATAATGTTCAGGCCTTTTTTTTTAATCATGGCTTTCTGGCAGTCTTAATTAGAAGAGCTTGCCTTTAGTGCTTCCTCTCTTCCACCATCTGGGATTCACACCCAGAAATACCACCTTAGCTGTTAATATGAGTTCAATAGTAAACCAAATGGCATTAAGAATTAATGGAGGAACTGTGCTTTTACAGCTACCTCTAGGAATATACAGTGGAGGCCAAAACCCAGAAGTTAAGAGAACAGAAAGTGTTCAATGATTTTGATTGCTTACAACTACTGATAGTGGATTTGCCATAAGGGTATCAGGGCACAGCTATTATGAGTTACATTAAAAAGGGGATAGAATGGTTCGACTGGTTGACTCAGTCCACCCTCCCCACAATGCTTACACTTGCATGGAAGAAATAGTGTAAGTAGAATAAAAAACATCATTTAGAAGATAATTAACTAGGAAAGGTGAGCCAGCCATGTAGTGAAAGTGATGGTGAAGTGATAGATAGTCAGAGTGTTGCATTGCTGTCTATAAAACATTAAAAGAAACCGAAGCAAGCCTGGAATGTTTTCGGAGAATACTATGGAGAATTTATGGAAAAATGAATAAATGAATGAGTGAGAAACTTGTTATGTTGTGGGAATATAAAAATTTTAAAAAGAGACAATCCCTGCCCTCAAAGAGATAGGAAAAGACAATACATATGGGGGACAGGTGACCAGGGGAGGCAATTTGAAAAGGTAGAGGTGCACAAGATGGTAGGTAGTGGGATGGTATATGAAGCTAAAACATGATATTTGGATTATGGGTTGTGAACTCGTAGATATAATGAGCCAAGTGGAATAGTATAAACACTTTTAGCCACTATCCAAATATGTTTGATCCTAGGACAGGAGTTCCAAAGATAAGTACACAAGAACTCTGTAGGAGAGGCATGGATGGGCTGCAGTTTACACTAGTGGATGGAATATTTATACTGATGAAATCCTGAATCCATTAAAGTATAAATGTATGTAATGCTCCATTAAAATTTGAGTTGGTTCCATTTAATGCTTCATTGTCATCAGTTAAATGAACTTTCTTGATTACAGAGAAGAGGGGACAAAATACACGTCACTCTGTTCAGTAGAGGTGGAAACTACAGGAATGTAGTGATGTGTACACTGTTAGATGTGTTTGTTTTATATATTGGCTTTGCTTAGTTCTTTTAACAATGGAAGGATCAATTCAGTGTGGGTAGTATGTTGAAAAAAGGAATGTGTTGTAAAAAATGATCTAAAGTCATAAATAAATATTTTAAAATAATGTGAAAAATTAAACCCAACATGACACAAAAGTACTAGCTGAACCCTTCTTGTGAAATGAAAAAGTATGAAATTAAAATACCTTTTAATACATAGCCATTAATAAATAAAATCAGGGTAGTTTACTTAAAAATAGTTTTGATAAGCAATTGACAGACCATAAATTTAGTTCTGACCTTTATAATTCTTCTCTGTCATAGCCATTTCATGGCTTACAGGCTAATATATACATATATGTGCACAAGGCTCTGTGTATATGTATCCATACACATATAAATATGTATTTATACATATACATACACATGTATATACATATACATGCTAAATATCTGTAATATATATTAAGCAGGGTTTTATGGAAGCATAGGAGACTGGCAGCATTTATATTTTGAATGTATTTTGAATATGAAGTAATTTTCTTTAGAAATATTTTTAAGGATGAGGTGAGTATTTCATTAGAAGAAATAAAAAAAAGACAGAACTAAGGGGATCACACTTTCATTGGTGTAAATGAAGACCACAAAGGACATTGAAGAGAATATTTAATAATTTTGAAGTACAATGCATCAGGATTTCTTCTAGATTCACGGAAGACTTCCCAGGTCTAAAATATCCTTTTTAACATGGAACATTTTGTCAAATGCTAGCTTTGGCTAGACCACGTCACTGAAACAATGCCATAACAGATGTTGGTATCTGAATGCTTTTACTGCCATATCTGATCCAGTACAACAAACTACAAATTCTAATAGAACTTCCAACTTTTTGGTTTACTGGGCTGGTGGGGGGGGAATCGTATCTCAGCAATATATCCTGAAACACCAAGTTAGAAAGCACTGGGGGGCAGCAGGTGGCATAGTGGATAGAGCACAGGCCCTGGGGTCAGGAGGACCTGAGTTCAATTCCCACTGAAGACACTCAACACATACTAGTTATGTGACCTGGGCAAGTCACTTAACCCTGATTGCCCCACAAAAAATAAAAACGAAAACAAAAAAAACAAAAAATGCACTGGGCACTTCATTTCACAATATCATGAAATATATGTAATTTTCAAATGACCTTCATGTAATTATGTGTTACAGGTGAAATTCTACATTTAATAATAAGGTATCATTAGTATCATTCCCTTGCAGAAAAGGGCATTTCTGCTTTTTTTCTAATGCAGTCCGTATCATTCTGTGTCATCTTAGGTCATTTCTTTTCTTTTTTCTGTGTCTACCTGTCCAGTGCATTTGCCAAATTTTCTGTAAGGGACCACAGGCCCAGTATGACCTCTGGAAAATTACTAGGTTGCAGTTGTCAAGACCTCCTTGTGATAAGAACAAATTATGGACAAAGCTGTATCTCTTCCTGGAATACCCCGCCCCTATACCCTTGGTGGTCCTTGTGATAAGAACAGATTACGGACAAAGCTGTATCTCTTCCTGGAATACCCCGCCCCTATACCATTGGTGGAACTCCCCCACTCCCTCTTACTGTGCATATAACTACCCTGAGCTTGCCTTCAATAAACGAGACTTGATCAGAAAGCCTGCTTTGTCTCCATTTCCTGTGTCCCCTGCTCCCCTCCTTCTTTTACAGGTCCGGACCTCCGTTGATGTCCCGCGGGACGGGACAATTTTCCCTAATCATACACATCTCCCTTTCCAAGGCTATGGGAGTTATTTTGAAGTTAGCTTTATGTGTACAGTCAGGCCATCAAATGGTCAGAAAATAGGTCAAAATCAGTATCAAAGTAGAAAAAAATGGAGATAAAATGACATCACATTTGATTGTAGCAGCAGCAAATCCAGCTTATTTAAATAAGCTATTAGACTAAAAAAAAAAAAAAAGTAAAAGCCATTGGCTCTCTCACCATTTGTTTAAAAAAATCTAGTTGAGGTAAAATTGTTACCATAGTGAAAGGCAGTCAAAAGCACTGAAAGGGTGCTTTTTTAAACTTATTTTGCCAAGTCAAGGGATAGACAACAAAAGCTTAGGGTTCATTATGCAAGTATCTGGAAAATGAATAATAAATATTATTTATGTAGTTCTTTAAAATTTACAAAGTGCTTTACATATATTATCACATTTGATCCTCACAACAACCCAGGGAAGTAGGTGCTATCATTATCTCCATCATATAGAGGAAACTGAATCACACAAAGGTTAAGCACCTTGCTTAAGGGCACATAACTAGTAGTGTTTGAGGCAAGATGTGACTGAATCTTTCTGACCCCAAGTCCAGCAGTCTATACACTACATTACCTGGTTGCCTGAGAAAGATAATAAGCATTGCTTCAAACACCAACATGTAGTAGAGGGCAAACTAAGCCTTCTAAGAGTTTAACATGTGATCCAAATAAGAAATGCCAAGGACATTTATATGTGAAAGTAAAAAAACAATAAAATAGACATGAAATGGAGCAGATCTGCCAATATGTCTACAATGATCTGTTCTTTTTTGGAGCAGCTAGGTGGCACAGTGGTTAGAGTGCCAGGCCTGAAGTCAGGAAGACTCATCTTCCTGAGTTTAAATCTGGCTTCAGACACTAGTTATGTGATCTTGGGCAAGTCACTTAACCCTGCTTGCCTCAGTTTCTCATCTGTAAAATAAGCTAGAGGGGAAAATGGCAAACCATTCCAGTATTTTTGCCGAGAAAACCTGCGTGGGGTCACAAAGAGTTGGACACAACTGAACACAACACTCTTTTTTTTTTAGCAACATCACGGAAACCATTTCATATGGGCCCTATATTCTTAGTACCCTATGTAATACATAGTACCTAGAAGGAAGAAATTGGGATGAGGTAGGCACGCACAAATATGTACAAAAGAAGTTTGTGGAGAAATTGAAACAGAAAGATTATCAATTTCTAACATTTTTTTTCAGCCAACGACAAGGTTTATTAGAACATCCATCATATTTGGGCAGACTCTTAAGGAGTCTTGTGTGAGATGGATGAAGTTTCCTCAGTACTTAAACTCATAAATCCTCTTTGTACTCCCAAAGCAGTAAAACTTGATGAATCTGCAAACATTAACCTGTGTTCTAATTTCTCTAGCAAGGTGAAAATTGTGAAAGATTGCTAGCTTAACCGCCACGGGCTTCCTGCTTATCTCTCTCTAGATGGGACTTCTAAATGGTTAGCAAAAGATTCTTTGCCTTTAGGCAGATATTTCCAAATAAGGGTCTTAGAAAGCCGCGTTTAAATTGTGCACCCCGAAACCCAGTCAATGGGAAGAAGGGTTCAGAAATGGGGAGGGGGTATCACGTTAGGGCTATAAAACTTTGCTTCTCACAGCCAGTGGGTGCACCCCTTGGCTGCCGCTGCTTGAGTGACGAGGGCTGTGCCCTTTCTCATGAGAAAGAATAAAACCTTTTCTGATCTCTGACTCAGCCTCTGAACTTTTAATTCTAGTGTGGCCCTTGTCCCACAGTCTGAACATTAGTAAACTATTGGCTAGATTTTAAGAATCTGAGCAGTGGCTAGATTATGAGAATCTGAGCACCTGAATGGACCTTATATACAGAGAGATTGTGGGAGGGATCTAGGAGTGGCCAAGTAGTTTGGGGTGACTGGAGGAGGGGTCTAAGGAGATATGGATGGGAGTGGCCAGTAAGCTGGGTTGACTGTGAGGTAACAGAAGGTGGAGGACCTGGACCATGTCACCAAGGGAGAATGGAGCCTAGTTAGGATTAAGGGTGGGAAATGGCCAGGGGCCATACATGGGGAGGTAAGACAAAGGAAGGCCAGGCTAGGTTAAGGGTAACAAAGAATTAGGAGATTTAGTGTAGCCTCACTGAAAGGCCAGTTGGTGGGATTATAGCCTCAGGGGAATGCCAGAGATTTGGCCACCTGGGAAAGTCCAGGGTTTTTCCTTTTTGGAGTCTAGATCCCATCCTCATCATTCCCCTCTCAAACAAATGGGACCCAAATTCTTTTGGGGTAAGGGGCAAAGGTCTCAACTTCTGAAAGTGCTTCCTGCTGGCAAGGGGCACAGAGCTGTCCCTGCCTCGAGGGGGTTCCAAAGAGGAGGTTGACTGGAATTTCCAACATTTTAAAGGGGAATATTCCAAAGAGTGGAAAACAGCATAGGCAGTATCATTACCACCCCCCCCCCCAAAAAGATGACCAAGAAATCATCAGGAGCCAAGAATTCATATGTCCACTTTCTCATCTCTTTTGAGAATGGTCAATGAAGACATTATGTATATTCTTGATAAAATTATGAGAATGAAAAACTGTTTACAGAAATAAAGGGGATTTTGATAATTTGGAGAGATAGTTACTAGTCATTGGTTGAGTCATATGATATAATAAAATGTCATAATACTACCTAAATTAATTTAAAGATTTAGTGATATTAAAATCAGTTACCTCAGTATTGTATCAGGGGATACTTTTTAGAATTAGAAAACTAGAACCAGAAAAAATGATTGAGGAAAAGCTAAGAAGGAAGGGAATGTAGCATTACAAGACCTCAAATTATAAGACAGGAGCCAGTGAAACTGTTTGGTCCTGATTAAGATAAGCCAGAAACAGAAACAATAGAAAACAGTATTTTAGAATATGATAAACTGCAAAACATAAATTACTGGGAGAAGGATAACCTTTTTGACAAGAACTTTTTTTTTTTTTTGGTGAGGCAATTGAGGTTAAGTGACTTGCCCAGGGTCACACAGCTAGGAAGAGTGAAATGTTTGAGGTTGGATTTAAGCTCAGTTCCTCCTGATGCCAGGGCCAGTCTCTATCCGCTTGCACCACCTAGCTTTCCCAAGAACTTCTGAGTAAACTTGAAGGCAATTTATAAGAAAATAGAATTAGACTAACATCTTGAAGCAACTACTAAAATGAACTCAAAATAGATATGCAACCTGGCCATCTTATAAAAAAGACAGAAAATATTGTCAGTTACTTCTCACAAATATGGCTATGGGAAGCATTCGTAAACATACAAGGGATAGAGGAGATCATGAAAGATAAAGTGGATGATTCAGAACAATTTTTAAAAAGTTTTTGCATGAATGAAATAAATATAATTAGAAGGAAAAGACAAATTGTAAAATGGGGAAAATATTAGCAGTGCAGGTGTAATATCCAAATATTATAGTAAGTGACACAAATATAGGAAACCAAGGGTCATTCTATAGTAGCTATGGGATGAAAAAATATGAAAAAGTTCCCAGAAATTTTGGTTCATTCACCAATTATCACTCTCTTAAACATAATTATTGATTGCTTTTGAGTTTTTTTAACTTTTTATTAATTTATTATTATTAATTATTAATTAATTTTCAACATTCACTTCTATAAACTTTTAAGTTTTAATTTTCTCCCCTTCCTTTCCCCCTCCCTCCCCAATACACCAAGCAATCTGATATAGGCTCTACATATACATTCCTATTAAACATATTTTCACATTAGTCACATTGTAAAGAATAATTAGAACCCATAGGAGGAACCACAAGAAAGAAAAAACAAAATAAAACAGAAGAAAAAAAAAAGAACAAATAGTATGCTTTGATCCGCATGTAGACTCCATTTTCTGGATGCAGACAGCATTTTCCATCATGAGACTTTTGGAGATGTCTTAGATCTTCCATTGCTGAGAAGAGCTAAGTCTATCAAAGTTAGTCATCACACAATGTGGCTATTACTGGGTACTGTGCTGTACTGTGTACAATGTTCTCCTGGTTCTGCTCACTTCACTCATCATCAGTCAATACAAATCTTTCCAGGTTTTTTCTAGAGTCTGCCTGCTCATCATTTCTTATAGCACAATAGTATTCCATTATATTCATATGCCACAACTTGCTCAGCCATTCCCCAATTGATGGGCATCCTCTCAATTTCCAATTCTTTGCCACCACAAAAAGAGCTGCTATAAATATTTTCATACATGTGGGTCCTTTTCCTATTTTTATGAACTCTTTGGGATACAGACCTAGAAGTGGTATTGCTGGGTCAAAGGGTTTGCACAATTTTAGCCCTTTGAGCATAGCTCCAAATTGCTCTCCAGAATGGTTTGCATCAGTTCACAACTCCACCAATACTACATTAGTGTCCCAATTTCCCTACATCCTCTCCAACATTTATCATTTTCCTTTTCTGTCATTTTACTAGCCAATCTAATAGGTGTGATGTGGTACCTCAGAGTTGTTTTGATTTACATTTCTCTAATCAATAGTGATTTAAAGCATTTTTTCGTATGACTATAGATAGCTTTAATTTCTTCATCTGAAAATCACCTGTTCATACCCTTTGACCATTTAGCAGTTGGGGAATGACTTATATTCTTATAAATTTGACTTAGTTCCCTATATATTTCAGAAATGAGGTTTTTATCTGAGACCCTGGCTATAAAAATTGTTTCCCAGCTTTCTGTTTCCCTTCTAATCTTGGTTGCATTAGCTTTGTTTGTGCAAAAACTTTTAAATTCAATGTAATCAAAATCCATTTTGCATTTCATAGTGTTCTTTATCTCTTGTTTGGTCATAAATTCTTCCATTTTCCATAAATCTGACAGGTAAACTATTTCTTGTTCTCCTAATTTGCTTATAGTATCAGCCTTTATTTCTAAATTGTGTACAAATTTTGACTTTATCTTAGTATATGGTGTAAGATGTTGATCTATGTCTAGTTTCTCCCATACTATTTTCCAGTTTTCATTAAATAGTGAGTTCTTATCCCAGAAGCTGGAGTCTTTGGGTTTATAAAACAGGAGATTTATTTGTATTTATTTAATATTTCATTTTCCCCCAGTTACATGTAAAAACAATTTTTAACATTTGTTTTTAAAACTTTGAGTTCCAAATTCTCTCTTTTCCTCCCTCTCCATAACCCCCCTCATTAAGAAAGTAAACTATTCCATATAGATTATGTATTTGTAGTCATGCAAAACATATCCATACTATTATGGATAATACTATTATGCTGTGAAAGAAAACATAGACCAATAAAACTCAATAAGAATAAAGTAAAAAACAGTATGCTTCAATTTGTAGTCAGATACCATCAGTTATTTGTCTGGGGATGGATAGCATTTTTCCTCCTAAGTCCTTCAGAGTTGTCTTGGATTGGTGTATTGTGAGAATAGCTAAGTTATTCATCTGATGATCTTACAATATTGCTGTTACCTTGTACCCAGTACCTTTTACTTTGCATCAACCCATTCAAGTCTTTCCAGGTTTTGCTGACAGCATCCTGCTCATCATTTCTTAGAGTATTATTCCGTAATAATTACATACCAAAACTTGTTTCAGCTGTTCCCAATTGATGGGCATCTCCTCAATTTCTATTTCTTTACTGTCAGAAAAGAGTTGCTATAAATATTTTTGTACATACAGGTCCTTTTCCTTTTTGATTTTTGTCTCTTTTGGAATACAGACCTAGTAGTGGTATTGCTAAATCAAAGGGTATGCATGGTTTTATAGGCCTTTGGGCATAGTTTCAAATTGTTTTATAGAATGGTTGAATCAGTTCACAACTCCACCAACAATGCATTAGTGTTCCAATTTTCCCACATCTTCTCCAACATTTATCATTTTCCTGTTTTGTCATGTTGGCCAATCTGATCTGTGTGATGTGGCACCTCAGAGTTGTTTTAATTTGTATTTCTCTAATCAATAGTGATTTAAAGCATTTTTTTCAAATAACTATAGATAGCTTTAATTACTTCATATGAAAACTGATTATATCTTTTGATTGGGTCATGGCTCTTATTTTTATAAATTTGCCATAGTTCTCTATATGTTAGAGAAATAAGGCCTTTATCAAAGAAACTAGCTTTAATTTTTTTTTTTTATAGTTTTATTGGTATGGCACTGAATAAGCAAATTTAGGTAGTCATTTTTACTATATTAGTTCAGCCTACCATGAAAAACAAATATTTTTCCAATTATTTAGATCTGACTTTTTTTTCCAGTTACTGTTGCTAACTGTATTTCCCTCCATCCTATTCCACCTATGCCCATTTGGTGTTTAATTGAGGATTTCTGATTTGTTCTTTTTCTAGCTTTTTTAGTTCCATGCTCAATTCATTGATCTCCTCTTTCTCTATTTTATTCATGTAAGCATTGAGAAATATAAAACTTCCCCTAAGAACCTCTTTTGCTACATTCCATAAGTTTTGGTATGTTGTCTCATTATTGTCATTCTTTTTGATGAAGTAATTGATTGTTTCTATGATTTGTTGTTTGACCCACTCATTCTTGAGGATTAGATTATTTAGTTTCCAATTAATTTTTTGTCTATCTTTCCATGGCCCTTTATTACATATAATTTTGATTGCATCATGATCTGAAAAGGATGCATTTAATATTTCTGCCTTTCTGCATTGGATTGTGAGGTTTTATGCCCTAGTACATTTTTTGTGTAGGTGCCATGTACCTCTGAGAAAAAAAGTATATTCCTTTCTATCCCCCATTCAGTTTTCTCCAGAGGTTTACCATATCTAATTTTTCTAAAATTCTATTCACCTCCTTTACTTCTTTCTTGTTTATTTTGTGGTTAGATTTATCTAGTTCAGAGAGGAGGAGGTTGAGGTCTCCCACTAGACCTGAACTTCTCTTCGAAGAATTTGAATGCTATGCCACTTGGTGCATATATGTTTAGTAATGATATTACTTCATTGTCTATGGTGCCTTTTAGCAGGATGTAGTTTCCTTCATTATCTCTTTAAATAAGATCTATTTTTGCTTCTGCTTTGTGTGAGATCAGGAATGCTACCCCTGCTTTTTTAAAATTCAGCTGAAGCATAATATATTCTACTTCAGCCTTTTACATTTACCCTGTGTGTATCCCTGTTTAAAATATGTTTCTTGTAAACAACATATTGTAGGATTATGGTTTTTAATCCATTCTGCTATTTGTTTCCATGGGAGAGTCCATCCCATTTACAGTTATGATTATTATATTATTATACATGTTATGATATATTTATGATATCATATTATATGCACATATAACATGATATTGATATAATAAATATAACATGATATCATACATTAATATATTGTATGACATATTCATACAAACAATGCTTATCTCCCTCCCTTCTTTCCCTCTACTGTAATGGGATGTAATTTACCTTTTTCTGCCTCCTCCTCTCCTCCTCTTCTTTTTCACCACTTAATTAGATTTTTTTTATCATCCCATCAATGTCAACTTATACCCATGCTCTCTGAGCATGTGTACCCCTTCTAAATGTTGTAATAAAGATACAGTTCTCACAGAGTTACAAGTATCATCTTCCCATGTAGGGATGTAAACAGTTTGCCCTTATTGATTAACATGTTTTGTTTTTTTTTCTCTTTCTCATTTACCTTTTTATACCTCTCTTGAGTCTTGTATTTGAAGATCAAATTTTCCATTGAGCTCTGGTTTTTTTATCAGGAGGGTTTGGAAGTCCCCTACTTCACTGAATATCCATCTCCTCCCCGGACAGATTATGCTCAATTTCACTGGGTAGTTGTAGTCCAAGCTCCTTTGCCTTGTATCATATTGCAAGTCCTCTGATCTTTTAATGCAGAATCTGCAAGGTCTTGCTTAATCCTGACTGTGGTTCCATGATATTTAAATTGTTTCTTTCTGCCTCCTTACAATATTTTCTCCTTGACCTGATAATTCTACGATTTGGCTACAATATTCCTTGGTCTTTTTAATTTGGGATCTCTTTCAGGAGGTGACCGGTGGATTCTTTCAATGACTATTTTACCCTCTGTTTCAGGGAAGTTTTCCTTGGTGATTTCTTGAAAGACACTGTTCAAGTTCTTTATTTGATCATGGCTTTCAGGTAGACCAATAATTCTTAAATTATCTCTCCTGGATCTGTTTTCCAGGTCAGTTATTTTTCCACTGAGGTATTTTACATTTTCTTCTATTTTTTCATTCTTTTGATTTTGTTTGATTCTTGACGTCTCATTAGCTTCCACTTACCCAATTCTAATTTGCCTGTTTCCTGGCTTTTAAAGTGGAACTCTGCTTCTGGGGCACTGACACAAACTTCTTGTGCTGGGGGCAGAGGCGTGGTTTCTGGCTTTGTGTACTAGGACCTCAGGTGCTGGCAGATGGAGGCTGTAGGGGTCTGGTAGCTTACCTGGTGCTGAGCTGGGGTCCTAGTTTTAGTGGTTAGTGTGTACTGAGGCCAAATGAAGTATTTCTGCATTTCCCAGGACTTCATTAAAGCTCTCGGTTTGGGGGGGAGGGGTCTGGCCCCTGGGGGTGGCCGGCTCAGATAGACTTTGCTGAAGCGTGGGGAGATTTGGCTGCTGGAGGCTTGATGCCTGATGTTGACACATTTCCAGCCTCCCCAATCCCTCCCTCTTTTCTTATCTTTTGTTTCATGTGGCTAGGCAGAATGAGCAATTGTAGATTTTTTTCTGGTTAGATGGGGAGATTGGTAGATCTTCAGGTAGAGTCACTGAAGCTGTGGGGAGTCCTTACCCAAGTAGAAGCATCAAGTCACAAGGATTCCTCTTTTGCTCTCCTCCTTTCCTTCACAGGATTGGGAAGAATCAGTATCTCCTCATTTTTATGTAACCTGGTGTGTTTAGTCAAGAGTCAATGTAGCTGTCTTAGTGTCCCCTGTCCCAGGCATGACTGTGAGTTAACCTATTTTCCCTGCCATAGGTATGTGGATGCTAGTGAAGAAAGGGCATTGAGTACACCTCTAGGTCTACTTCTTCAATGTTAATTTACAAGGTTTTTTACTTGGGTGGGGTTGGAGTCTGGGAGTTAGGGTCCATCATCCTCTTCTGTGTATTTAACTGTAATTAATCTATATCTAGTGCCTAATCATTTTCTCTTGGTAGAATTGAATAGGTTCACAGAAAGCAACTTATCTGCTATCTTGCTGGTTGGGTCAAGCAAACAGTTTTCAAAAGAATTTATAAACATAAATGACTAGACAAAACCTAGCCCCAAGTACTATGAGTAAGAGAAATGCAAATGAAAATACCTATGATGTTTCACTTAGCTCCATGAAAAGTTCTCTTCAAACAAGATGTTTTTCATTTACATGTTACAATGACATAAGATTCCATGACACATGGGACCATGAACTATTTATCTTCGTTCAACAATCCACTGAAGATGAATAAGAGCTAAGGAAAGTATCAAAGTCAGCATGGAGAGACATATGCTCACCAAAGAGGTTGGTCAGTGCCTCGAAAGATTAACCTGCGGAGTCTAAATAGAACAGTTGATGATGAAGAGATTCCCTAGCTGTGTCTCATTATGGATGACGTTCATTATAATCTATTCCTAGAATGCTAGAGGGCCTTCTCAATAAAATCAACTGTCACTAAATTGAGACTAACCTACTGATCTACATAGGAAAAACCATGCGAATGAAGAGTGGATTTTGTCTCAATTATGGTAGGTAGGCAGGCAGGCAGGCAGGTGAACAGGTTACTGAGTCTGTCCGTGAACGCATATGCCCTAGACAGCTATCACAGAACAATAGTAAATAAGAGTCTAGATCTGAAAAGGAAGAATACATGAGGCTGGATTGCGTTAGGGGAATTGCACAATAATATCCATGATTCTAAGACGCTCGCTGCCTCAGAAACCATCCTTTTTTTAACAACAGTATTCATTCTGCTGTTGAAACTATGTAGCTATAAACTATGGAACATCACAATTTCATTAGATACACAATTTCAGACTACCCAAAGGAAAATGGAAATTATATATGACTCAAAGGACAATGGAAACCTGTTAAATGGTGTATGTGATAAAATCAAACTGGAATAAAGAACTAGTGGCGTGCAGGAAAAAAAATTAACTTGTTGAATATAAACACATCACTAATGATGAACTTGTCATTGAGAATGCTAAAAAGCATGGTTAAGAATGGGATCTGGTCATATACTGAGCGTAAGGAACAACAAATGTTGTCCAGTGTTATTTTGGTAACCATGAAATACTGAAAGAACTAAAGAAAGGTTTGCAGCATAATGGGTGGATTTTCAGTGAAGGATTTACAGAAAACATGGACAAAAACTGTGTGAGATAATATGACATAGGCCAATTGCTACTTGTAATATAAAGAAAGTATCCATGATGAAGAAACCATAGGTCCACTGAAGTTATTATGAAGCACTTTCTAACTCTTCCTTCTGTGCTCACTTTAAAACAATTGTTGACACTTTAAAAAAAGGAAATTTCATTTAAATTCTAATGAATCCCAACAATCTAAAATCCTAAGTGCAAAAAACATCATATTCTACATTATTCAATTAATACATATTTTTCTGTTTCCTTTTCTTGCATTATTTTCACAATAATTGGGGTTTTGAATACACCACAAATAAACACTTAAAAACATTTTGGAAAAAACTCACCAATTTCATTCTGCAGAGACAAGTTCCGAGACAAGTTTCTCAGCAGTGAGATTGCAGTCTTTTTTACACTTAAATCACTCACATGTAGCATCTTTCTTATGTGCTGAAGGCCATTTTCCTTTTGGACAACAGTCTGGGCTACAGCAGATGGCACCTATATACAAGGCATATGCTATCAGTGTTCTGGGTAGCATTTAGTTCTTAGGAAGACAAGGCAATATCTAGACTTTTTGATGACTTGAAGTTGAGTAGAATGTTTTAAAAACTAACTTTATGTCAATAATTATCATGTAACTACTTAATCCATTTTTTAAAAAAACCCTTAAAAATTAAAAAAAATTTTTCTCCAGTTTAAATGTCAATTTAAAATCATTTGCTCTGGAATAGATACTGACCCTTTTAGAAAATGGTTTCTGATATAGGCTGAGATAACTTGTAACCCTAAGCTAGATATCAGAGTCACAGATACCTTGGATTGATTGCTGCTTTGACAAGGGACATTGATATTTAAAAGGACTGAAAACATTTGTACTCCTTTAACAGGTAGAAACTGAAAATATCAATGTTACGAAGGATAATTATTTAAAATATTTAGTTATTTACTTCCTTTCTGATAAACACTTCTTCACATACTACTCCATTCCTTGGTAGTGGCCTCCCAGTTGTCCCTAGGGGCAGTGTCCAAGTGTCCAAGCCCTCTTCCTGTAGGTCATTATCTTGACATCTCTTCCCCATAAGGCCTTGTGTCCTAAAGTCTGATGTCTCTCCTTTTCTGCTAGACTTAACTTCATTTTTTCTAAAAGGTGAATTGTAGATTCATTTCATTGCTATGTGATTGGAATTGCTAACTACCACATCTGATCACAGCTAAGGTATGAAAGCTGCTGATTTAAGAGAACTATTAGATGCAAATTTTATTTCACTGAAGGAAAATCCAAGGAAATCAAATAGTTAAAGTGTGGAGGTTTTCTTCTTTAAAACACAAAATCTAGGAAAATTTCAGATGGATACCAAAGGCACTTATAAGAATATTCTTTCTTGGATTCTCCTTTTTGGGCGTGAATAAATAAAAGAACAGATTAGCTCACTAAAAATGGCAAGACTGTTCCATTATCTAGCTCTAGAAGCTCAGGCAAAGTAAAGGGACATTGGGCATTCTTTTCCCCAAGAAGTCTTGGACCCTTTTGGGAGACTTCCTAGAGGTTCGGATCAATATTAGATCTGAGAGTTGGGGCAGCTAAGTGGCACAGTAGATAGAGCACCAACCCTGGATTCAGGAGGACCTGAGTTCAAATCTGGCCTCAGACACATAATACTTACTAGCTGTGTGACCATGGGCAAGTCACTTAATCCCATTGCCTAGCCAAAAAAAAAAAAATTACATCTGAGATTCCCAGGATCATCTGTATCCTCCGGGATAGACTAGATGGAGAGGACATTGAAAACTTAAACTGACCATGTCACTCTCCTGTACAGAGAAGGAGGGATGATCCTTAGATCAGTCTGAACTCCCCAAGAAGGCCTTAGATCAGAATATTCTCAATCCCTAAGTGAGCTGAAACTGAACTTGTCTGAGTAACATAATGAGTTTAAAAGCTATTTGAATTAGTTTAAAGTCAGGCACTAAGTGAAAGGGATAGATCACATGATTTAAAATGAGTATGGAAGACTTTCATGAGGCTCAGCAAGTAAGCATGGATAATGTGTAGAAATTATATAGGGAAATAATATTTTAAGAGATTAATGAGGGGCAGCTAGGTGATGCAGTGGATAGAGCACCAGTCCTGGATTCAGTTCAAATCCGGCCTCAGACACATAACACTTAATAGCTGTGTGACCCTGGGCAAGTCACTTAACCCCATTGCCTAGCCCTCCAAAAAAAAAAGAGAGAGAGATATTAATTTACAGTGACTTATAATGTATAGTGAATGTAAATTAATGTATAGTGGTCTATCTGAGACCACTTTCCTAACTTTCATTTATACTTAGAAGTTCCTCACAGTCTCCTGAGGGTGGCTCACTACTACTTAACTCCCTTAAAGATTCCAGATTTATTGTTATTCAGTTGTTTCAGTCATGTCTGACTCTTCTTGACCCATTTGGGGTTTTCTTGGCAAAGATATTGGAGTAGTTTGTTGTTGCCTTGTCCAGCTTATTTTACAGATGAGGAAACTGAGGCAAACAGGGTTAAGTAACTTGCTCAGGGTCACACAGCCAGTAAGTGTCTGAGGCCAGATTTGAACTCAGATCTTCCTAACTCCAGGCTCAGTGTTGTATTCATGTGCCACCTAGCAGTAACCTTTTGGATTTGTGGGATTTTCTTTAACTGTCACACATGAATTCCCACATAGCTTGTGTTGTGCTTCCCACTGATTATAAGACAGTGGTAATTTACATTTTAGAAAGGTTATTTACTTAGCAGGTATAGGGAAGACAGTTGTTACAGAAACATCCCCACAACCAGGAGCAGACTCTTCCTGGGCACACACCAGGTCCCTGGTGGTTCAAACTTATAGTAAAATGGTCTCAAGAAACATGTGTAGGAAACCAATATGGCAAAGGGATATCTCGCAACTCCTAGTTACTGGAAGTTCTTTTTTGTATTCAAGGAATCCTTAAGAAGTTCTCTTAGGGTAGGCTCTCTACTAAGTATTATTGCCTTTAGAGTCCTGAAGTTGCCTTTCCTCAGTGTGACTAGTATGTCCCCAGTCTGTGTTTGAATTTCCAATGTAAAGACTACTGCTAGACACTGTTACTCTGGAGATGTGGCCATTGGCTCAGGGAGACACTGTTAATGATGCTAACAGAATCTCCAGGTCTTCTGACCTTTTGAAGATCAGAAAGTTATAACCTGGTCCATTCAATCTCTGTATACTTAGGTACTTTTTTTCAGGAGACTAAGAACATTTTTGTCCTAGGTATGTATTTCTCTCCTTCAAGCTGGATGCATTGTCTTCTACTATTCTAATATGGTCAATGGAAGGGGAAGAAGAAAAAGAGGGAAGTCCTCTAATCTCCTCTCAATAGTCTAGAATTCTCAGATGCAGAATTTATAATCTCCTTTCACTTGATCAACTGGCCCAAAATTATCTTGCTGTTTTTGGCCAAAAGTTGTGATTTGATCTTCTTCCACCAATCCTTGGGGCATCAAGTGTTTTTATCTAATGACTTTTCAATGTTCCTTTGATCCTTTCAAAGTGCTTAAGGACTTACATTCACTAACTTTGGATTGATTAAATAGAGATGTCTGAGGCTTCTGTGATTAACAAATGCATACATAGCATCCATAGGTATATACAAATTTACTTTATTTGAAACACAAGTGAATCAAAGGGTTGGAGTTTTGGTTGAGTTTGCTTCATAGTGATTAGATGTGATAAGGGATTTTTTTTTTTTTAACATTTTATTTCTTTCAGAGCACTAAACTACAGTTTAGTACAAATAGAATCATACCAAAAAAAATGTTAACATTCATGCCAAAGCCAATCATGAAATAGTTTTGAATGAACAATTTCAAATTATACACAACATTGTTCTCCAGTAGAATGAACAATTGATAAACTGTATTTTCTCAAAAATTTGTCTTGTTTTCATACTCTAAGATAGTTTAATGGTCACAATTAAAATTTATAAGTTAATTTCTATAAGTTATTTACCTAATCCTTATTTACATTGTGCTGAGCTAAAGAGCTTCTGGCAGGGATCATACCTTTTAATACTTGTTATCTAAATTATTCCAGCAAGGAAGTTTTACAATATAGACAGGAGCCCATACTGATTTACCTGAGGTAAAGTCTCAGAACAGAAACCTAATTTTTTTCAGAGGGGTTAGTACACTTTTGGTGACCCAAAAGAAGTGTTTACAAAATGTACCTTCAATCCACGAGAGAGGACAGAAGAATAGTTGAAATTTTATAGTCAGATTTCTGTGAATAAGTGCTAGCACGTGGTTTCTTTCTCTACAATCTGACACTATATGAGTCACTCCTTTGTAATCTGATGCACCTTGGGAACAGAAGGTGCATGTCCTGGAAAACTACTAAGTAATAGTTTCTTGTGATTCCTCCTGGAATGGCAGCGGGCACATTTCTAACTTACTGTCATTGCCCATCTTTGGGCCTAATGAATTTTACTTTATCTCTTAAAAAAGCATTAAAATAGGAATAAGCTTTACCGGTCCATTTCCTGCTGTGAGATTCTGGAGAGCTCCCAAAGATGCTTCTTGTGTGTAGTTTCTCATACTTTTGGCTATCAAAGATAGATACATTCTTATCACAATGGAGTGCCACAGCCATTCCACACCCTTCGGATTACTCTTTTCCTCTGGCAGTGGGATGTCTTGGTATTGCTAGTCATGTAAACGTATCAGATTGTAGAATTAATGTATTGCAATCACTTTTACAATTCCCTGTTCAAACCATAATACATTGGAACAATTGTCTAAAATAGAATAGTAGAAAAAAAAGAGAGCTGAGAAGCAGGGCATATGGTAGAAGTAAATTAAAATAACATGAATGGTTCCATTTCCCAGGAGTGTGCTGGTAAATATTTAACAACTGGCTTTCCCACCCACCCCTACCCACACCCATATGACACACTTTTAAGTTTGATCTGATTTGCTTTCATTTCCCCATCGCTTCCTTATGTCTAGAAAATCAGCAAAACAATAAATCAAGACAATTTTAGAGCATTTGGCCATTTCTGAGTTGTAAATGCTAACAATGAAAATTTAACAATAAGCTCTACTCATCCAATTTGAGCTGACTTCAGCACACCCCTATGCTTCAACTCAATTTTCTTCTCCATAATTCTACTTCCTTTTCAACTTCTTCCCTATGGGATACACTCTAGGAATACCAGAAAGCAAGAAGAGGATGGCCTGGAATTGGTTCTTATGATGTTAATAAATCTCCAACTAAAATCATCTACAAAAATGATAACAGAAGACTCTATTTCAAGAAAATAGGATCACAGATTTAGAGTGGTAGGGAATCTTAAAAGTTATTTATAGCCAAGATTTGAACATAGGTTTTGTATTCCAAATCTAGTCCTTTTTCTACTATACCATGCTGCCTATCAAAGGTGAGCTATGTGTCTTATAAAGTTATAAAAAAAACCTAGATGTTATATACTTCCTTGTATATCATTACATTTGCTGCATTATCATAAGTCTTAGATCACTGCTGTCTGAAAAATTATAACTAGGTGGGGCAGCGAGATGGCATAGTGGATAGAGCTCTGGCCTTGGAATCAGGAGGATCTGAGTTCAAAATCCAGCCTCAGACATTTGACACTAACTGTGTGACCCTGGGCAAGTCCTTAACTCCGATTGTCTCACCAAAAAGCAAAAAAACAAACAAAACAAAAACAAAAAAAATTCTAACTAGGAGGAAAGGTCATATTCTGTTACCTTTCATGTCAACATTGTATTGTTTGTGTAATCTTCTAGGTTATTTTGATTTTGGACTTGTCAAAATCAGTCTTCTTAATTTAAAAGATTTTCATTAATACTTAAGAGGTTAAGAGAACTGAGAAGCAACATTTTGATTTATTTTTTTTTTATTTTATTTATTTTTTTATTTTTAGGCAATTGGGGTTAAGTGACTTGCCCAGGGTCACACAGTTAGTGTCAAGTGTTTGGTCTGAGGCTGGATTTGAACTCAGGTCCTCCTGACTTCAGGGCCAGTGCTCTATCTACTGTGCCACCTAACTGCCCCCAAATTTTTTCTTTCTTGTCTTCCTTTTTTTTTTTTAGTTAGGCAATGGGGTTAAGTGACTTGCCCAGGATCACACAGCTAGTAAGTATCAAGTATCTGAGTCCAGATTTGAATTCAGGTCCTCCTGAGTCCAGGGCCAGTGCTCCATCCACTGTACCACCTAGCTGAAAAGCAGCATTTTGGCAAACTAGATAATTCATCAAAGACATTACATCCTCTAAAATAAGGATTAAAATTCTGGTCAATTTTGACTCTTTTTTCCCCTCAAGTCCACCATTAAACAGTTTTTAGCTATTTTATTTATCTCAGGGAATAGTTGAGCCAGCTAGGTAACCTGAGGCTTCTTCCACGTGAGGAAGCTAAACCTCTGTGATATGACCATTCTATGTTCAAATATTATTGATTTTCCTAGGTTTCTTTGAATAAAATTCCTATTTACGAAAAGCATTCAGAATCCAGAATCAAGGCACTGACAACACCTTCTCAAGTCTGACTATATGACTGATGAAGCCAGTAAAGTTTGGAGGTAACTTTGGAGTAAAAGAATTCATTTGGAGACTTTATAGTAATTCTCCACATATCGGGGCGGGTTACTGTCAAAAGTGTGCAAACTTAATTTTATTGTTTTCCTCTAGCCTGCAAGTGAGGGGGAGAGGGTTTAGAAACATACATTATATAAAAGCATGTTATGAAAACATATCCCAATATACCTCTTTCACTTTCCTGCTTCGACTTCCAAAGCACCCAATACTTTTGTTATTGGTAGTCTGGATATTCCTGTTTTGAATGTAGTTACTCTGTGAATATTTTTCTGGGAGTTCTGCCTCCAGTTGGTAGGATAGGTTATGAAGAATGCATACACAGTTCTCAGTAGCCTAAGAAAAGAGAAAATGAATGGTGAGTATACCTGACACACATGTGTATGTATATATGTATGTGTGCGTGTGTGTGTGTGTGTGTATGTATGTGCGTTATGCATATAGACTATATATCTCATCAGTTGTAAAGTCATAAAATTTGTGTGGGTCCTTGGATCTGATTGTTTGAGGAGAACTTCCTGTAATTTTATGATGAAATTTTATAGCTCAACCCTTTATAAAATAGTAACTTATGAACTATCAACCTTGTGTGGGGGAGAAGAAGGAATAGGGTTTTCTTTTTTCCCTCCAACAGTGCTTTAAGTTTTACCAAGCACTTTACTAAAACTAAATGGAGCAAGAAGTGAAAGAATGATCATTCCCATCGTTTTGCCTATCCTTCACTAAAGTTCTATTCTGATGCCTCGCCATGGCATGGAGATAACCCTAAGATTCTGAAGGTCATGTCACATAAGTATAAGCTTTGACAGTTTACAAATTCAATTAATTAAACAAATATTTATTTACTACATGCAAAAACTGTATTGGTATATAACAAGACAAAAATGAAAGAGTTCTTAACCAAATGGGAGGTTACATTCTACTGCAGATTAGGGGAAGAAAGTACATACAAACTACAATCATTTCTCAACCTTGCAGGCATAACATTTCCAGAAATGGCATTAAAGTAAAAACTGTGAATTTTGATACATTGAACCTATGGGAAATGGGTTCTCATGACCACTAAAAACTGTATATTTTTGCTAGAAATTGCTGAAAATACACTTTTTTGCATATATTAAACATTAATTCTGATAACATGACTTTTACTAACACAGTAATCATGAAATAACCCATAAAACGCAGTACACAAAATAAAACTGGTAATATGCAGAACATTTTTCCACTAGTATTTCCCTAGAATTCTGTCTGTGACCTTTTGTGCTAACATCTCAATAAGAAAACATTGATTTCAGACAATATTCACTTTTCATAACACACGAAAATCCATAAATATAGTACAGCCAATAAAATCCTTAAAACTAAAACATTTTTAACCTGAATCTTACCTTCTACTGTGTCAGATGGCAATATCAGGGCATTGTACCATATACTATACTGCTGTAAACTTCTCTATATTGTCTGCCCTTTGAAAACCAAGGGAGAGGTTGCTGGGATTTGAGTCACTGCTATCAGAAGATGCTGAGACTGGTGAAGTCTTGACATCACCTCTGATACTCTGTCCTTCATGGATGATGGATGGCATTAGAGATCATGAAGGATATTGTCCTATTTGAGATCCTTAAGGGTCTTAGAGTATGGGAGCATAGCAGAAACGAGGTGATGTTTAACCTTGAGGCTATGATCAATGATGTAATTGGCAGCCTCAATGTCTCTAGCCCCCTAGTTGATTATGCCAAGCTACCCTAATAGGACATCAGCTGTTTTACAAACTTTCATGCATCATACCCCTCATTTTTTTCTCTATTGCACATAGCCATGAATGTGCATGGTTGCCAATGCAAAAGCAAAAATGAGGTTACTAATAAAATCACACAAATGCTTGAAGTTGTAAAAATTAAATGTGCAAATGTTGAGAATTTACTGTAATATAAAATAATTTCAAGGAAGAGAAAGTGCTAGCAACTTTGGGAATAAGGAAAGATCTCATATAACTGTACTTTGAAGGAACTCAGGGATTCTGTAATCTGGAGGAAAGGAAGGAGTATTTGGGGAAGGGAAAGAATAACAAAATTGGCCAACATGGAAATCTCTTGAGAAGATTTTTGGCCTCTCTACATAGGTTGAGTGCATTGGAAAAAATGGAGGGTCATAAAGAGAAATGTCTTTCAATATCTAGGACAGCATATTAATACTGTTTTCTTGGGTATAAATAAAAATATACATCAACCTCTACAGAAAGGTGGGAGAAGGGAGAAGGATATTTAGTTGATTAGCTCTGGTATATAATAGATGGGGAAATGTAAAAGTTACTTTTTTTTTCTGAAGGTCAAAACAGTCTTTATTTATCCAGCTGGTACATGGTTACGGGGATAGAGCTGGGGTTTGAGTATAATTGTGGCTATTTCGGCTCTGAAGCTTCACTCTCCGTCCACTGCTTCTGTCGTGCCAGCAGATGCCTTTCCACTCAAGCTCTTTCAGTTGGCCTACGTAGTGCTGGTGCTCACAGAGGTCCCAGACGTGCTGCTTACGGCCGCAGGCCAGGATGTTGGGAAAGCAGCCCCGCTTACACTTAGGTAGTCCGATGAGACAGCGCGTGCAGTAATCCCACTGCTGCAGTAGCAGCTGCGCATCATTCATTGCCTGCTGCGTGACCGCCATCACTCGCTCCTTGTGTCCTTGGAAGCCATAATCCAGGGGAAAGGTGGGCATGTGCAGCAGGTCGGGCTCCACCTCTACTTCCCACAAGTAGCGCTGAGGCAGGTACGCACCCATTGTTGCTACCTCCTCTGAGCCTTCAGCCTCAGCCTCGGCTCCTGGGGTCATCGCAGCCTCCCCCTCCAACCCCGGAAGCCTAAAAGTCACATTTTAAACAAAATGTCTTCTCATCACCAAAATTCCTATTAAGTTCTTAAAAGTTTAGAAACAACCATATTTCATGAGTCTGTAAAAGCTGAGGATACATGACTGATATATTTAAATAACATATAATACAAAATTAAGTGGAAAGAGCAGTAGATTAGAAGCCAGCAGATCATGGTCCTATTCTGGGCTCAGCTACTGTGTGATTTCAACTCTCAGCCTCAGTAATTTGAAAAAGTTGAGGTAATAACAATTTCCCTACACATCTTGCAGGGATGTTGTTAGGATTACACACACACACACACACACACACACACACACACACACACACACACACAC